>NC_034612.1:28778919-28797024 GCF_900095145.1 Mus pahari
CCCAACTCCCTTTTTGCCTCTCATTAGAAAACAAAAAGGTTTCTAAGAGATAATAACAAAATAAAACAAGCATATAGTGTCTTAGTCAGGGTTTTACTGCTGTGAACAGACACCATGACCAAGGCAAGTCTTATTAAAAAAAACAACAACAACAACAACATTTAATTGGGGCTGGCTTACAGGTTCAGAGGTTCAGTTCATGATCATCAAGGTGGGAGCATGGCAGCGTCCAGGCAGGCATGGTGCAGGAGGAGCTGAGAGTTCTACGTCTTCATCCAAAAGCTGCTAGTGGAAGACTGACTTCCAGGCACCTAGGGTGAGAGTACTAAGCCCACACCCACAGTGACACACCTACTCCAACCAGGTCACACCTATTCCAACAAGGCCACACCTCCAAATAGTGCCACTCCCTGGTCCGAGAATATACAAACCATCACATATAGGAACAGGACGAAACAAACAAAAGGGAAAGAGCCCACAAAAGAGCACCAGAAACAGATTCAGATACAGAGACCCACGTGTTTGCACACTCAGAGATCCCACACAAACACAAAACCAGAAGCTGTAATATATATACAGAGAGAGAAATTATAAATAAATAAATAAGGGATTGGTGAGATGACTCAGTGATTAAGAGCACTGGCTACTCTTCCAGAGGTCCTCAGTTCAATTCCCAGCAACCACATGGTGGCTCACAACCATCTATAGGGGGATCTGGTGCCCTCTTCAGGCAGGCAGATGTATATGCAGTAGAGCACTCACATTAAGTAAATAAAATTTTAAATAAATAAATAAATAAATAAATAAATAAATAAAAATGAAGATGAAAATGCCCGGCACGACATTATATGACAAGAACTTCCAAAGATGCCGCTGTGTTCCTTTGCTGTCGGCCATCTGCTGCTGGGCGTGTGGCCTTGCGTGTAATTTGTTTTCCCAGTGAGACGCCTTTGGAGAAAACGAGATTTTCACTTGCAAGTGGTTATCAACTGGAGAAAGCGTCTGGGTTAGGTCTAGGGGCACGTGTCCACTTCTCTTTCCTGTCTGGTGCAGACCTGTGCAGGCCATCTGTGTGCTGCCTCAGTCTCTGGGGGTTTATGTATGTGTTGGGCCTGCTGTGTTTAAAAGACCTTGTTTCCTTGGTGTCCTCCAGTCCTGGCTCTTACCTCAAGATAGTACATATTTTTGAGGCCATCGTGAAAGACATTGTTCCCCTGGTTTCTTCCTCAGTCTCTTTATTATTTGTATATAGGAAACCTACCAATTTCCTCTAGTTCATTTTGTATCCAGCTACTCTGTAGGAAGAGTCTATCAGATGTAGGAGTTTCCTCGTAGAATTTTTAGGGTCATCATGTCATCTGCAAATAAAGATAGTTTGATTCCTCTCTTTCCAGTGTCTATCCCTTTGGTCTCCTTCAGTTTATCTTACTACTCCAGTGAATAGTGTGCAAAGAGTGGACAGCCTTGTTTTGCTCATGACTTTAGTGGTCACATAGACTCAGGCCTTAAACACTGGTCACTGCTGTTTTAACATTTTATTTGAAAATAAGCTCTAAATAAAAGGAATACTGTCTCTGTGTGGGCAACTTTCACAACACATAACTGTGCCTTGGATTCTCAATTCCTGGCTGGAGAGAGAGACTCCAAAATGAGGACCTCTTTCCTCTCCTGAGCCCTGTGAGCTTTATCTTCTCTGCCTTTTTATGCAGCTTGCTGTCATTAGAAAGCACATGAGACCAGCTCAAACCTAACAGGCATTTCAGCTGCTATCGGGCAGTGGGTTCTGACCTCTCTACATCCACCAACCCCGAGTCAGGACAGAATTGCTGAGCCCAGCCACCACAGAGACAAAGGAAAGCCAAGACGAGCTGAATCTCATGTGGAAAACATGGCAAGGGTCAACACCTGCCCAGCGTGTGAAGTTGGTCTTTGGGGAGCATAGAAGCTCATGCCCATCTTCAGGCCTTTCCTGAAGAGATCCCCAGTTTTCATCCACAGTCACCCCTTCACATTCTCGCTATTTCCCCCAGCATTTATCTCACTGTACCAGAAATGCTACCACGGATCCCTTCTCTTGATTTCCTGAGCTGCTTCCCTCAAAGACATGCATCTGTCCCAGCAGTTCTCAACCTCGGAGTTGCGACCCCAGGAGGGATTGAATGACCCTTTCAAAAGGGTGGTCTAAGACCATCAGGAAGCGCAGAGATTTACAGTATGACTCCTAACAAGTAGTAAGATTGCAGTTATGAAGTAGGAATAGAAAGAATTTTATGGTTGGGGTCACCACGACCTGAGGAACTGTATTAAAGGGTCACAGCATTAGGAAGGCTGAGAACCCTGCCCTAGAAGGTGTTGGCAATCTGTGCTGTCCTTCTCGATTGGCACAGCTGAGCTGGCATGCCTGCCCAAGGAAGCATGTGTCCTCTCCCATACACCCCCAATGAGGCTCCATTCCCTTTTCACAAAGGTTCAGTGAGAACCTTTTCACAAAGGTCCTAGTGGGGCTAGGAATCGAGTGTAAGTTGTAGATAGGTAGCGGGCTTTGAGAAGCTTCAGCTGTCCACTTGAACCGTGCGAAACACTCTTGTGAAAGCGTGAGGCTGTACTCACTTGGCCCAGTCACTTTGATGCTGGCCCTTGGTCAGTGCTCACTGGATATGTGAAATCTCACTGATACCACAGATACAGGAGCTGGTGTGGGGCCAGGCCCTCATCTTTCTTCCTGTGACTAAGCTTCACTTTCTGTATTTGTCACCCACAAAATCCAAGAGGAGATTAAAACGTGACTTCTGGACAGCCCTTAAGACTGTCTGATTGAAGGATATTCAACAGCCACCTACCTGGCCAGCAAGCCACTCAGTGGGACCGGCAACCTGACAAATCAAAATAAAACCAGAACATACATCAAAAAGAACACACTTCAAAGACAATAAAGGTTTAACCTGGAACCAAATATAAGTGACTTTGGCCCAGAAATATAGACTCAAGTTGCTCTAAATATCATGTTACACCATGGAAACCATTTCATGAAGGTTTGTTTTTTGTTTTTTGTTTTTTTATAGGCACAGTACAAAAAGTCTTCAATCAAGGCACGTTCAGATATATTGGTAGGAGCATCAGACAGGCAGGTCACAGCCAGGCAGGGAAGCCTCTGCTGTGGGCCACAAACACTGTCTGATGGCCTCTGAGCTTTGGGATGGGCAGAAGCCGATGTTCTAAGTTAAGACATCCTGAACACCTTCACCCAATATCCACAGAAATACTGACCACGCCCAGAAACGGGCAGCAAACAGCCTACTAGGCCTCTAAAATTGTGGAGAGTTGAAGTGTTGCAAATCCAGACCCAGTTTTGGGGTCTCTTCTTAGTTCTTTTGAAAGCCACTCAGCTCCCACCAACTGACCTGACATCCTATGACGATCAAAACTTTTATAGCCATGCATGATGGCACACATCTTTGATCCCAACACTCAGGAAGCAGCGGCAGGCAGAGATCTCTGAATTTGAGGCAGCCTGCTCTACAGAACTAGTTCTAGGCTATCTAGAGCTACATAGAGAAAACCTGACTCAAAAAATAAACAAAAACACTTCCACAATCTATTCTTAGACTACTAGCTACTACCAACCCAAAAGCCAAAAAATGTCACCAGATATAGAATTTGAAATCTATAGCAGAGACCTCCCACTTTGCTGTTATCTGCCTATCTGCGGTCGCCACCCATGTATGTAGTAAACACATGACTGTATGTAGTAAACTATGACTGTCTTTGTTCTGTATCACATAAAATTCACATAAACATTTCCACAATGGAACGTGTCTCTTGGATCAAGCCTGGGAGTCTATGCAGCACACTCAAGTTCCTCCAAGGGAGGGATGTACAGAAAAGCCACCGATGTGTTCCAGCTCTAGAATCCCTCAGAGGGGAGGAATCTAACCCAGAGGGGAAGACTACACACTAACTGGACTCTGGGGCTGCCACCTAGGAAGTTAAAAGGCATTTAATCCACCACCTATTGAGACAGATAAAACAGCCTGACACTCCCCAAGGAGTCAGCATTTAAATACTGTTAAAGCACTGTAATGTACAATAGGCCTTTGCCAGGAACCACCCTTTTAATGTTTATTTTTCCTTTAAATAAGCTAAGACTGTTTTGGCCAGTGACTTAACTCCCGAATTAGCAGGTGTCAGGTCCTTCTCTAGTGTGCCACTTGCCTGCAGCTGGCACGACTGTCCTCACACCAGATTGGCTGCTGTGAACTCTCCACAGTCACCCCCAGAGGCCTTAGATTGCCTAGATTTTTGTTGTTATCGTTGTTTGTTTTCGAGACAAGAGCTCTTGTAACTTAATTTTCGATCCCCTTGCTTCCATTGCCCAAATGCTGGGATTGCAGGAGTGTGCCACCAACTCTTGATTATGTTTGGTCATTAACATTATGTTGCAGTAGGCTGAGCTATTAACTTGAAGATGAGCCCACTGCGTGGTAGCTGAGGTCCCTAGGCCTGGTCAGAACTGTAAGAGGAGCAGACACTGCTAGCGTTCAGCGCTGCAGGAAATCCAGGGTTAACAGGGCTGCAGCTGCAAGTGGCTAAAGCCCAAGACAGCGAACCTGCCACTTTTCTGGAAGCTAGATCAATAGGTAAGCGCTTGCTGCCGCCCACAGCCCTGGAGAAGGATGGCTCAGGGAACAAACAGCAAAAAGGCACAGGAGGCCACCCCAGGCTGGCAGGTTCACACACACACCCTTCCCCGCCTAGCTCACCTGTACGCAAGCGCAAAGCCGCCACCGCGCCAGCTCCTGGTGCATATCCACCCACAAGACAGCAAAAATAAATAAAACACCCTTCAGTTCGCTGAACCCGGGTTTGGGCCAACCTCCTGCCTAGAGTTGCTTGACCTCCCCTTGCCACTCACTTGGGTCGCACACTGTGCTCTGCGCCTGCGCGAGAGGCCCTGGGCGCTGGGTGTGAGTTGCAGTTGCCCCCACCACTTCGTTTTTTCCCTCCACAACCCCGAGGGAACTCAATGGCCTTTACCCAGGTGTTCCCGGCCCCGGGTGTGAATGGGTACACAGCCCAATCCGACTTGAAGGGCTTGTGATTTTTCGCTCCCAACAGAATTTTGCTCCTTAACAAGGAAGTCATGAGAACTAACTATAAATGTCAACGATCTGGCTTTAGAGACTTTAGAACCTGGCGTGCCTCGAGATGAATGAATGAATGAATGAATGAATGAATGAATGAATGAATGAACGAAGGCTGGGCACAGCGCTGTGCCCTGCTTGCTTGGAGACGCTGCAGGACCAAAGTGTCTTAGGTTTCTTGGAGGGATAAGGCTATATCCCACGGTGGTCAGGTGCCTGTTGATCAGGGTATCTATCCCTAGCGTCTGGGGGTGAGCAGGCCAAGGTCAGGGGCTGATCTAAAGAACCCCCTGTCTAGGTAGACATGTGGCTGAAAATGGTGTGTCACTCCTGTCCTGGACAGGACAAAAGCCTGGATGGCTGGTCCAGAGAAGGGGTGGGTCTGCTAGAACATCTGCCCCTCACCTCCTCTGTCCCCACCTAGAACCCTTTACAGAGTGGGCAGGGTTAGACCAAGTAGATTACACTTGGCCCAGGAAGGGCACCATAATTGGGTTTTTCAGTTTTACTTCTGCCTAACCCGTCTCTCATCTTAAAAGTAGAATAGATGGACAGAGACATGGCTCAGTGAGGGAAGGCACTTGTTTGCCTCCCAAGTTTGGCAACCTGACTTCAATCCTCAGAACCCACAAAGTTAAAGCCAAAGAGGAGAACTGATTCCTGAAAGTTGTCCTCTGACCTCTACACCCAGGCACCTAAATACAAAATATTCACATACATGAACATGTCAGTACTCCTTTTTAATGGAATAGATGGCGCTTCTATGGCCAGATAGGTTCTGGTTCAGCAAGGTGACCAACCATCTACTAAACTTTGATTTTGCTGACTAATGGTATTCTCGGGTTTCTGGCAGTGTTGCAAGACAGTTTCCATTGGCCGCAAATAGAGAGTGAAGTCAAGCTTGTGTGACTCTGATGTCCCAACTGGTGAGCTGGCTATCTATAACCCAGTAGATCTGAGTCACTCTCTGGTCCTCTGGTCACAAGGGCGACTTCTTCAGCTTTTGCTCCAGGAGCCCCTCACTGGATTCTGGGTTGCTGGTAAGTGCCACAGGCCAAGGAGAGTAAAGGTGAGACACCTTCAGTGTGGGCTTTTCCAAATCCAGCAACCACACTAGAGGGCTCCAAGTTCCATCAGCAGCATGCCTTCAGACATGCTAAAGCTTTGATGCAAAGGTTCTCTCCCTAGCTGGAAGACCTACTTGGGGATGCAATTATTATTACGCATCTACATCCCAATATCAGAGTTTTATTTGTTTCTTTGCTTTTATCTTACTTTTATTATCTTTTGTCTTTTATCTTTTATCATACTCTTATTCAAGAGTGTCTTAGTTACTTTTCTATTGCTGTGACCATGACCAATACAGCTCATAAAGAAAGCATTTAATTGAGGCCTTGTTTACAGTTTCAGATGGTTAAAGTCTATGACCATCTTGGAGAAGAACATACCGCAAGCTGATATGGTGTTGGAGTAGTAGCTTAGCGCCATGTCTGATCCACAAACACAAGGTAGACAGAGACCTAACTGGGAGTGATATGGGGTCTTTGAAATATCAGAATCCCAATCGCAGTGACACTCCTCCTCCAAAATGGCTGTACTTCCCAACCCTTTCCAAACAGTTCCAACAACTACGGACCAAATGTTCAAATATATGAGCCTGTGGGGGCCATTCTCATTTAAACTAGCACTCAGGGTCTTACTATGTAGCTCTTGAGGCCTGGAACTCACTAGGCAGACCAGAATAGTCTCAAACTCATATAGATTGATTGGCTTCCTAAGTGTTGAGATCAAAGGTATACAGCACCATGTCTTGCCTGTGTCTTTGTTTCCACTCTGATCTTGATTGATTTCTGGGAGTATCCTATATGAGACACAATAAAGTGACCTTCCCTGATGCAGGTCCCAGAGTCCTCGTGGCTGTAATCCACTATGATACAGAAAAGTAGAAAATGGTATCTTTTAGGTGAAATTTCATTGAGAAATATTTTATATTTTATCCATATTCTTCAGCTTATTCTTTAAACCACTATTTCTAACACTGCCTAAAAGCTTTAGGATAAATGTATTTTAATAAAGAAATTCTGCTTTATAGCATCTCACCATGGGGGCAGGTGGTAAATAACAGGGAGTAAAAGAGACACCGAGAGAGAATCATAGCCACCAAGACAAGACAGGACCACCATTACAAGACAGAAGCCACCAGATAGGACAAACAGGGCCACTGTGACAAGACAACTACCAGAGCAGATGGCCATCAAGACAAGACAACAATCACCAGGGCAGACAGACAGCATCATGACAAGATGACAGCCACCAGGGCAGATGGGGCCAATCAGACAAAGTAGGGATTCTGGAGCCACAGAGACAGACACGGGTGAGTGGACATCTCCACAAGCCAACACCAATGCTTCTGAGAGATGGAGACCCCCTGACCTCTGCTGTTGGGTCGGGGCAGGGCTGCTTTCCTTTGTAATATTGACTCGGTTCCCTGAAGTCTGCTTCTCCCATCAGGTCTCGAATGTCTGGTGGTCCCTGTGCTCGGACCCCCTCCTCCTTTTCTTCTCAAACCCTATCAAATTAGTACCTTTGTTTCGCAAACTAGATGCAATCTGCATGTCGTGTCCCATGGCTGTAACTAAAAGCCCCTTGTTCAACATTGATAGGAAAGGGTGTACCACAGGCTTGCCATCTCTGGGGCCCAGTGCCATACCAGTAATGGGACCTATAAACCTCCTGGCATGGAAAAAGACCATCTAAAGAGACCCTTGTACCTCCCTGCTGTGGGGCACTTTCCTCCAAGATTAAAATCTTCCATCTTGGAGAAAAGCTCCTTAGGATTCAAGAAGCTCACGGGAAAGTGAGACAGCACTGTTCCACGGGGAGACAAAACATCTCACCCTGCCCAGAAGCTCTTAAGGACCTGGAGGAAACCACTTGAAATAGCTTCTGGAAGTCCCTGAAACTGGCCAGACTCACCAGGCCTCTCCCTCCCCAAACAGATAGGTAAGCTGTAAAGATTTTTGTGGGTGTGAGTCACTCTCAGATAAGAGAAGCTGCAAAGTAGACTGCCTGACTAGTTGATCTGCCTGGAAGAGGCTCAGAGCAGCTGAGCCACTGGGGAAGGACACCTTCCAACCAGTTGAGCTGCCTGAAGGTTGTGCAAAGTACTCCAGGTACCCAGCCTTTATACCTATCTTTGCTGGGGTGGGCTTTGGTCATACAGTTGCTTTGAATCACTGCTGTTCCTGTAAGTAACCCTTCATCCATGTTTTGTAACCCCCAAACAGCATGTGGTTCTTCAAATTGGCCTGCGGTGGCTGTGGTGGTTTGAATAAGAATGGCCCCCATGGACTCACGTGTGTGAATCTTGGCCCATAGGGAGTGGCATTATTAGAAGGTGTGGCCTTGTTAGAGTAATTGTGGCCTTGTTGGAGGAAGTATATCACTATAGGGGTAAGCTTTGAAGTCATATATGTTCAAGCTAGGCCTAGTGTGGCATTTATTTCTGCTCCGTGGATCAAGACGTAGCACTCTCAGCTTCTTCTCCAGCGCCATGTCTGCCTGGATGCTGAGATGCTGCTGCCATGATGATTACGGATTGAACCTCTGAAAGTGTAAGCCAGCCCCAGTTAACTGTTTTCTTTTTATAAGAGTTGCTGTGGTCATGGTGTCCCTTCATAGCAATGGAAAGCCTAAGACAGTGGCATCCTTATGTTGGGCTATTGTTAGTTCCCACATATGAATAGACATTTGCTCCCACCTCCCCAGGAATAGTGTCACACAAACCATCCCTTTAGCTAGCAAACCATTAAAACAATGGACCTCAAAAGCTTGGGATTCTCCAGGAACCTCATCCTTAAGAGAAAGTGAAGTTGAAGCCAGAGGAGGATTTTGTCTCCAGGAAATGGAGTTCACACAGATCTGACAACTTGTCAGACGACCTTGTATGAGAGCTGAGAGCTGAGACAGTGATGATTGCTGGGACAAGACACCTTGACAAGTCTGCTTGGCTGTGTGCACCTCATGCCCTCTATTTAAATCTAAGCTTCACATCAGGACCCAGAAGATAGACATGGGGTCATGACTCTGCTTGTTCCTTTTCCCCAGTGTAACCACATTGAATAAAACTCTTCATTTTTTCCCACTGTGACTTGTGTAGTTGGTCTGCAGAGGACAAGTGGCAGAGGCTGGCTGTTAGGGCAGCTGAGAGGCCCAGGCTATGACACAAACAGCTCTGGCAACATGCCCAGCAGGAGAGCATGCTTTGTAGATATTGGCAGAAGCTATGGATCAAGTTGTGGCTTAGTGCTCTGTGGACTGGCTAGACTTAAATCACCAATAGAGAAAATGCTAATGAGTGTCTTAGTTAGGGGTTTCATTACTGTAAAGAGGCACTAGGACCAAGGCAGACAGTTAATTGGGGCTAGCTTTCAGGTTCCGTCCTTTATCATCAATGATGGGATGCATGGCAGCAACCAGGCAGGCATGGTGCAGGAGGACCTGAGAGTTCTACATCTTGTTCTGAAGGGGACCAGGAGAAGACTGCCATCTGCAGGCAGCTAGGATAAGTTCTCAAAGCCCACCCCCAAAATTGACACACGTCCCCCAGTAAGGCCATACCTACTCCAACAAGTTCACACCTCCTAGTAGTACCACTGCGTGGGGCAAGCATATTCAAACCACCACAATGATAAATGCCAGTGAAGCTTAGCAGAACTGAAGTCATCACATTGTGAATAGCACCATCAGTAAGTGAAGGAGATGCTCTATTTACAAATGATCTTCAGGAGCTAAGCTGGGCTCAGTGGGTAAAGTATTTGTCATGAAATCATGTGGACATGAGTTTAATCCCCCGCCCCCATGTAAAGCCTGATACTGTGGTATGTGTGTCTGTAATCCCAGCACTCCTGCAGTGAGGTGGAAGATAGAGACAGGAGAACCCAGAGAAGCTGATGGGTCAGCTCTGTGGCATTCTCAGTGGAGAACAACAAAAAGACCCTGCATCAAACAAGGTAGAAGGTGAGGACCAACACTCAAACATTGTTCTCTGACCTCCACATATGCCAAGGCATACACAGATCTCTTTAAAGGTTGATTATATTTTAATTATGTGTATGTGTGTGTATCTGTGTTGAGTATGCACATGTTGGTGAAGGTATTCTCAGAGACCAGAGGTGTTGGGCCCCCTGGGAGCCAACATGGGTAACTGGGAATCAAACCTTGGACTTTTTTTTAAAGATCAGCAAATGTTCTTAACTGCTGAGCCATCCATACAGCCCCTAGATAATTTTTAAATAACAATTAAAATAAATTAATAAGAACAATCTCTAATTAAGGAGTCACTGGACAGCGAGAGATCTATCTGATAGCCCCACTGTTTTGTTTCTATCTTTCCAGTTTCCTCAAATCAAAACCTCTCTCATCACATGTATGTGGACCCCTGCCTAAAGGTCAGATATAGCCAGAACTTCCCGCAAACTCAGCCCCAAGAGCGAGCAGAAGCAGATGGACTCATGGACATTGCAGTGCCATCTCTTGAATCACTCATAGACCATATACTTTGGGTGCTTTTTGAAACAGTCTCAGGTAGCTTGGACTGACATCAATTGCTGCATGATGGAGAATGACCTGAACTTCTGATCCTCCTGTCCCTGATCCTCCTGTCTCTACTTCCCAAGCATTGAGGTATACATATTACCTCAGTGAACCATATCACCGTCTCTACTTACTTTTACAATGAAAATGTCTAGTTCATTTATTCATATTCATATTTATGCATATTGAGCTTGACTATTAAGTTCTGTTGTTACCCTACTGGTAAATATCCATCCTTTATTACATCAGCATCTTTTATCAGTGAGCAGGCTTAAAAAACAGACACTTCATTCAGGACCAAGATCAGCACCAAAAATCACCAAAGTTGGGGTTGCAATCTCTCACAGTTGTTTTTTTTTAATCTGTAATTTATGAGCTGTTATAGCATTATTAGCACATTTGATAGGTATGACTGTTAATTAGGCTGGGTCTAGAACCAAGTGGGAGACACCTCTGGGCCTGTCTCTGGGGGCACTACAGAGAGGTTCAACAGATGAGGGGAGAGCCACTCTAAACGTGGGCAGCACCATTTCATAGGCTGGGACCTGGACTGAATAAAACAGAGAAAGTGAGCGGAGCACACGCATCCATCCCTGTGTGCCTCCTGGCTGTGGGCAGGCACACTGTGATCCACTCCTGCAAGCTCGGGTCATCATGCTTTCGCCCCTGTGACACACTGTGTGCTCCTGACTGAGCTCTCCCTGCCTGAGGTTACTTTTCTCAGCTATTTTGTCACAGTCTTGAGAAAAGTACACAATACACTTGGTTTCTAGGGAGACTGGTGTATTTAATGATACTCCTGGCGCTAAAGGCTTGGGAAGTTTTAGTGGTGATGTGTAGCTTTTTCGAACCATATTGGGGGTGGAGGTGAGATGCAGAGACAGATGAGGTTAAAGCCATTTGCTATTCTTCCAGAGAACCTGGGTTTAATTCCTAGCACCCACTTGATGGCTCATAACCATCTGTAACTATGCAATGGTTCTAGATCCAACACCCTCTTCTGGCACTGAGTGTACATGAAGTCCACAGACATACATGCAAGGAAAAACACATATAATAATAAAAATTTTTAATATTTTAAGTCAGGATGTAATAACACTTGACTTTAATCCTAGTGCTTATGGGGTGGGGGGTGGGGTGAGATTGCATAGCAAGCTCCAGGTCTGCTAAAGCTACATATTAAGAATCTGTCTTGTGGTGGCGCACGCCTTTAATCCCAGCACTCGGGAGGCAGAGGCAGGCGGATTTCTGAGTTTGAGGCCAGCCTGGTCTACAAAGTGAGTTCCAGGATAGCCAGGGCTACACAGAGAAACCCTGTCTCGAAAAAAAAATCTGTCTCAAATTTTTTTCTTTTAAATTGTAATAAGGACTGGTGGCTCACTTGGTAAAGTGTTTGTCTAGCACACATAGGGTTGTGTGCTAGAGGATCAGAAGTTCAAGGTTATTCTTAGCTATAGGGTGAATTCAAGGTCAGCCAAGACTTCATGTGACCCTGTCTCAAAAAAGAAAAAAAAAAAGACAAAAGGAAGGAAGGAAGAAAAGGAAAAAGGAAAGAAAAGGAAAGACGCACAGTTCCTGGTTTTACAATGACATGCACGGTAGGCTTTCCTGAGCACAGAGACCCACCACACATCATAGGTTGTTGGGCTCCTGCTGTTTTAGCTTGGACCTGGGCTAACCTCTTGTGCTCAGGAGCTTGTGGGCAGAACATTTATTCCTCAGGGTGTCCAGCTGGAACTGCCAACTCTGGGCCTCCGTGGATATAATTAAAGCCAGTTTGCACAGGTTATGTGAGCAGGCTTTTAAAAAAGTCACTTCATTCAGGACTGGGATCAGGTGTAGTTTGTTTAGCACCAAAAAAAAAAAAAAATCACCCAAACTGGGATCACAATCTATTTTAGCTACTTTCTTACCTACTGTTCTGTTCCTGTGGGAGGATACCATGACCAAGGCGACTTGTAAAATAAAGTATGTTAGTTTATATTAACTAGGGGTGTGCTTAGTTTCAGAGGGTCATTCCGTTATCATCATGACAAGGAGCATGGCCAGCAGGCAAGTCCTAGAAAAGTAACTGAGAGCTCACGTCTGCTCTGCAGGCTGCAGACGGGCAGAGCTCACGTCTGCTCTGCAGGCTGCGGACAGGCAGACTGGGCCTGTTTTGAAATCTCAAAGCCAACCCCCAGTGACTCACCTCCAACAAGGCCACACCTCCTAACCCTTCCCAAACAATTCCTACATAGTGGGAACTAAGCATTCAAATACATGAGCTTATGGGAGCCGTTCTCATTCAAAGCACCATAGTTTTCTTACTGCTGTGACTAACTCAGGACAAAAGCAACTTGAAAAAGGACTGGCTTGTTTGGGCTCACAGTGCAAGGGTACAGTCCATCACGGTGGGGAAGGCACAGACAGCATCAGAGCATGAGGCTGGTCACAGGGCATCCACAGTCAGGAAGCAGAGAGATATGAATGCTGGTGCTAACCCCACCTGC
Organism: Mus pahari; assembly: GCF_900095145.1. Lineage (NCBI taxonomy): Eukaryota > Metazoa > Chordata > Mammalia > Rodentia > Muridae > Mus > Mus pahari. The sequence goes on from NC_034612.1 coordinate 28,792,148, forward strand.
TCCCTTTTAGTCCATATTAGACCCCAGCCTGTGGGATGGCCTCACCTATGGTTAATGTGGTCTTCCCAGCTCAGTTAACCTACTCTAGAAACTCCTCATGGACCTGAGCAGGAGCTGGCCTTTCCATGATTCTACATCCCATTGACAGTAGATATTAACCATCAGGCATACCCAGCCCAGGAGGCTGTCAAGAAACATGGAGTAAGGAGGCGCTGCTGTAGCTTTCACAGACCTGGCCAAGATGACACCTGCCCTGTTGCTCTTTGGCCAAAACTTCTTAAACTGTGGGACATAACCCCACTGGGGAGCACAACTCAATGTGGGGGTTATGAAAATTTTGGCAATAGTAAAATATTTCTGAACATGGAACAATCAAAAATTATTTCCAAATCTGGACCGGAGAGATGACTCAGTGACGAAGAGCACTCACTGCTCTTCCAGAGGACTGGGGTTCAGTTCCCAGCACCCATGTATTAGATCACAAATATCTTTAACTCCAGTCCCAGGGAATCCAACCCCTTCTTTTGGCCTCCACATGCACTGTATACATACAGATAAATCCTCATAGACATAAAAATAAAACTAAACAAGCCTTAGACAGTTGTGGTGGTGCATGCCTTTAATCCCAGCACTGATGAGGTAGAAACACGTGGATCTCATAAATTCAAGGCCAGCCTGATCTGCACAGTGAGTTCCAGGGCAGCCAGGGGTACATAGAGAGACCATATCTCAAAGAAACAAAATAAAATAAAGAAAAATCTTTTAAAAAATAGTCAAGAAGAACCAAAAACATTACAAGGGTTTAGAGTCACATCTTAGTTGGTAGAGTGTTTGCCCAGACATGCACAATGCCCTGGCTTCCGTTCCAGCACAGCATAGACCAGGCATGGTGGCACAGTCTATAGTCCCACCTCTGAGAGGTAGAGGCAAGAGGTTCAGAAGTTCAATATCATCCTTGGCTACATTGCAGGTTTAAGGCCAGTCCAGGCTATGTGGCATTGTCTTTTAAAAGAAAAGCAATCAAATGCACTATGATTTCACCGTGTAACTAACTGTGCTCACCAGAAAGCATGCACTGTGCATGATGTCACACACACGTAATACATGCAGCAAATGCTGTCCTATACTCCTTGGATAGGATTTGAGTCTATTGTGTGTTGTGAATTGCAATGATTTTTTTTATTGTACTTACAGTTTTCTGTTCTTATAGAAATATCATGAATTAATTACAGAAAATGAAGACTTCCAATATTTTCCTATCACCATTCCTCAGCATGCAGGCATCAAATTAGTAGTATATTTTTTTAACTGGATTAAACCAACAGTCATACCTCCATATCATTATGTAAATTTGGTTTTATCTTTAGTAAATTATAAGATTATATATATATATATTTAAAGTCAATTTCTTTATGATTTTTATATCACTAAATGTTAGATTTATGTGCCTGCATATATATATATATATATATATATATATATATATATATATATATAATCTTCTAAATTGAAATAGTCTATCCTAGAGGGATGCTCATTAAGGCTCAGGAAGTAGCTGGGCAGTGGTGGCGCATGCCTTTATTCCCAGCACTTGGAAAACAGAGGCAGGCGGATTTCTGAGTTAGAGGTCAGTCTGGTGTACAGAGTGAGTTCCTGAACAGCCAAGAGAAACCCTGTCTTGGAAAAACTAACTGAGCAAATAGCAACTCACAAGTCACAGGAAGCCCCTGGCACCAAATACACAAGGCCCCTCCCTCCTCACGGTTTTTAAGTACTAAGGACTACAGAGATGACCACTGCCGTGTTGAATGGATACAAGTCATGCAGAGACAGGGCTCCAGCTGTCTTCACTCACAGTGGGGTGGGTTCTCAGTGATGCGGCTGCATTTGAGTGATGATCCTGTAAGAAACCTTTCGGCCACACTCTCACAAGCAACCTCAGTGAATTCATTGGCCCACCAACTTGGACTTTAGAGTCTTGTTACTTTGGTCTGTTGTCAGTTCCCGATCTGAGGGAACTGATGTTTGCACATGACACCCAGGAGCAGTGTCACACAACATAAAGTTACATAAAAATTTCTCAGGGGGAAGAAGTCTGGGGAACTGGATCAGAGTGTGAAGCCCTTTTGGTTAAAGCTTGTGGATCTGAATTTGACTTCTCAGAACATAAAATCTGGGCCCTCAGTACAAGTGTCTGAATTCCCAACATCCCTCAAGGAGGATGGAGGGGACAGAAGAATCCCTAAAAGCTTCAGACCAGTTAGCCTGACTTATGAGAGAGAAAAACAAAACAGACATCTTCTCTCAAACAAGGTGACCTCCACACATGCACCAGGCATGTATAACCACACTCGTACAAAGCATGCACATACACATGCATACATGGCACAAACACACACACTTCACACCCTTCCTTCTCAGTGGAAAGGGGTCTTATGTAGGAAATTGTGTGGGTGTCCAAAGCCATCTGCCTGCCTCATTCTTTCTGTGGAACAGGCAGCCTGGAAGGACCAGAATCAAATCAAAGGCAGGCCTGGAATCCTGACCTGGCACAGCCCACTTTGGCTTCCGGGCACCACCGGACACTGATCGTGCTACCTGGTTGACTTCTCTGGAAACAGTGAAATAGGAATGTTTTCCCTTCAGGCTGACGTAGTTGGAAAGACAAAAATAAGAACCAAACCAAGTCACTGGCTACTGGCACCCCAGCCCTTAAGTCTGATCACCAAGCTTGGAAGGAAGGTTCCAGAAGCAGTGGTGTGTGGATCCTGAGAGATACCTTTGAAAGTAACACTGAGCAGGGACACCTCCAGATGCTCTGACACGGCACCCTGAGGTTTGAGGGGTCACTGTGCACCATGAAGCTGAGGTAAGAGTGATGTTGACAAGGGAGGAAAGGTGGATGCTTTTAGGAGAAATTTCCCTGACAGACCGCACCTCGCCAGTGTCATTTGGTGGCCCTGTGATTAGCTTCAGCTGCATAAACAAGCCCACACTAGCAGAGGCTAAAAGAAACAGTGTTTTGTCTCAGACACAGGAAACGTGGAGGTTGATGTCACAGCTGGTATGATACTCTCCAGGGCGCTTTCCCTATCACCTCCTCCCTCATGGTTTCCACCTCCTCTTTCAAAGAAGCTGATGGAGCTCTAGTTCCTGCATCACATCACTGAAGGCTGAGAAGTTTCTGGAAACAGATTTGGAGGCGACTCTAGAAATCATTTGTTTCATTTTCCTGTAGACAGAGCTTCTGGTCCTGTTAGGTAGACCAAGTATTCTGGAAGCTGAGGAAGGTGGATTGGAAAGGAAAGGCCTGCTAAATTATAGGGCAAGGCCAGCCTGGGCAACTTAGTGGGACTTTTCTTAAAATAAAAGATAAAACCAGGTTGGAAGTGTGGCTCACTGATAGAGCATCTGCTTAGAATCCCCTAGTGAGGGGCTGGGGTGTGGCTCAGTGGCAGAGCCCCTGCCTAGTACCCCCACTTAAGGATATGACTTGTATAGTCTAATAACAGCTATAGTCATATCATACTGCAAAATTCATTTCGTCCAATATCTAGAGCCCTCACAGTTTCTCCAGTCTCAACACTGTTTAAAAGCCCAAGTCTCTTCTGAAACTCAAGCCGATCTCTTAATTGTAACCCGCTATAAAATCAAAACAAATTACATAATTCCAACATTCAATAGCACAAAATACATTACTATTCCAAAGAAAGAAGTGGCATAGTAAGGAAACACTGTATCAAAGCAAGACTGAAACCTGCAAGGCAAGCTCCAAAGCTGGTAGTTCCATATTAGATGTCAAGGCCCCTCCAGCTTTGCTGCGTGTAAAATACATCTCTCTTGGGCTTGTTCCACTTTCTGCATTCAGGTCTCCTTGGTAGATAACCCATAACTCTGGCATCTCCAATACCTTGGGATCTCCAACACAATTTAGACTTAGTATAATGGCTTCCCAGTATCTTGTGCCCTCTTAGAGCACACTCAGGAGCTGCCCTGTTACATGTTGCCTGTCTTGGACAGCCTGTTCCTGTTCATGGAAGAAGATTCCATGACCTGTTTATTCACATCTAAAGCCTACATCACATGGACAGACAGCACTGCCAAATTTGGCTTGGGATGGATTCTGGCCTCCTGGAACATTTGCAGCAGCTTAGCTAGATGGGGTCTGATGTTGAAGGGACCCCCTTTACTCTGATGCAAATTTGCACTCTCCTAAAAGATGCTAATCTCCTTACCAGTGACAGCCTCCCTTCTGCACAAGTCTTCGCTATAACTTGATCTATTTTGTTTTTAATTGCACTTGTGTGTATTTGAGCGTGGAAGCTCTTGGCGGCTAGAAGCATCAGATCCCCTGGAACTGGAGTTACAGGTGGTTATAAGTAACCCGGTGTAGGAGCTGGGAATCAAATTCGGGTCCTCTGGGAGAGCAGTGAAAAAACACTTAATGACCGAGCTACCTCTCCAAGCTGATTGTAACATTCAGCTGGCCAGCATCCTTTTCCTCTCTGAACTGCACATTTTGTATTTCTTTCTTTCTTTCCTGCTTGCTGCTTTTCACTGTAGTCTTGTGTAAGAGTAATTATTAATAACCATGCAACATAATCAATACTAGGCTGTCTTAAAGTTTCTTCCTCCAAAACTTTAGTCCATTAATTTTAAATTCAGCCTCAGGCAAATTCTTCAGACAAGGGCAGAAAGCAGCCACATTCCTTGCCAAACTATTACAGAACAGTCTTCAGTCCAGTTGCTAACACTGGTACTCTATGAAGCCTCTGGAGCTGGGGTTCCATAGTCCACCTGGCTCTCACCACTACTGTGACCATTAGTCCACCTGGCTCTCACCACTACTGTGACCATTAGTCCACCTGGCTCTCACC
>NC_034612.1:28797344-28798289 GCF_900095145.1 Mus pahari
CTACTGTGACCATTAGTCCACCTGGCTCTCACCACTACTGTGACCATTAGTCCACCTGGCTATCACCACTACTGTGACCATTATGCTTACAATGTTCAACTGCTTTTCTAGCCCAAAGTCCTGAAGTCTTTCACGATACTCAAAAATACCCACATGGTCAGGTCTGCCACAGCAATATCCCACCTCTGATACCAGCTTCCATATTATGATGTGGCCTTGAGGCTATGGGGGATAGGGTATGAAATGTGATAGTTTGAATGTGATCGCCCTGCATAAGTCTCTGGCGTTTAGATATATGGTCCCCAGTTGGCTGTTTGGGGAGGATTAGGAAGTGTGACCTTGTAGGAGAAGGTATGTCACAGGGCAGTGCCATGTGGTCCCAAGTTAGCTCTCTCTCTGCTTTCTGCCTGTGGGCTGAGATATGCCTGCTGCCTGCAACCTCCAATTCCCCCATCATAGACTCTTATCTCCAAAACCACAATCCCCCAATAAACTTTCTTCTATAAGTTGCTTCTGTCATAGTGTTTTGTCACAGCAATAGAAAAGTAAAAAGACACCACCATCAGCAACTTCAGCAGAAAAGCACTAGATTGGCTTAATGAAAGATACTGGGCATTTTAAAAAACACTTGTGCAGAACGTGCCTAGGGTTTCTGTCTCTTTTTACTTTACTTTATTTTGTGTGTTTCTATCCACCACATGCATGACTGGAACTCATGCAGGCAAGAAGAGGGCATCAGATCCCTTGCAACTGGAGTTATAGATGGCCATGAGCTATGGTGTAGGTGCTGAGAACCAAACCTGGGTCCTCTGGAAGAGCAGCCAGTGTTCCTAACCATTGAGCAATTTCTCCAGCCCCAGCTTTCTGTTTTTCTGTTTGGTTCATCCTCCCCCCCCCAAAGTTCCCTATATTTTTTTTTTTTTTTTTTTTTTTTTTTTTTTTTTG
>NC_034612.1:28798411-28802632 GCF_900095145.1 Mus pahari
TGAAATGTGGAGATATAACAAGTCAGGCAGACTCCCCCTCTCTCTCTCTCTCTCTCTCTCTCTCTCTCTCTCTCTCTCTCTCTCTCGTATCCAAGGTTTGGCATCACATTCACTAGGTAGCCAAGGATGACCTTGAACTCCCAATTCTCCAGTCTCTACCTCCAGAGTGATGGAATTACAGACACGTGCCACCATGCCTGGTTTATGTGATGCTGATAGTCAAACCCAAGGTGTGTACCTGTGGAAGCCAGAAGACAGCCCCTGATTTCGTTCGTTCCTTGGACATTGCCTGCCTTAGGTTCTGACACAGAGTCTGCCAGTGTGCCTGGAGACCATTGATTTAGACTCAACTGACTGGTCCACGGGTTCCAGGGGTCTGCCTATCTCCTTCTCCTCAGCACTGAGACTGTGTACATGTGCCACCATGATTTTTGTTTTGGGTCAGGTCCTGATGCTTGTTCAACAATTATTTTATCCACTGAGCTATCTCCTAGCCCCCTCTCTGTAATTTCTGGCACACGCTGTGATATGTAAAGATGCTCAGATGATGTCTGCAGCAGTTGTTTGTTTGAAGTTGAGGTCAACATCAAGCAGGAGACCATGACCTTTGCAGTGGAAGAAGTGGCTGAGTGCCATAGGGAGAAACATATGCGTAAGCTGGGGACTGAGAATGCTGTGTGGTGGGTCAGGACACGTTAAACTTCTCTGGTTGGTCCTGAGTTGTATATGATTCATGAAGTGTTGGGAATTCAGGCCAGCTTGTAATGCTAATTAACCCTGTACTAGCTGGTCTTGTGTGTCAACTTGACACAGGCTGGAGTTATCACAGAGAAAGGAGCTTCGGGTGAGGAAATGCCTCCATGAGATCCACTATGGGGCATTTTCTCAATTAGTGATCAAGGGGGGAGGTCCCTTGTGGGTGATGCCATCCCTGAGTTGATAGTCCTGGGTTCTATAAGAAAGCAAGCTGAGCAAGCCAGTAAGTAACATTCCTCCATGGCCTCTGCATCAGCTCCTGCTTCCTGCCCTGCTTGAGTTCCAGTCCTGACTTCCTTTGGTAATTAACAGCAGTATGAAAATGTAAGCTGAATAAACCCTTTCCTCCCCAACTTGCTTCTTGGTCATGATGTTTGTGCAGGAATAGAAACCCTGAGACAAACCCCCAGCCATGCAGTTTACTACTGCAGAGGAGGTAGGCAGGCACTCATGGATGCTGGGCTGGCTAGCGGATCACCAGGCAGATACACGTCAATCTTTAGCAGTACACTGTTCTTGAAAATGTTGGGAAAAACCATAGTCACTGAGTGCCACTACCCCCACTACCACCACCGATTTCTAATTGGAAGAAAGTGTGTGTGGGTTACCGTCTGGGCTGGCAGCCCATTCAAGGGGACAATGGGACTCCCCAAGTCTTGGAGGACACTGAGGTCCGTTAGTCTGGGAGGATACCCTGATGTATATGTAGGCTGGGACTCGATGAGGGAGAGCATCCAGCCACGCCCATTGGTGTGGCAGCTCCCATTATGGTACCATTGTGAAGTTCAATTTTACTTACAAACCCTCAGGAGGTTCATTTATTTATTTTAAACCGTATACGGCATCAGATGCCACCAACCTTAGGAATGATCAGACTTTAGAGAATCTTTCCAGAAGGAAGTGAGCTGAGCTCTCCCCACCTGAGGAAGGGGCTGTGGAGGCAGAAGCTCTCACTGACACAGGACCCTTAGGTCAGTTTTGATGTCCTGCAGGGACACAGCCTCTGCCTCCCTCCCCTCTTGGAGGAATTCGTGGGTGGATGGTGCGATAGGCGGCTTTGGGTGCAGCCGATCCACACAGTGTGGGCTCAGCCTTGCTTTTAATAGCACCACTCATTTCCAGGAGGAGGAAATGGGACCACTTAGGCTGTGCGGAGAGAATTCCATTAATGTTCGCTCTGACCTTACTAACTCCAGTGTCATTAGCGATGTGTACATTTTCAAAATCCCCTTAATGCCAAAAAGCAGTAATGGGTATTTGTTATGCTAGTTAATGAGCCGTAAAATGAACCAGCCCTGATTTGTTTCCCCCTGCTGTCAGCCCCCTGGTTAAGAAGTGGCCAGGATGGGAGGAAGGCCGAACATCTCCCCAGACTCCAGCTAAGACATCAGGCTTCTCTAATCACAGTTGATTAGAAGATAAAAATATTTACACACACCTCATTCTCCATTATCTCAGCTTTTTTTCTAAGTAATTAGTTTCTTCCGCATCATTTTGAGAGAATGTTCACACCATCTATCTCTGTCGTCGTGATTCTGAGCAGCCTGGGTCAGGCTGGGCTGAGTACGAGCCTCTCACCCTCAGGGCAACCTCAGCAGCTTCTACAAAGGCTCTAAATGTCCTCCTGGGCTGGCTCCGTTCTCACCACCGTCTGCTCGCACCCACACCCTGCATGATGCTTGTGGACTCTTACTTGCCCAGGCCCCAGACTTCCACCGTGTTATCAGGACTAACTAGGCAAACTTGAACGCAGGGCATGATACGGAACAAGTAGAATCCTATGCACTCAGGAGGCTGAGGCGTGAGGATACGAAGTTCAAGACCACCCTAAGCCACATAGGGAGTTCAAGGCCAGACTGGGTTATATGGAACCCTCCCTCCCAAGACATTTTTACTTTGGAGACACCACAAACACCCACATCTTTTGTGTAAGCACATTCTGTTGGTAAATCTTGAACTGATATGGGCACAAGTGCACAACTTTCTAAAATTTATAGTCAGCATCATTTCTCCAAGAGCTGGGTCATTTATGAAAGCAGCTTTGTGAATATTCTAATAATTTCCATACATCATCACTTACCTTTATACCCTCAAATGCTGAAAACAGAAAATTTCCCCAAATGAATCTATGCCAGCATGCCAGCAACATCTTTAGAGATGGAAAGTGTGTGTGTGTGTGTGTGTGTGTGTGTGTGTGTGTGTGTGTGTGTGTGGCCAGAGTTCAAACCTGGATCTTGTTTCTCAGAAGTTATCCATGTTGCTTTTTGAGACTGCATCTCTCACTTCCTTGGGCCTTGCCAGTTTATCTAGGCTGTATGCCACCCCCATCTCCAGCCCTACTCCCCAGGCTGGGATTGGAAGCCTGCAACACCAGGCTCAGCTTTTTGTGTCGGCTCTGGGGATTGAACTCAGACTCTCAGATGTTCAAAGAAAGCACTTCACTGTCTCAGCTGGTCCCCAACCCAGGAATGGAAGTTTCTCTGCCCTTATGTTTTCTGTTTGTTTCTCCATCACACAGTCCCTTCCCCTTGTAAGTAACAATAAACAGTGTCTTAGTCGGGGTTTCTATTCCTGCACTAAACATGACTGAAAAGCAAGTTGGGGAGGAAAGGGTTTATTCAGTTTACACTTCCACATTGCTGCTCATCACCAAAGGAAATCAAGACTGGAACTCACCCAAGGTAGGAGCCTGGAGGCAGGAGCTGATGTGGAGGACTGCTTACTAGATTCTGCTTCCCCTGGCTTGTTCAGCTTGCCTTCTTATAGAACCCAGGACTACCAGCCCAGGGATGGCACCACTCAAAATGAGCCCTCCTCCACCGATCACTAACTGAAAAAAATGCCTTACAGCTGGACCTTATGGCGGCATTTCCTCAAGGGAGGCTCCTTTCTTTGTGATAACTCCAGCTTGTGTCAAGTAGACATACAGAACCAGCCAGTACAAACAGCTTTGGGGAGGGGGCGTCCTAGCAGTTTCGATGCCTCAAGCACCTGTGTGGAGTGACACCTTTGTGGGTTTCCTCAGAAGCCCATGGGACGGTAGAGTCAGGGAAAAGAGCAACATAATGATCCTCTAAACTCTGGACACAGCTCCTTCCCCTCGTAGGTAACAATAAACAGTGTCTTAATTAGGGTTTCTATTCCTGCACAAAACATGACCAAGAAGCAGGTTGGGGAGGCAAAAGCCTGGGCTGTTTCCTTCATCCTATTGCTTCTCTATTTCTATAAGTCCCTTCACCCCTCAAATAACAACTGTCCTGATTTCTAACACCACAGACCGCTTTTTCCTAACACAAGCTTTCCTATGGACCAAGCTGGTGGGAGCCTGATCTTATGTGCAGGAATGTGCATGTGTGCATTGTGTGTGTGCGTGCGTGTGTGTGTGTGTGTGTGTGTGTGTGTGTGTGTGTGTGTGTGTGTGTAAGGTACACATGTATTGTGTAAAGGATGACCTTGAGTTTCTGT
>NC_034612.1:28802932-28818208 GCF_900095145.1 Mus pahari
TCTTTCTCTTTCTCTTTCTCTTTCTCTTTCTCTTTCTCTTTCTCTTTCTCTTTCTCTTTCTCTTTCTCTTTCTCTTTCTCTTTCTCTTTCTCTTTCAGTAGGGACACTCAGCTCAGCAACCTATAAACCTATAACTCAACACGTAGGCTAAGCTAGCACCTGCCTTTGCATCTCCAGGGCTGGGATTACAAATATGCATCACTTTGCCCAGCTTTTCTAAAATGTGGTTTCTGAGGATCCAACTCAGGTCAATGTGCTTGCACCACCAACTAAACTCTCTCCTGAACCCTTTTCTTTTCTAAGACAGACGGGGTCTTACATACCTCAGGCTAGACTCCAGTTTGCTACTTAGATAAGGATGACCTTGAACTTCTCTGATCTGCTTGCCTCTACCTCCCAAGTGCAGGGATTATAAACAAGCACTGAGCCAATGGTTAAGGAACATTTTCATACCTGGCTTTTGAAGTACTTTATCAACTGGGCTCTATGTGATTAGCCCCTGATAGAGGTCTCAGCCCCAGCTGCCACAGCAACCTTTGGAGCAAGTAGTAAAGAAAGGCTCTGCTAGGGCCTCCTAGTAGCCTATTCTGGGCCCTTCTGTCACACTGGCTCCATCATGGGGACCAGGAATGCAACACAGGCAGTTAGAAATTTAGGAAATCAGAAAAATATACATTCACCGACAAGAAGAGTAGGTCATAGACAAACTGAGCAGATCGAGTCCAGGTGGTACGCACAGAAGACAAGGAACACCTCCAACGTTGCAAGCAGCCATTCACCGAGGACTCCAGGGGATAACAGAGCACTGAGCCAATGGTTAAGGAACATTTTCTCCAGTCTTCTTGGGCCAACCTTTCTCCCAGGGAGAGAGACAAGAAATGAGCAGGCAGGGCAGAGGGGGCCAGTGAAGCTGTGTGGTGTTTAGGAGATGGGTGGGTGTCTTAGTAGGGTTTCATTGCTGTGAAGAGACACCATGACCAGGGCAACTCTTGTAAAGGAAAACATTTAACTGAGGCTGGCTTACAGTTTCAGAGGTTCATTCCATTATCATCATGACAATAACGGTAGCATCCAGGAGGACATGGTGCTACAGCAGGAGCTCAGAGCTCTACATCATAGGCAGCAGAAGGAGACTGTATGCCACACTGAGTGTAGTTTGAGCACAGGAGACCTCAAAGCCTGCCCCTACAATGACATACTTTCTTTAACAAGACCATAGCTTCTTGGGCACACTATGGGCCAAGCATTCAAACACATGTGTCTGTGGGGTATATACCTACTCAAACCACCACAGTCAGAGAGGCTCCAGGCCCTGCTGTGCATATAGGACCCACCCATATGGACATGGATCTGCAGCTGGATACACAGGTTCACAGGTCTAAGGCTGACTAGATCTCAACCACTTCTCAGGCACAAAGGATGATGCCCACCTACAGGACAGAAAGATCTTGGCTGGAGCTTTCTGGGACTTTTAGAGAAGTCTGATGTTCTTGTTTTCTGGTAGTGGCTAGCACTCCTGCAACACACACAAGCTCCCGTGCAAACATGCAGGCACACTTCACAAGTGCTCAATGCGTTTGTGTGTCTGGGGTAAAAGTGTGTCCTCAGACCCTGCAAGCACCTCCTACATTCCTACCTGCATTCCCGTGATATGTGGTAACTTCCTAGTGATGGGATCCCGAACGGTGACCAGTGGTAGGGTGGGTTCATATGCATTCCCAGAGGTTTTGCAGAAGATATGCCAACAACACTGGGCAGTAAATATAAAACACAGACAGACAGTGGTTGCCTGCCCTCATAGCTCCCTTCCCTGCCAGGCTCTCAGGACCCCATGGTCAATCACCTTTTACATCCATGATTCATCCCTGGAGTCCTTAATATGCATAGCTGAGTGACAAGATATTCTCTACTGTCCAGTGTTCCTGGGATATCTTCTAGGCAGCCTCTAGGAAGTGTCCTTGCCCACCCCACAACTGGGTACTAGTCAGGGTCCGATCACATAGTCTGGAAGACAGATAGGAATGCAGGAGGCACTTGTAGGGTCTGTTTGGCATATTTTTGCTCCAGGCGTACACATGTATGTAGGCATACATGCACTTGCATGCATTGAACAAGGGGCTTTCCCCAGCAAACATCACCCTCTGCCCTGTCTAGCCTCAGTCTTTAGCCATAGAGCATAGTAGTAGTGCTCAGGGCCAGTTTTAGCTCAGTGAGCAGAGGACTCAGTAGCATTTGTTGAAGTCCTGGCCACATTTTCCCTGCATCCCGCGGTTTCCTGACAAAAGGGAACATGTTAGCTCTCCAAATGGTCTCACCTCTTGCTATTTTTGCAGAAGGCCTGAACGCAATTGTTAAAAATAGAAATAACGAGGGAAAGCAAGGCTTCTAACCTTGAGTCACAGGCCAGGACAGCTCCCAGCATCCTCTCTGGGCTGGATGATAAATGATCATCGCACTGCATTTGTCCTTAGCTAATTTATCCTTGGCCTGGAGAGAAAGTTTCTGACTTTTTTCTTTTCTTTATAAAGGAGACCTGGAAAGGTGTCTGTGACAGAAAAACTCTGCCTAGTTTTCCATGTGTCACGCCCTGGCAGGCACTCTCTGCAGTCTAGTTCAGGTGCTCTGCAGCCTAGCATGACAGCAAAATGCACCCATCTCAGGGTTCAAGCCCCACACAAATCTATTCTAAGCTAACTGCATCCACTGAAGGGTGAGAAGACCCCTGAAAGACTAGATGCTTGGGACGCTGGTGTTAACTCTGATGGTTTTTAGGTGCCTCGGGATGAGGTTGAATGAAGGTGGACAGGACCCCAGCTTCCTGGGAGCAGGAGCTCAATGCAAGATAAGGTTGGAAGACATGCCTGCATTGAGAAAGCCTGGGCCTCCCAGATACCACCTGCCTCAGAATTCAAGGGCAATGCATCTCCTTTTACTACACTCATACTCCGCCATGGTCTGTGCTCCAGCAGGTGTCCCAGACCATAGAGAGAGGGCAGGCCCCATCTATGGCACCTGGGACTGAGCTGAAACATCACCCTAAGGCCTAAAGCAATACCCTTGGTCTCCAGGGATTTTGACTTGCACCTCTTTAAACACCAGGGCTCAGCCCAGACTCATGGTCATGCCTCTGCCTTCAGGTGTGACGTACATAAACTTTCCTCAACTCCAGTTCTCTTAAGAAACATGTGAAATGGCTTTGTTGCAAGTGAGACAGAGGCTGGGAACCCAGGACATGAAATCAGCTCAGTATACAGTGGATCAGCAGCAAAAAAACCATGCAAGTGCCTGGAGAATCTAGAGACAAGGCTCTATATGTGAAATGTCTTAAATATGTTATTCCTACAAGCTCTGAATAGTCTCAAGGCTGCCAGAGACACTTGACTAAAACCTCCTGTTTAGTGTCTCTGTACATAAGATTGTGTGGCTGTTAGGAATGTGTGGCTCAAGACATGGCTGTCTATGCACAGAGGCCATAAGCATGCACAGATGTGTGCATATATTTGACATTCACACAGAAGTATGCATGTATGCATGTGTATTGTATGTGCTCCTTTACACATACATACAGGTGTGTGTGTGTGTGTGCACACACACATGTGCCTGATCACATATCAGTCTCTATGGCTTTCAAGTGCAAGCCCCATACCATCCATTGTTGGTCAACATCCTTCATGAAGCCCCAGGCAATACATTCTTGCCAACTCCTCAGCACCTGAGCATCAGTCACAATCTCCTCACAAGGAAATGACCACACTCTCCTATGGAAGGCAGATGAAGAATACAGAAGACACGCAAGTGTTTACATAAACTGAACATGTGTAGTGTGTATGCAAACACATATCTGTTGTGATGTGCTAGCCTAAGCCACTTCCTGAGAACCAGAAGGTCTACCATCTCTACTAAACCCCTTGGAGAAGTCTCTCTGGTGGCTATCCTTGAAAAATCAAGAGTCTTTAAAAGTTAGGGAAAGAGTTTAGGCCTGTTGCAGTCAAGATTCTATTGCTGTGAAGAAATGCCATGATCCCCCCTCTCTCTTTTAAATTAATTTATTTATTTATTCTTTTTTCTCCCAGGAGGATTGCTCTAACCAGGGACACAGGTGAGACCTCTGCCTCAACCCCCATGTAACTGGGACCCCACAGAGGCCAGCAGACATAGACTCTGCCCTGCCTGTCAGAGCCCCATCTCCCTTCCTACCTGCACCTCCACCTACATTTGATACGGATTGGCATGTCCACCCCACCCCCACCCTGCAGCTCTGCCTGCCTCCCAGGAAGCCCACTCTAACCATGGCAAGTCTTATAAAGGAAAACATTTAACTGGGGATGGCTTACAGTTCAGAGGTTTAGTCCATTATAGTCATAGCAGAAAGCATGGCAGCATGCAAGCAGACATGGTGCTGGAGAGTTAGCTAAGAGTTCTACATCTGGATTAGCAGGCAACCGAGACAGAGAGAGAGAGAGAGAGAGAGAGAGAGAGAGAGAGAGAGAGAGAGAGAGAGGAGATTGGCCTGTGTTGACGATCTGAAACCTCAAGGCTCACCCACCCTCAGTGACATAGTTCTCCAACAAGGCCACATCTACACCAACGAGATCACACCTCCTAATAGTCTCACCCCTTGCGAGCATATAAAGGATCCATTTTCATTCAAACCACTACAGGGCTCATAGTGAGATGTCATGGCTACAAGACGGTAGCCTAGAAGCCCTTCCAGGCTACTCTGTAGTGATACGTTCCACCATCACCATGGAGCGAGGCATGACCTCACTGCAAAGGTTTGCAACCATGGAAACAGGTTTCCTGAGGTTCCCAAGGCTTCCATGAGGCAGAAACATGAAATAAGGATGCACAGTGTGCTCAAATGGTACCCAACCCTGCCCAATTGTCCACATTGCTCAAAGTGCATTTCCCTTGATAGATACACAAGCATCTGCAACAGTGACTTCAGTGTCTGTGCTGGCTTAGCACTGATGGAACTACTATTGTGTTTAATCCCAGAAGGACCATGCAAGCCACTGAATCACTGTAATTCTCACCTAGAACAGATCCCTTGTCTTCAAGCCTTCACTGCTTGGTAGTTCATCTTGCAGTGATGCTCAGAGCTTGGTCGTTGGTCAGCATGACAACTGCTCCTCGCATTTCAATTTTTTTTTTCTCCTTTCTTCCTCTGGCCAAGTCAGCCAACTTCACCTTAAGGCTGGAGAATGCAATTCCAGTCTGGTGATTAGCCACCCCAGTCTCCCAGGCACCTTTCCAGCATCCTTAGAAGCCATGGCTGTGGCAGCTTCCTGATCCCCAGAAGAGGAGAACAGCAATGAAGAAAGACAGAAGCAGAGAAAACAGTGCTCCTTACCCACAACTGCGGCTCAGAAAGCCAGTATGCCTTTAAGGCATAACAAGATGGACTGGAGAGATGGCTTAGTCCCGAAAGTACATGCCCTGTCAGTGTGAGGACCTAAACTTGATCCCCAGCACCCACATACAAGGCCAGGCAGGATGGTGCTCACCTGTAACCTGAGCAAAGATGAGATGTAGACCAAATGATCCCCGGAGCTCTCTGTCCAGCCAGCACTGGCTAATTGACAGGTCCCATTGTAGAGAAAATCTCTTATGTACTATATGGATGCAACACCTGTCAATTAAAGCTGATTGGCATATCACTGAGGCAGGAAATAGAGGGTAGGCAGAAAGTATTCAGTAGGCAGAAAGTATTCTGGGATAGAGTCAGGCATGGGAGCATGCATCCTGAGACATGGAGCACAGATGTCTGAAAGCTAAGAAAAGGTAACCAGTCCCATGGCGGAACTTAGAATAACGGGGTTTTAAGTTGTGAGCTAGTCTGGGAATGGCCTAGGGATTTATAACTGTATTTGAGCCTCAGAGTTGTTATTTCTGGGTACAGGGATGCAGCTTACAGTAAACACTTCACAACACCCCAGGTCCTAAAGAAACAAGGAAAACTGGTGTCCTGAGTGACAGTACCTGAGGCTTATCTCTGGCTTCTATATGCATGTGCACACATTGCATACACACTCACATCCATATACATGTGCACACATACCCGCATTTATATACATGTGCACACATTGCATGCATACCCACATCTATATACATGTGCACACATTGCACACATCCATAAACATGTGCAAACATTGCACACATCCATATACATGTGCATACATTGCACACATCCATATACATGTGCACACATTGCATACAAAACCACACCTATAAATATGTGTACACATTGCACACATCCATATACATGTGCACACATTGTATGCATGCCCATATCTATATACATGTGTACACATGTATACATCCATACAAGATTGCCTTTCTCACAGTACCTGGTGTCTGCTTAGAGAATGACTTCCCAGGGGAGATTTAAACGATGTCAACTCCCTTGAGGACCAAGCCAAGGTACAGGTTTAGTAAAATTCACCCTAGGGAACTAATGAGGTCATCAGGCTTACAGAGCATGGGTAAGGAGTTACTGGCTGGAAAGTAGGTGACCCTGTGTCAAAGTTACCTTACAATTTCCATGACAAAAAACCATGACAAAGGCAACTTAGAAAAGAAAGCCTTTAGCTTTGGCTCACAGTTCCAGAGGATTAAGAGTCTGAGACCATTATGGTAGAAAGCATGGCAGCTGGCAGGCAGACATGGTGCTAAAACCGTAACTAAGAGCTTACATGTTGGGGGGGGGATTGACTGAAAAGGACACGGGCTTCTGAAACATCAAAGCCCACCCCCAGTGACACGCCTCCTCCAAAAGGCCACACCTCCTAATCCTTCCTAGACAGTTCCACTAGCTGGAGACCAAGCATTCAAATCTATGAGCTTATAAGAATTGTATTGGTTTGTATAGAGAATGACACTATTAGGAGGTGTGGTCCTGTTGGAATAGGTGTGTTACTCTGGACATGGGCTGTAAGGCCCTCATCCTAGCTGCCTGGAAGTCGGAATTCTGCTAGCAGCCTTCAGATGAAGATGTAGAACTCTCAGCTCCTCCTGCACCATGCCTGCCTGGATGCTGCCATGTTCCTGCCTTGATGATGATGCACTGAACCTCTGAACCTGTAAGCCAGCCCCAATTAAATGTTGTCCTTATAAGAGTTGCCTTGATCATGGTGTCTATTCACAGCAATAAATCCCTAAGACAAGAGTCATTCTCCTTCAAACCACTACATCCCAAATGATGGCTTTTCCCATAGCCACATTAATGAAGCTCCCTAGCTTATAAACTCTAACATATCTTACAGTTAGGGTAGTATTACATACAAATGCCTGGAGGGATAGCTGGACTTCGGTAAAGGCCCAGCTATGCTTCCCATATCCTCTATGTCCTTTTCCTGGGGAGGAATGTCAACAGTTTATAGTTGTAATGAACTTCTGGAACCAAAGCTGATCTGATGAAGACAGTGACTGTTTTGCTTAGAGGAGCCCATTCTACAAGTGTCCTCACTGGACATGGCTGGTCAGTTGGGAAGCTGGGCAGCTCCATGGAGGACTGGTTCAACCATAGCCCATCACAACACTCCCTACAGCAGGAGCTTTCCAGAATCCCAAGAGACTATTGGTGCTGATGTTCAGGCACTTCTGTCACTTGAGCTCTAAGCAGGGTTCTCAGAGATACGTAAGCCCTGATTTAAAACTAGTATCAGGTCAGCAGGGGACAGGCGGGTCAGGTGGGCAGGCTACATGTTACTTACGGGCAGATGGTTGCAATCATCACCACAGTTCTGGCCCACAAGCAATCTGTGGCCCAGAGCTATGCTGAATCCTTCTTTCATACTTATCCAAGCCCTCTGAGGACAAAGGCAGCTACTGAGGTACCCAATAAAAAGCGAGCTTATCACTATTGGCCAGGAGCTAGAAAGGAATGGGAGAAGTTGTACCCCTTGAGGCAATGTGATCTGTCAGCTGTACATGCTCTTCGAGCTGGTGTAGCTTACCACCTTCACCACTGTACATGACCCAAACTGGGCAGAGCCCACCACACCCCCTGAGTGACCTTTCCAGTCTCCTGGGAACTCCATCCTCAGTGAGGACACAACAACAGGAAGTGGCAGTTGGGTGGTTCCCTGTGGTCTCGTTTGCCTGGTGTAAGAGGTCATTTCCTCAAACCACCCTCGTGTGGAAATTGTGGCTGTGCTGTGGTGATAGGAAGCATTTTTAGCCAATCAGCCTAGCACCATGAACCAAAGGAGGGGATATTCGTGTATCCACAGTAAAGGAGAACATGTTAGGAATGTGGAGACCTTCACACAGAGGCTGAAGGTCAGCCAGTCTGGGGGATAAAGGGGAAGACAAAGTCAAGGTTAAATCCTCTCTGGCAGACTTTGGTGACAAACCCGGCCAGGGTCTGAGGTCCACTACAGCCTGTCCTGAACTCCAGTTGTACCTATGCCCTTGTCCATCATGAAAGTGGCAGTAAAATTCTTGACTTACTCAAGCTCTGTGGAGTTGTTCTCATGTCTACTCTGTGGCTATAAATCCTGAACATCCTACCTTGCACTTTAATGACAGTGTTCTTGGAACGGGAGGCTAAGATTGGGCTGAGGGAAAATGGAGAAAGGTGATTAACAAATCCAAGGACCTGGGTGTCATGTGAACTTTTCCTGGGGAGATGCAAATGAGCATCTTCTTACCCTAGACAAGGTACCAATGACAGACCAGCATGTGATTCTACCCAAGTCCAACCTGGTGAGCAATGACTTTATTGGGCCTACGTATTGGTGAGTATAGGTGAGGGGTTACCTACAGGAGTGTAGGTGGCCCCAAAGCAGCCATATCACTGAATAGTCTCACCTCAGTATGGATTATACTTCTGCATGGCTGCATAAATGACGTTCCTCCTTTTGCTAACCTTTCAACTTCTAACATTCCCCCATATCATATAGAGATGGGTCAAAATTACACGGAGCTAGAAGGGGGCTACAGAAGTGTTGCAGGATATTTGATCACATTGTGAACCCCAAGACTGAACTAGAATAATCTTGTTGTGGTGTGGCTCAGCCCTGACACACACCTTTTACCCAAGAGCTTGTGGTTTGGCCCAGCCTTAGTACACACTAGAACTAAGCCAGTGATAGTTCAAGAGGCAGAGCCAACAACCAGTTGACAGGGAGTATACATAGGAAAACACGGAAAAGAGAAAGGAGAGACATTGAGTTGAAGGGTACCTCAGACTGTGTGGAGAAGGAGAACGAGCTCTTTCCTTCTGGGACGTCAGCTGAGGAGGAAGGTCAGCTGGGTGCTTTCCCTGCCTCTCTGAGCCAGCAGCCTTTCACCCCAGCATCTGGCTCCCGAGTCTTCACTGGTAAAATTAAATGGCTGGGATTTTTTAAAACGACACAGAAGGGAGTAGCTAGAACCTTAGGTGATGTTTGTCATGTGACCTTCCCCAGTCCTCCTTCAATGGCAGAAGGTCTACAGGGCAGATCTTGAGGATCTCTTGAAAGGAGTCACGGCTGCTCTCATGGAGATGGTAATGGCTGCTATGCTCATCGAGAGGTGCCTGTGGATCTCACAAATTCACTAGTGCTGGGACTGAAGCTGCTTCTGGGGAACAGAGGCCCCCAAGTTCCTTGATTCTAACACATGCCCCATGAATACAAAGAAACACCGAGTCTGTAGCTATCGAATCCCAGGGTGGCACTCCTCTTCTTGCCGATGTCATCAATACGCTCTCTGGAGTCCTGATCTATCTAGATAGATCTATCTACATTTTGGATAGGTGAGGAGAAGCTCTTCCAGGGCTGGAAGTTCAGGGCCCTTGAGCACCCGAGTACTGGCAAGCCAGAGACTGACAGCTCTGTGATGGGTAATTTTGGTTGTAAACTTGGTTGGATCTAAAACTAACAGATGCCCCTCTGGGTGGGTCTTTCTCAGAAATCGCTGGGAAGATATTTCCCAGAAGCATTAACTGAGGGGGGACAGACCCTTCCCTTGAGTGGGCAGCACCTCCAGCAGTGGTCCAGATATAAAGAGGTCTGAGGGGAAAGCGGTGCTCCTTTTGGCCTTCCCACCTTTGCTTTGCTGGTGAGCACATCTACTGTGTGGCTGTTACTGCTGCTGCCATCCTTTGCTGCCATCACATGAGATTGGGTGTGTTCAGGGCAATACAGCCATGGATCTTCACTGATCAGCAGAATCCAACTTCTTTGGCCTTCCCATGTAAACTGAAAACCAATGGCTCACCAGGAACCTTCTGGGATTTCAACACCCAATCAGAAGTACTAAGTCATCTAGCCTCTTGGACTGAGCAGCTACCATTTTTTTTTTTTTTTTTTTTGCCTCTCTGGCATGCAGACAGCCATTGTTGGACTACCCAGCCTGTATCATGGAAGCCAGCCTAGAAAGTTCACATTCGATTGCTCTTTTCCTCTAGAGAGCCTTAACTAGAGCAGAGAACTAGAAGTCCGCTGCTCTGCTCTCGGCTTCAGAAGCCATGGGCTTATGCCGCAAGGTGCTCAAGCCAGAAGTTTATTGCTCTGGACGTTAACACTAGTCCCCCTGGCACTTGGCAGCTATTGTAATCCTCCAATTCCACAACGGCAGCAGAAAGCAGCATCTCCGGGTATAATGGCTCCCAAAATAGGCCTCAGGTGCTGGGACCCTCAGCCTTTGGCTCGGAAGCCTGGATATTTCTCTGGCACTCTCCCAGCCACAATGGTCTGCAGCTCCTTATCTCTGGCTGTCCACAATCACCCAGCCTTGGCTCCCTGCCCTCCCCCACTCACAACCTCCACCACCACACATGGTACCACTGCCTCTGCTGTTTGGGTCCTGCTTCTGGCGCTTCTCTGTTGTATCTACTGTTTTCTCTCCATGCTACCAACTCAGCCCACCCCACTAGTGATAAAGACTGAAAGTCCACCAGAAAAGACCACTGGCCTAATGTTACATTACAAGGAAGCCCAGGGGTAGGAGGCTTGTCTTCTGGTCAGCTTGAAAAGTGAGTCAACAGCACGTGCACGTGTGTGTGTGTGTGTGTGTGTGTGTGTGTGTGTGTGTGTGTGTGTGTGTGTATGAGTGCACCTATACTTACATAGCCAGAACGGGGGTATGGATGTGTGCACCAATCACAGCAATCCTACTTGCATACTTAAGCATTGTATTTGCAACAAGCACTGCCGTTGGCTGCACATCAGAGACTTGCTCCTCCTCTGGTGTGTGTGTGGGGGGCGGGGGAATGGCAGCTAGAGACCAGGGCAGCTTATGAGGGCAAAAGGCTGAGTGTAAGCTGTTTGAACCGGTCATGGCTAGGGCAGTGCCATCTGGAGTTGTGCCTCAACAACTAAGCTAAGTTGTATTTTAGCTTCACCAAGGTGCTGGTGGAGTGTTCAAAGCTATGGGGCTGCTAGAAGGGCTGGTTTATAGTTATCAGCTCAGGGCAGCTAGACACTGGGGATGGATCTAACAGCTTCCTCTGGGAGTCAAATCACCTTGGGGCTGATGGCTCAGCTAATTTAAGGGAAGGTAATAACAAAAGAGGTGCTTAGCATAAAAAGCTGTCCTTACCACTAAGACCAGTGCTTTAACTCCTGAGGAGGGTTAGCTCCTTTGAGTGTCCTCAGATCAGGCAGCTAGGAAGTGGGCAGGAAGTGGAGTGGGACATAGCCCAATGGCTCCTTACATCACTCAGATGCCTTCCTCTAGGAAGCCCCCTTGGGTCTCCCTACCTGGGAGGAGCGCAAAGCCATTCACCTTCACATTCCAAGCTTTTGAACCCTTGAGCTTTTGTTTTTGTTTGGTTCAGTTTTGGTTTTGGTTTTTGTTTGTTTATCTGGTTTTTGTTTGTTTTTGGTTTGTTTGTTTGTTTGTTGACACAGGATCTCTTGCAGCCCAGGGTGGTCTGTAACTCATGGTGTACTTAAGGATGACCTTGAATGCAATGAAGGTGCGGCTGTTCAGGAAGGTCATGGTTTCTTCTATTCATTACTGGACTTGTGGAGTCAGGGATGGGATGGGAGCTCTTTCTACCTTTTTTCTTTCCTAGAGGGGAATGTCTCGTGGCAGGAGCTTGCTAAGTAGCTCAGGTTGACCTTGAACTCTCTCCATCTTCCTGCCTTAGCCCCAAGTACTAGGATTACAGTTGTGTACCACCATGCCTGACTCCACAACTCTTCACACTCATTTCCTGCTGTGGCAAATGGTCCATGAGCATATATATATATATATATATATATATATATATATATATATATATATATGCCCTTGGCCAAGAAAGATGGACAGTAGAGGTGCAGCTGCTTGCACAGCGAGGGTCCCATGAGGCTGAGCCAAGGAACCAGCGTGTAGGGACAGCACGGAGCCTGGGGTCATCATCAGAATTCCTCCACATTCACTCATTGCAGAAAATAGCTTTTGTCTTCTGATCCAGCTGGCTCCACAGGCATCTAAACCAACCCTGGCCACAACCCACATTCTTGCTTTGTTCTTGATTCAGTAAGACTAGAAACATCCAAAGGTTGAGGAGTTCACTGTGGCTCCAAGTTCTGGTTTGCAGCGTGGCTCCTCCATCTCCAGAGTCCTCACAATCACTGGACAGCACTAAGATCCCGTGAGAACCATGGGAGGGGTAGAGGCTGGGTAAACTGCATATTTGGGGGGTCATCTCCCTGGGAGTTGGGAGGGAGTTCAGCTGCCAGTAACATCTGGTCCTTAGCTGCTGGGCTGAGATTGCTCAGCCAACCCAAGTTCTCTCTCCAGATTTGGGAAAGGGAAACATTTCAGATCTTGCTATATCCAAGATAGGCAGCAGCTTTATTATGGGATGCTGAGCTCCTTGTCTGCACTGCAGAAGAAAGGCCGGGGGAGGGGGAAAGTGCCATGGGTCAAACACAGGTCAGAAGACTGGGATCTGTAGAAGTGGTATCATTTGAAAACTGTGTGTCACCGGGCAATACTGTGGGCACCCGAGTCACTCCTGTCCTTGGGTTCCTGTTTTTAGAGTCTAGACTATGAGCTCTCTGGATGCTATTTAAATCTCTGCACCTGAAGTTGCATGTGCCAGGCCACAGTGGTGTGGGCGTCTGTGGGTAAGGATGACCCAACAGTGAGGACAGAAGTGGAACCTAATGTAATGTAAGCTGGGAGGGGTCCCTTGGGCTCTGTCACTGGAGCAGCATTGGTCTGGTGGAGCCTGTCCTGTCCCAGTTGGGGCTGGGTCCCTAAAAGTGATCCTCACACCCCTGTCTCTACTTGGCCCATTTTTACTCAGGCTCTGTGTCCTTTATAAAGACCATTGGCTGGCTCCAGCACATCACTGGACCTAGGATAGAGGGAGGATGCAGCAACCTGCAGAGAGTTTGAGTCGGAGGTGGGGAGAACGTTTCTATCATTCTTGAATAAAGACATTCTAATGGGACTCTTGTGTTCTTCCATTTGGCTACCAAACTACTGAAGCCATGGGCCCAAGGAACTGACATTTCCCCAGGAGTCTCACATTGGGGAAAAGGGAGAGTAGGGTTTGAGGCCTTGTGGTAATCAGAGGAGGAACTTGTCTCTAGAAAAGAGATTTTACACAGTTCAGAAACTTCTCAGACCACCGTAGGAAAGACTGGACCTGAGACAATGGTGACCAGGACTGCTTAGCTATGCCTACCTTTTGCTCTTTTAAACTTAAACATGACAAGACCCTAAAGATGGGCTTGGGGGAGGACGTATCACTAGACCCATTTGTTTCTCTTCCCAATGTGGCCACGTTGAGTTCATCTCCGTTGCCTGCTTTTCACTGTTAACTGTGTCTTCATTGGTCCTGTTAGGGACAAGTGCCAAGCCTGATTTGTTAGGGAGGTAGATGCCGACTCTAATCATTAATGATAACAGACCTCCTCACTAGCCTCCTTCTTCGGGGTCCCTCAGGAAAGAACATAATTCTCAACCTGCTGAGGCTCTCCTCAGCAACCCTTCCATCCCAGTGAGTGGTTGAAAGAAAAACCTGCTTCACCCCTAGCTCCCCAGGGGTTCTTGGGCCCAGGGAGAGCAGATTGCTGCTCCTCCCCACCCCACCCCACCTCCGGTTGCTGCAGAAGTCTACAGAGTACCCCGCTGTTCTGCATCTCTGCAACTTTGTGAAGCCTTTGAGCAGCTGGAGTCCTTGTTTGGTAAAGGACCTGATGTGTGTCACAGACTGACAAAATCTGTAAGAAAGCATTCTGAAGCTCACAGGAGCCCCTTTGAGGAGCAATTGGGTATCCAAGGCACAGGAGACTAGGCAGAGCCCGGCGAGTGCTGCTGCAGAACTTCAGATCAAGGTGGGGTTGGAGGGCCCTGAAGCATCTTAGGCGGTGACTTCATGAGTGCACACAAGCAGAGGCATTGGGGCCATAGCCCAGCTGACTGACTGCTTGCCTCGCATGCCATCCCAGCACCATACATATGCAACATGACTGTATATACCTGGAATCCCAGCACTTAAGAACTGAAGGGGAAAGGATTAGAAATTCAAGGACATCCCTGGCTAGACAGTCAGTTTAAGGCTAGCCTGGACAACATAAGGCCCCACCTTTAAATACAAACAAGACAAACACCAGCTGGGCCACCATCCCGGGTAAGTGGTCCTGGGAGGTACAAGAAAGCAGGTTGAGCAAGCCATGGCGAGCAGGCCAGTGAGCCCTGTTCCTTTACTGCCTCTTTTCCAGTTCCTACTTCAGGCTCCTGCTTGAGCTCCGGACATTACTTCCCTCTATGAAGGACTACAAACTGTAAGCTGAAATAAATCCTCCCACCACCCCCCAGCAAGTTCCTTTAAAGGTCATGGTGCTTTATCACAGCAATAGAAACCTAACGAAGACATTCCAGCCCTGTGAAGTCTGCAAGAGTACAACCCCAACCAAGAAGAAAAGAAAAGAAAAGAAAAGAAAAGAAAAGAAAAGAAAAGAAAAGAAAAGAAAAGAAAAGAAAAGAAGGATGAGCTAAATCAATCGGTAAAATCCTTTCTGCACAAGCATGAGGGCCTAAATTTGGTCCCTGACACTGATTTATAGGCAGGTACGATGCATGTGACTGTGATCCCAGCAGTGGGAGGTGCGGGCAGGGAGATCCCTCGAGGCGCCAGCTAGTCCAGACTAATCAGCAAGCTTGGGGTCAGTGATAGAGCCTCTGTAAAAAAGGTCATCAGTGATGACGTCTGCTATTGTCCTGGGGCCTTAATAAGCAGCAGCACACCCACATGCACACATAGACACACAGCAGCACACACACATGCACACGTAGACACACAGCAGCACACACACATGCACACGTAGACACACAGCAGCACAC
>NC_034612.1:28819078-28831545 GCF_900095145.1 Mus pahari
AGCAGCACACACACATGCACACGTAGACACACAGCAGCACACACACATGCACATGTAGACACACAGCAGCACACACATGCACACGTAGACACACAGACGCACGCATGCGCAGAGGTGTGCCTTTTCTCCTGTAAGCATCTGAGCCCGAGAGCCGCCTAGGACTGCCCTTAGGCTACTCAGAGGTAAGATTATTTATTTAATCTGTGAGAAGTAAAAATGGTACAGAGTCTTATACAGCCCAGGCTGGCCTCAAATCTCTGATTCTCCTGCCTCCATCTTCCCAGCTCTGGGATTACAAGCATATAAAGCTGCCTCATGGTTTATACAGTGTTGAGGATAGAACTGGGGTATCCTGCATGCTAGGCAAACATTCTACCAACTGAGTTACACTACCAACACAAAATGGGCTTTAGAATCTCAGGACACTAACCTCTTATCTAAAAACTTGAATACGTCCGATGGATACCTGCTGCAGTGTCAGGACAGAAAGGTGACAGAAGGGGCACTCCCTGCCCCCAACCATACTTACTCAACCCTGAAGAAGGCTTTTTCTGCAAAGCCTACCCTGCCCAGTGATCCTTAATGGAACCACCTCATCTTCTTCCTCCTCTTCCTCCTCCTCCTCCTCCTCCTCCTTCTCCTCCTCCTCCTCTAGCCTTTGCACAGGGAAGCCATGTCTTCCTAAGAGCTAAAAACCCAAATAAACATATGCCTAATGCCTAAGGAGCCCCTGCCCTGCTGACACCCCCACCTGATTTGACTCTGTTTGTCCGTAGTCTGCTTCTGGCATGCACTATGGACACCCCACAATGGCACAGGTGACCAGGTCAAGCACTACTATCCTGGCCATTCAGACCTCAAATCCTCTGTCGTGTCCCTCCTACCCATGCAAAGTTACATAGGAGCTGAGGTGGACGCGTGGGACCCCAATCCCTGCAGTGGGCAGTCATCCCTTCACTTCCACCTTCTGTCACCA
The DNA here is from genome assembly GCF_900095145.1 of Mus pahari. Classification (NCBI taxonomy): domain Eukaryota; kingdom Metazoa; phylum Chordata; class Mammalia; order Rodentia; family Muridae; genus Mus; species Mus pahari. Next base: position 28,820,055 of record NC_034612.1, read on the forward strand.
GATGGGGTTCCACGGAACTGGGCTACATGATTTTAATGTGGCATTCACACTTAAATAGCTCCAGCACACAGTCAGGGTCTACTGATCATGAGTAAAGACTCTTTGGAGATAGAGGGAGGGACAGACAGACAGAGGAGAAGGACAGGCAGAGACAGAGAGAGATAGACAGACAGAGACAGAGAATGCCATGAGGCACAGCCAGAGCAGTTAAATACACAGGCTCCTCCTGGTGGAACCCTTCCAGTCCCCAGCCCCTATAAGTCCTGCCCGGGGACTTATAAGTCTTGTCACCGCGTTGTGACTCTTCTTCCCTTTCATTGGTTGTTCAGCTGGGAAGACTCTTCAAGAACACACCTGAAAGGGACACAGTTCCTGTGCTAATTACTTCCACTGCTGTGACAAACACCTGACAAAAGAAACCCAAGGAAGAATTTACTCTGACTCAGAGTCTGAGGGTGCACAGTCCATCATGGCTGGGGAAGGCATGGCGACAGGAGTATAAGGCAGTTGGTCACAGTGCATCCACTGTCAGGAAGCAGAGAGAAATGAATTCTGGTCCTCAGTCCATTTTCTTCTTATGCTGTCCAGTCCATAACCCAGTGCCACCTACAATCACGGTGGGTCTTCTGCCTCAAATTAACCCAGCCTAGAAACTCCCTCTGAGACACTCCCAGAGGTCGTTTCCATAATGATTCTAAATCTCATTAAGTTACAGTCAAGACCAACTCTCACAATTTCCCTCCTACGTTTCAAGACACTGCTGAATTCTGGGTATTCTTGCCCTGTTCAATTTGTTTCTCTGATGCTGTGATAAACACTGACCAGAAACAACCCAGGGAGTTTTCCTTCAGCTTGTGGGCCACAGTCTGTGACTGAGGTAACTCAGGACAGGTGCACAAGACAGACCTGAAGCCCAGACCCTGGAGGAAGACTGCTTATTGGCTTGTTTCAATACCTTTCTTATATAGCCCAGCACCATCTGCCCTTGGTAGCACCATCCACAATGGCCTGGGCCCTCCCACTTCAATTAGCAATCAACAGAATGCTTCCCATGCCAATATGAAGAAGTCAGTTCCTCAACTGAGATTCCTTCTTCCTGGGCATGTCTAAGTTTGTGGCACGATGACAAAAATTAACCAACATGTCCTCATCCCAGGGGCCCTGCCACCTCTGAGTAGCTCCATCCTGCAGTCTTTGGTGGGAACAATCTGCCTGGCTGGGTCCTGGCATAATGTGAGGACCCAGATAGCCTGCTGCATGGCCACATGCCCCCTGCAATCTCATCCAGACCTCCAGAGTCCATAAATCCACCAGACCGGATACCATCTCTGGAGCTGTAGCTAGGGAGTGATACTTGTTGGGGGGGGGAACCAGAGGGACAGTCAGAGCTGAGGGAGGGAACTATATTTTCCAGTGAGGGCCCAAACAATACTCCATCCCTGTGGCAATGGCAGAAGCTCTAGATATTTCAGATCATGACAGTTAGGGTATTTTCTAAAGTTCATGTGACACACCACAGTCCTGGAGTCCCCTAGGTCCACTGACAAAATTAGATCACCCATAGTGCCACAGTATGAGGACATCATTGGCTTTGAAAATGGTGTGGATGGCTCAGACCATCTCAGAGGTTAACAGTGTAGAGCAGAGAAACAAAGAGATAGGTCCCCATGTGTGCAGGCTTAGAGAATGCTCCGGAGCCCTGGGGTCTGTGTGGCATAGACCCCAAGACTCAATAAGACACTCAACATTAAGAGTGAGACACATGTTTCTTGCCCTTCTGAGCTTGCTGTCTGTCATACTACCTTTTCTTAAAAATTAAGGTTTATTTACTTCATGTGTCTGAGTGTTTTGCCTGCATGTACATGTATGTGCCCCACATGTGTCCGACGCCCACGGAAGTGAGAGGGTTATGTTTTCCATAGAAATGGAGTTACAGATGGTTGTGAACTATCATGTAGGTGTTGAAAATGGAATCTAGGAGCCGGGCGTGGTGGCGCACGCCTTTAATCCCAGCACTCGGGAGGCAGAGGCAGGCGGATTTCTGAGTTCAAGGCCAGCCTGGTCTACAGAGTGAGTTCTAGGACAGCCAGGGCGACACAGAGAAACCCTGTCTCAGGGAAAAAAAGAAAAAAGAAAAAGAAAACGGAATCGAGATCTTCTGCAAAAGCAGTATGTGCTCCTAGCCACCGACTTCCTCTCTGCCCGCTCTCCTGCGTTTGTTTGAGGAATAGTCTGTCTCCTGTTCCCATGGTTCCAAGCCATTGCATAGCTGAGGATGACCTTGAACTTTCGATCCTCTTGTCTCCACTTCTACCTCCATTCATCAGTCTGCTTGACTTATGCAATGCTTGGGGCGAAACCCAGGGGTTTGTACAAACCAGACACACACTCTGTCAACTGAGGCCCAGTCCCAGCTTCCCACACAGTCTTTCCTTGAGCCTTTGGAGCAGAAAAGCAAAAAGAAACTGTAGCTTGCACTGGTATTTAAGCTGTTAACTCACTGAGCCAAGCATATTGAACCTGCTTTCCAAATTCTGCTGGGATACCCGCAAAGCTGCACCAGGCATATCTGAGCAGGTGTTACCCTGAGCCCAAAGGAGGACTGTTCGGCCTGCATCCAGCCAGAGCGAGGCAACAGAAGGGACTGTGGCATTTACTTCTTGATGTGGCCTGAGCAGGAGCTCAGGCTTCTGATAGCCCTTCTTCAAGAAGAGTTGAGTCCTGGGCAAGGAAGTCCATATAGATGCCTTAGAGCCAAAGAGATAGGACATGATGGAGCCAGCTCAGAGACATGGTGACCTTCCCAGAGCTAAGAAAGCCTGAGGCACAGTGACAAGACCATGGCCGTGACTCACTCAGACAGTAAGACAGTCCCATCTCTGACTAGAGCAGCTCTGCCCATGGGCACCCACTCAGGTTCCACCTGCAGGGCCCCCCCCAGCCCTATCTCCATGAATAATCATGCAAGGTGTGATAAATACCATCTGTCACTCATAAAGTGTGATGTTGCCTTTCTACAAAGCCATAAGCAGCCCTGGGGCTGAGCCAAGGAATGGCCTATAAAACCCCGGATAATGACCTCATGCATGCGTTCCAACATAAATGCTATTGCAGGCAGCTGTTTGCAGAATTTATCTGCGGGCAATAACTTCACACCCAGCACTATTCTAGAGACAGTGCCTGGTCCCCTCTTTGGCACTAAAGCGTCTGTGTCGTGCTGGTCAATTGTGGAACTTGCTCTCTGATGATGAATAACGGAATTGTGCTCACCCGAGCCTTTGCTATCAGACACATGCAGGTGGCTAGAAGCTGTGTCCACCTCCCGATCCTCTAGGGAAAGAGGAAATGTTTTAGGCACACAGTTGCTTGTTTTCTCAGGGGGTATTAGCAAAAGCAGGTTCTCCTGGTGGAATGTGTGTGTCCCCAGTTTGCATGTGCTCAGCTCTCTGATCCTGATCTCTCACAGTAGGGGAACGCTCTCAAGGTTCGGCAGGGGAGTAAAGCAGAAAGGGGTGACTGGTGAGCAGCTGTGGAGCCTGCAGCTGGACTGTCTCTCCCCTCACCTGGCAGGGCATCCCCCCCATGATGGGGGAGGAAAGAGCAACCGCTATGCACAGCCCAACTCCCTGCACACCCGACACCTGTGCCAGCTCCAGCTCTGACACCCAGGCCACGAGTGCGATTCCCTGTGATTTACTCAGGAACTCAAATCTGACATTTGCTTCTGAATATTCTATCACGTTTGTCTGATATTTGCATTTTCCACTCTAATCACCAAACCTTCAGACTGCATTCATGCATAAAATGAGATGCAGCGAATGCCTTTTAATTTTTACCAAATGCCTCCTTCTGGGGTGATGCTGGCGCCTGGGGCAGGGAAGGAATGGTATCACGAGCAATGTGAGATAAAGTGTTTTATGAGTCTTACCCACTTCGCATCTCCAGGCCAATCAGTGGGCACTGGAGAACACTAGAATCTCCCGGTTAAGGAAGGCAGCAAGCTACATGACAACATCTTCCATTCTTGGGCCTCCACCCACACACTCTGACGCTCTGTGCTGTAGGGGTACAGATTCTGGAAGATTCATCAACACCCCCAAAATTCTTCACAAGTCTCTGTTGGGGTCTGGAGGTGCCTTCTTGCATGTTTACAGGAAAAACTCTACTTCTACAGGCTACTGATGGGAAATGGGGCTCCCTTTGGGGTACTTAGTCTCTTTAATGAAATCATTAAGACAGGGATCTCCAGGATAATTTTATTATAGAGTTTGAGAGAAAAACAACAGGGAAGCAAAATGCAAATCCTGCAGCTTGCAAAGGGATTTGGGAGGGACAGGGCTGAGAGCCTCTTAGTTAGGCACAAAGGTCAGAGTCAGTCAGGAGAAAGCCCAGGCTGTCAGGTAAAGCATGTTTAGGCTTTTAGCCAGTCAGGAAAAAAAAAATATGGAGATAACGAGAGAGAAAGGAAAAATATGCTTAGTGTCTGGCCAATTGAGTCTAGAGGGCACATGATTCCAGGCTCTTAAGTCCCAGGACAAAGAATTACACCAGAGGCTCACAGTTAGAAATAGAGAAAAAATATTTTAAAAAGGGAAAGTGCTCCCTAACCTAGAAGTAGGCTAGTGAGTTCAGGGTGGGGAATCCCCCAAGAGCTGTAGGCTGTGGGGCACGTGATCCTTGATTGGCTATTTTCATGGCATCTGCCTTTCTTGAAGAGACAGTTTGTCTTACACAGGCTTTCTTCATTCACTTGGCCCAGGTGATGAAGACCGCCAAGTCTTCCTTTGCAAACTGGCCTGAACATGCTCTTTGTTGTAGGAAGCCCACGTGGGGAAGGGCATCCATTCTTTCTCAGCCAACGGGCTTCCTTTATATGTCAATCTTGATACTACAGTTTCCAGTCCCTATTTCCTGCTATATTAGAACTCACACAGCCACAGTAAGGCAGAGCCAGCACCGGGAATCTCAGCAGCTAGGCATAGATGTTCATGAGCGCTGCTGCCTCTGACGTCCACTGGGCCGAACTGAGGGTCTCCACCTGATCCTCAGAGGCTCCTATTGCTCCCTTCCAGTCTGGAGACATGTCCACCCTCTGCTATCCTCAGGGCTTACTCTTCACAAGGCTCCCTTCCCCTCCAGTACTTCCAGTTCAATGGCTGCTCACCGGGAAGTCTCAGGGCAGAAGCAAGACATAGAATACATAGACTGGGCACCTAGCCCACGACCTGGCACTTGGCTGGTGTTGGAAATGTGCCTTTGAGGGAGTGGAGCAGTCTGTGGGCTCCACTCCACGAAAGGAGGTGAGAAGTAGACTGTGGTTACTGGCCACTTACCAGATACACCTGGTCCTTCAGAGAGAGCTGGAATGTTCTACTTTGTGATAGACAGTGGACTCCAACAGCTCTGGGATGAGAGCAAAGCCCAGATGGGAAGAAGAGTTCAGGAAAGCTCATCAGAGCCTAAGTGTGGATGTTACAATCTCATTAATGAAGCTATTCTAAAGAGATACATATGGCCATCCATTTGACTATCAGACTATTGAAACAGTAGGTGCTAAGGAAATGGAACTTATCCCAGGAATTTCATACTGGGAGGAGGAAAAGCCTGACACCTGGGCCAGCCAGAAAGAGATCTCATACAAGTCTAACAATTTGCCAAATCACTTTGCAAGGGGACCAGCACAGAGACAATGATGAGGGGCAGGACCATACCTTGATCAGCAGCTCTTCCTCTCTATTTAAATGTGGTCCTCATCTTAAGACCCCAAAGATGGACTTGAGGGCTTGCTGTCTCTCTCTGCTTATCTTCTCAATGTGGCCACATTGAACATATTTCCTTCACTCTAACATAATAACTCCAGTAACAAGGTGAGCTAGTGATGCCAGAGTGCCCAACTCCAGCCTTGATCTCAGGGGATCCAGTGCGGAACCAGGCAGAAGCCCCAACTGCCCAAAGCCCCCTGAGTTTCCCTGTGACCAGTCATGTGATGGCCGTGCTTCAGCCCACACCTTGACGTGAAACTGTCTTTCAAAGGCGGCCACACCAAGGTCAATATCATTTACAGGGGGCTGCATTTGTCCCAGAGATGCCACATTTCCCAGCTCGCTCGGACCTTCCCAATTTTGCGAACCTACCCTTGACACCATCTTGACCAGAGCCTGAAGGGCTCATCTTCATTGCCTCCCTCACTCACTTGCTCTCCCTGCATGTCAGGAGGGCAGATAGAGAAAAGCCATCCCAGTGGGAACTGAGGTCCTAAAAAAAGAAATGTGGCTAAGTCAGCTTAAAGGTCAGGGCTGGGATGGCAGAGACAGACAGATCCTTGGGGCTTGATGGCTGCGTTTAGCCTGGTTGACAAGTTCCAGGTCAAAAGACTTTGTCTCACACAACCAAAGCCATGGCTCTGGCCTTGACATGCACACATTCATGTATCCCCTCCTTTCTCGTACATGAATGCACTTGTGCACATGCACAACACACACACACACACACACACACACACACACACACACACACATACACACAGTGGTGTGGTGGTGGCATAGTAGGTCTCCTGGTCACTGACCCTTCACCTCCCCCCCTCAGCACACAACACACATCTTAGAACCTAATTCTTCCCATCTCCCTCCTTCAAGGCTAAACCCAAGGACTTTAATCTCACACATGACCAGGCATGACTCACTCACTGTGCATGGTACTTACCAACAAAGGCCATAGATTTCTAGAATGTCCCGAGGACTCCTAACTGTGCTTTTTCAAAGGGGTTGGAGCGATGCAGCCTGAGGGCCAGAACACGTGGCCTGCCTACCAGCAAGCACCCATCTCCTGAATCCAGCAAAAGAACTAAAGCAAATATTGCCAAGCCAATCCCTGAGGAAGGACCTGTGTTCTCTGTAAGGCGAACAATGGGAGGCAGGTGACTCAAAGCCCATTCCTAGCTCCCAGCCCGATAGATGCAAGGTGAATAAAGGCAAGCTACCACAAGGATACATGTGCAGTATGTGAATGAAGACACAGATCATATAAAATGTTTCAAGTACTGGTGGTGTGAGGACCATGAAGCATGCTAAGGGTCAAAGAGGCTCCTAAGGGTGGGATAGGGTGAGGACCATGAAGCATGCTAAGGGTCAAAGAGGCCCCTAAGGGTGGGATAGGGTGGAAGAGAAGACCCTTTGAGTAAAATGTGGCATCTAGATGAAGGTCTGTTAGAAGCAAAAGAGCGTGCAGCTGCTAGACGCAGACAAGCTGCTTCCGGAATGACAACAGCCTCGCAAAGGTCCTGGGTTAGGAGCCTGCCTGCCCAGGAAGTAGGAGAGAAAGGCAAGTGGTTTGGGAAGAGAGAGTGTTCCAGGAGTCAAAAGCAAGGATTTCACTCCAAGGAGGAGGTTAAGTACTGAGCTCAGAGTACAGCATCGGCCTGTTCTGCTCATCTCTCAGCGAGATGGCCTGCTGCATGCAGAAGGGCTGAGGGTCCTGGTTGGATGAGAACCCAAGACCTTGTTCAGTGGCTCCTGTCACTGGCCCAGAGAGAGAGGGTGGCCATGCACACTGGAGTTAGGGAGGAGTGCTGGCCTGAGACATGTTTTGAGAATTGAGTTCACAGGGAATTCATCAAGCATGGCTTTGTAGCTTGGCAATCATGGGCTAAATAAAGAGTGAACTAGCAGAGCCCCGGAGGCAAGCGCTAAGAGCTCAGCCTTGGATGTGTGGAGACGTCATTGGTGTCCGGCGCTCGGCACTGGCCAGAACCTGACACAAACATAGAGGATGGCTGGAAGTAACCACAACTGACTTATCCAGGGCAGGAACAGAGATAGAAAGTCTGCAAAGAAACCTGAAGAGAGGCAAAGGTGGCCTTGGGGGCAGGGCATGGTACTACATACCTGTCATCCCAACACTCTGGTGGCTGAGACAGAAGGCTACTTGCAAGTTCCTGGTTAGCCTGGGCTACACAGAAGTCTTGAAACAGACTTGTTAAATAACAGTGGGTGAAGCTCAGTGGTTCTGTGCTTGCCTGGTCTACATGAGGCACCAAATCCCACTCAGGAGAGATCAGTTCATGCAGGCAAGACTACCATCAGCGGTTATATGTCAAAGGGAGCGCCCTAGGAAAGTTTCTCAGGGAGCAAGGACATGCCTGGTGTATATTCTCTTCCCCACGAGGCAAGCTTGCAGAGTCTCAAAGGTCCAGCAGATGCCTTAGCCACAGTAAGGCGACCCTGCTCTTCCAGTTTGTCGAAGCTCAACACTGGTGGGTGCTGGGTGATAGCAAGGGTTTCTTCAGGCCTGATTGAGTATCAGGTGCCCTCTTTGCTCTGTGAAGTGAGGGAAGATCCGGCTCTCCAGTGCCCGTCTGGACTGGGTACAGAACCCCTGGCACAACAGCTCTCTTTTCTCACCATTCTTTGCTTTCCTTCTTTGAGGCCCATGCTAGCTTCCAACTCGCTATGTAGCCGAGAATGACTTTGAACTCCTGATCATCCCGATTCCATCTTCTGGTGCGAGGATAACGGGCATGTGCTAATACACCTAGCCGGCCTTCACTTAAAATTACATTTTTTTAAAAATAGTGTGCACGTGTGCACAGGTGCATCCATGCACGCATGTGCATTTGCAATGCAGCATGTCTGGAGGTCAAAGGACAATTCTCAAAAGCGGGCTTTCTCCTCCTACCACACGAGTCTCAGGCTTGGTGACAAGTGCCTTCATTCACTGAGCCATCTTTTCAGGCCCCCGTCCTCACGTTTTTTGATGTTTCGGTTGTGAACCTAGTCTTTAACAGCTGAGCCATTTCTCCAGCTTTGGCCTCCACTTTTCTAACCAACCCCCACCCCACCCCACCCCCGTTCTCTTTGCCTTTGCGTTGTCTGTTCCGTGTAAAGCCAGCCCTTCTTCATTTGGGTATATTTTACCGCTTTTTCTACATTCTCAGACTGAAAGCTCAGTCCATTCATTTCAAGTCATTATCACTTCTAATAAACGAAGCCTTACCCCTGGCTCTCCTCCGAGTCCCTCTGCAGCGGCTTCTTACAGATTTTAATAGGTTCTGCTGCTGTCTGTGTGCATTTTTAAGTAGGCTGTAATTTCCCTTTCAGGTTCTTTTATCGCCTAAAAATTGTGTTTTTATTTGTGATACCAATTTCCAGGTGGAAATATTTCTAAAGCTCGACGCTATCACAATGCCTGCCTTCGGTTCTGAGAATCACATGAACGCACCACGAGAGTCAGCTAGGTATGTGTGTACGCCTATGCAGCACATTCCAGCACAAACAGATACGTGTGCACCTGCTCAGTGCGTATGCGGTATGCATGTGTGTGCTACAGAGGCCCCAAGCAGGTGTACACATGCCAGGAGAATCTGCAGTGCACACATAAATAATGCACATGTACCTTCCAGATGCATGTCTGCACAGCTCAATGAGTAAATGGGACTATACCAGCCTTTCGGAATTCCTTGACATGTTTATTATGGTCCATTTTTATTATGGCTTTAATAACTACTTCCTGAATGATGGAGGGGGTGGGGATAAACCCTGTACTTAAAGCATACAAGATGTCTAAAATGAAGTCAAGCTTCTTAGTTGTTATATCTGTGTGATTCTGGGTTGTTATTGATGGCGTTTTCTTGAGCCAAGTTACCCTGGGCGCCTCAGTAGCTCAGACTGTTCTGGAACCTCCTCTTGCCTCCACCTCCCCAGTGTTGCCACCAAGCCAGTGTCCTCAATCCCTCTTTGGCTTCTGGATTTGTTCCTTTCACTTAAAACAAAGGAGTCTTGTTTTTCAGAATCCTTAGCCTGAGGTTGAGGAAGGATGTCTCAGATGCTGACCAATGGACTAGTAAATGGCCTCGCATGCCCATCCTGAGAGCTGTTGTGCCCCAATCCTCCTCCTCTTGTCCCTCCGACTCAGTGTAGAGGACTCAGATCCCCTTGAGGTCTTCCTCTCCCACTCCCAAGGACGCTGACTAGATTTTCGGGGTACATCTGGTACCAGGGCCTGTTTCCCCAAAAGTTGTGGGACTGATGGGCAAGGACGCCTCAAGAGACACCAGCGTCCTGTGGGTGGGGGCTGTCTGACCCAGTGGGCCACTCTCTACTGCTGCCTGGGCAGCTCCAAGCCCGACCAGGGGAGAGTCCAGGAGAAGGACAGCTCTCAGTTTATGCTTCTTAAGGAGTCCCGGGCCTATCTGGACTGTCCTCTACTGTTTGATAGGAATGTTTGGCATTCCACAACTCATTGGTCTCGGTGGGCTTTGGAGAACCTGGGATCCCTCTGCACATGGACAGTACATCCAACACACCCAGGTCAGTCAGCCCCAGCCCACTGTACACTGAAACTTCCCTGCCCAAACTTCCCTGTGCTATGGCGCCATCCCTGCCCAGATAACCACTGCCTGGATTTTTTTTTTTTTTTTTCAGCCATGTTCCATCATTCTAAGCAGCCATCCACACCCAGCTTCTTTCTTCGTCCCAGGGAGGCAGCTGCTCACTGGGCCTGGGTCTTTGCGTAGCCTTTATTCACCTGCAAGCAGCATTGCTTCTAAGGTCAGCAGTGAATCTCTAGGCAGGCCAGCCAGGGTTTATAGCTCTCCAAGATTTCAGGTGCACACAGCATCTCTGACTCCAGGAGTTCCAAGAGCAATAGGTCACTGGGGACAGAGAGACTGCCTGTCAGCTCGATGCTCTCAGCTGTCCCCTGGGAAAGAGCCCTCTAGAGCCCAGCTCTGATCTTGTATATAGTCGGTCTCTACCCACAGGGCTTTGCTCTCAGTTCACTGGACTCCCCAAGGTGCCTGTGTTCCTTTCACCATCCTTCTGGGGTCCTCGCTGACCCTGAGACCGCCCTCCCCACTGCTCTGTGCTCAGCTACCTTCCTGAGTGCAGAAGGCAAGTACTGACTCAGGCAACCCAGGTCTTCCAAGGCAGAGCTCCCTGACAGAAGTTGGTGGACAGATGGGTGATAGAGAGAAGGGCTCATCAAAGAGCGTTCAGAGGATTCGGTGAGGTCCTGCGTGAAGTTCAAAGCCCACGATGCCTCAGCCACCTAGCAACTGAAAATATGTGCTACCCGCATCTCCAGACTCCACCCCACTTCCCTGCCTTCTCTTATATGCAGAAGTCAGGATAAGATGGCAAATATGGCTATAGGACACAAGAATGTACCCACACCTAACTGTAGGGGTCCAGGATATATGCCCCAGTATGTCTGCAGGGAGATGTCCTTATATGAGTACAGGGCATGAAGATATGACTGCATGAGATTAGAGTAAGCCTCAACTGTGGCTCTTTGGCAAATCGGTATTTTGTGCTGCTTTGATACACAACAGGATCATAGAAAGCTCTGGAAACAAGAGGAGTCTCTTTCAGTGGGAGGAGATTTCTATGGACCAAGAACTAACTAACTCTCTCTCTCTCTCTCTCTCTCTCTCTCTCTCTCTCTCTCTCTCTCTCTCTCTCTCTCCCATCTCCTCCCCTTTCCTCCCCTCTCTCCT
>NC_034612.1:28831638-28839221 GCF_900095145.1 Mus pahari
TTAAGGCAGGCAGGTTCAACTTTGCTGCCCTGATTGGTCTCCCCACACTCAGTCTTGTTTGGGGAATAATAATACTTCCTTCTCTGGACTCTGCTCCCCTCTCTCCCTTTGTCCCTTTGTCCTTCAGCTGCTCAGATTGACCTGTTGTGCTTCTTGACTTCCTGAGATGCACTGGGCTCTGGATTTCTTACTTGGAATTATTTTAGCTATATTCCCAACGTGTCCCATCCTGGTCTGGCCCAGTTCTGAAGTCTCTAGTTTTTCTCTGCTGCTTTGGTTCCTGGGACCAACCCTGCCTACAGCAAGTGGAAATCCACAGTCCATTCCTGGTTCCAGCCCTATCTGTGCCTACAGGTGTGGTGACTCAGTCCTTGGGCTCTGGTGAGCCCCTCTGTTCACACTATAGACTCTTCCCCTTCTCTGGAACCTTCTCTACGTCTCTGTGGCCAAACCACTAACAACAGCTAGGAACATTGGCCCCATTCTGGTCTTGTCCCCTACCCACTCACGGCTTACCTTACTGGAGACACTCTTTGGGAGTTACCTGTGGGGCCTCCCAAGGGAGCACCCCAAAACTCTCACTGCTTCCATCTCCCCCCAGCCCCTCACTCAAATTCCTCACTCAGCCCTAGCTCTGTAGGCCTTCTTTCTCTGATGTGCCTTTGCACAGCAGTCGGTGTATAGGCACCATACGCAGACTGACAAGAGGGATACAAATGCTCTAGTTGGCATGCAGTGTACTGTCTCAAGGGCTTCCCTGGCCAACCTGATAAAGTGCAGGCTTCTCTCGCAGCTATACCATCCTGCTGGTAAGCCTGAACACGTGACACGTTTCCCAATGGCTTACAGGAGCTTCAGCTTGGCAGAAAAAAAAAAAAAAAATGCTCCAGAGCTATTCCCCGGGTGCTGACAGGTGCTGTATGCCATCAGGGTCCTCTTCAGGCAAACGAGGTGGGGTGTCTGCCCAGACAGCCATAAGGTAGACAGGCCTAGTGAGGCTCATTCTTGTGTGTATGTGTGGGTGTGGGGGGTCAGTTTTCATATGTACCCATGCCTATGCATCTGTGTGTCATCGGTGTGTGTACTTGTGTATGTCTATGCACACCTGTACGTCACTTCTGTGTGTATGTGTGTACCTGTGTCTGTCTCTGTCTGAGTCAATATGTCTATGTGCCCCTAAGTGTTTGTATATCTGTGTCACCATTTTCCCTCTTGCTTCCCCATGCCTGTCATCAGTATGTGTCTCTCTTAATTCCTCCTCAGCTCAGAGTACTTGGGGCACAGAGAGTGTCCCACCTCCCTCTGAGGGAAAACTATACCTTCAGAAACCTTTTCTGCACGACTCACCTTGGCCTTCCTGGGGCCTCTGGGTGGAGCCATGAGAGCAGAGCCTCTTCTGAGACCCTCTGTGAAGTGCCTGCAACCTGGGGCAGAAGGGCGGAGAGAAACAAAAGAGAATCATGCTAGCAGACAGCAACAGGTGTCCCTGCCTAAACAACAGGCAGGTCCACTGCATCTACACTGGCTACAGCATCCTGCTTCCCTAGGGTAGGAGCCAGAGAGCCAGGAATTCCCCTAAGAAGCCACACAGCTGTGGTGAACGGACTGTCCAGGCCACCAGGAGACAATGGGAAGCCCCAGGAATGGATGCTCCCAGCAGCAGATGACTCTACTCTGATGACATTCTTCTGTCTCCAGAGGTCCCAGGTTGTGGGTGCTTCCCGTTCTACTCCCACTCAGGACCCCCATCTCCACACACAACCTCATTGTCTGTGTGAGTGGGAGGGCCGTATGGATGCAGAATGCCTGTTTTCTTGATGTAAACCATACCTTCTTGGGGAGCGCACCTCTATTTAGACCCCACCCACTGCACTCTTGGGTTTCCGCTGTGCTGCCCAACACAGGCATCAGCTCCTGTTACAGGAGTGTGGAACTCCACCCTCTCTTCCTTTCTAAAGGCCTAGGAGGCACCTTTGCTGACCAGCCAGCTGATTGCGACTCTCGTCGTCCCTAACAAGCAGCTAGTGGGCGTCTACTGAATGTCAACTAACACAGACTTGTCGCTGAATCTTCAGAAAGAACATGAGTTGTGCACTTGATTCATAGGGAACTCAAGCTCACCGAGAGCATTCCAGGGCCGGGGAGTACAGCCAGGAGAGCATGACAAAGAGGGGCTCCGTAGAGCACAGGCTCCGCCCCTCAGTCCCTTACACAGCAGTCGGCTTGGGCTGCTGTGGAAATTTGCAGGTGCTTGAAGCCCTGAGGTCTGCTCATCTTGTGGATCTGTGGCTGACCCTCTCACGCTTACCTCCCTAGAATTATAGCAGAAATTCCCATGGATTCCTACTTCCTACTAGGGGTTGGGGATTCAGAAGCCCCGCGGCCACAGATGAAGCCACGTGGTGAAAGCAGATCTCTTTTTAGTGTGCACCCCGATTTAGCATCCCAGAGGGCAGGCAGCGAGACGCGCCCCGCCCACCGCCCGCGCATCCGCGCCACTCAGCCAGGCCCTGCGCGGCGCCGCCAGGGTTAAGGCGCAGGCGTGTCCCCTGGGGTGGGGTGGGCCCAGCAGCCTTGCCGAGCTTCTGGCGTCCCCTCGGATTGGGGCCCAACGCGCTCCTCCGCCGTTCTCTCCGCCGCGTGGCAACGTCGTCCCTTCGTCCTCCACCTAGAGGGCTGCGGGTACCCGAGGTGCCAGGACACCGCCCGGAGAGGAGCTCGTCCGGCCGCGCAGACGCCCCGCGGGCTCCGGGGAGGGACTTGGCCTGTTTTCTGGCCTCCACTCGCCGGGGAGGAGCTGTGCGGCTGCAGCTGGCGGCGCGCGGAGCTTCGGGGACGCAGGCGACCAGGCCAAGAGCCGCGCGCACAGGACAGAAGCCATCGCTGCCTGCGGGTTCCCAGCCGGGCCTCTCTGGCTCCCGGCTCAGCGCGGAGGAGGCGCGGCGACACCGCGGGGCGCGGCCAAGGGGAGGAGAGAGGGGAGCGCGGGCTAGCGCCGGGCCGGCCCGGCCTCGCGGGGCCACGGCTCCGCCAATCTGCGGGCGCTGACGCGGGGGGCGGCTCCGGCGCTCTCGGATATCAGCGGGCCGGGCGCGGGGCGCCTGGAGCTCGGCGGTGCGGGCGCTGCGCTCTGGGTCGGCCTGCTGCACCTGCCAGATCGTCGCCTCTCCCTGCGCGCCCCCTCGCGCTCCCCTTCTCGCCCCTGTCTCTCAAGCCCGGTCTCCCAGCTTGACAGCGCAGAGGAGCCGGCCAGGACACGGCATGGCCCAGCGGGAGCACCGCGCTCTGGATCGGATCCGTCGCGCCCTGGACGGGATGAACAGCCGCGCCTTCTGCTTACACGCCCAATGAGTGTGGTCGCCGTCCCGGAGACCCTCGTCCGACCCTGCGTTCCCTGTCACCACTGCCACCCGCTCTACCGACGAGGGCCGCTGGCCGTCCCCCGAAATGGCCTGGAGAGCTGGTGCTTTTGTGGCGGTTGTCCTCCACGACGTCCAAGTCTGGGGACAACCCCCGAGCTGCTAGCTGCTAGTACACCGAATGGACCTTGACCCGCGGGTCGTTGCGGGCTTGGTGCCAAGCTGAGAGGCACCGGTGGAGCGCGCGTCCGGAACCCCCCAGCCCGCTGGCCTGCACGGCCATGAAGATGATCCTGGTGCGCAGGTTTCGCGTGCTCATCCTGGTAGTATTCCTACTGGCTTGCGCTTTGCACATTGCTGTTGACCTGCTACCCAAGCTGGACCGACGAGCCACGCGATCCTCCGGGGAGCCCGGTTGCTCCTGCGCTCAGCCGGCAGCAGAGGCAGCTGGTCCAGGCTGGGCCCAGGCAAGGAGCCGACCCGGGGAGTCCGCCGGTGGCGACGCAGGCTGGCCCAACAAACACACACTGCGCATCCTGCAAGACTTCAGCTCAGATCCAGCCTCTAACCTAACCTCCCACTCCTTGGAGAAGCTGCCTCCTGTACCGGAGCCGGTGGATCACGCTCCGCGGGGTCAGGAGCCCCGTTCCCCGCCACCCCGTGACCCAGCGCATCGGCCGCTGCTTCGAGACTCTGGGCCCCGACCGCGGGTGCCGCCCCCTGGCCCCAGTGGGGACGGATCGCTCTTAGCCAAGTTGTTTGAGCACCCTCTCTACCAGGGGGCTGTGCCTCCTCTGACAGAGGACGACGTCCTGTTTAATGTGAACAGCGACATCAGGTTTAACCCCAAGGCAGCAGAGAATCCTGACTGGTGAGCAGAGAAGAGGCTGGGGTGGGGCTAGCGCGTCCGACCCTTCGGGAATAAAGACACCCCACTAGAAAGCTATTTCACACGCCAAGCATTTTGTGTAGCTTTGGGGACCCTTAGAAGAGGCTGGTAGGGATCCCTGGTGGGCGGGGCAGATGTGCCTCTTGCCTTTGTCTCCACAAAGATTCTTGGGGAGAATGGCTGATGGGGTTTGGGAAGCTCCCAGTGCCCGGGTGTGGGAAGCTGGCGGCCCACCAGAAGCCAGGGGAGCCCAGTGTTCCACCTACAAGGAAGCATGCCGGCCAGCCCTGGCGATGGCTGAGGAAGCAGATGAATGAATATGTTGGAGAGCCAGCCAGGGAGAGTGGGAGCAGCCTTCCCCTGGGAGGGGTTGGGCTTCTGGCTCTGAGAGCGATGGGGTGAGCTGTTCAGGGTGGACGTCTCCAGAAGGCCTGAATGTACCTAATAAGTCTTTTAAATGCAGTCACGGGGACAAAAGCGGCTGAGGAGTGCTGTTGGCAGTGTGGAGGCCTCCCTTTGTGGCCACTCTGCCTGGAGGAAGTCGAACCATCCTGGAGTTATCTTCCAAGCTTTGTGCCCACCTCCACCCCCCACCCCCACAGCTGCACAGATCCAAATAAGCCCAGCAGAGTGAAATATTAACCACCAGCTGGCTAGAGCAAATAACCTGCAAAGGTCCCCGGGCAGCAGCAGCAGAGAGAGTCACTCGTCCAAAACAACCTCAGAAATCCTTTCTCTCCCTGGAATAGGACCAGGCCCTGTGCCTTGTGCCTGCTCATGCGAGCCATTTGGTTCCTTCTGGATTTCACTGGCCAGAAACCATCAAGCAAAGGCTGCTGAAAGAGTGGAGAGGGTGTGGCGTCTGGGAGGGCTCTAGCCCTCCTTTCGATTCTAATGTAGACAGACTGGAGTTGAAGGATCCTCACCTGTCAGTGAAGCAGAGCTAAAGCAGTCCGTCCCTCTTCCCCTCCCGTCTAGCAGACTCCCAGAGGGTCTGTTCTTCCTTCTGACAAGCTCATGGCCAGAGAAAGCAGAGCTGGAGTGATTGACTCCGTCATCCTGGCCTCCCCACCTTATGGCTGCACTCATTAAAATCAGATTTAGGCCTGTGCATCATTCCTGCCCCTGTGCTTTGGAACAAAGGCAGAAGACTGGGGAGGTTTCTGGCTGACTGGGTGTGCCTGTGACTTGCAGGCCTGCTGGTCGCAGGAAGAACTGACAGTCCCTTCTCACACACTCCCGGCTGACATCACTGTTGTGGGGCCACTCTTGGTGATCCCAGGACAGAAGTGTTGGGATAGCGCTGACACTCTGGGTCTAGGCTAGTGGTAGTTAGGCTTGTCTGTGGCGTCTCTAGAGGGTAAATGGGAATTATAGGCCTTAAGGTATGTTATTAGGTGCTGGAACCGCAGCCGGGGAAGAAAGTGCAGACATGGCAGTGTGAAAGCAGCTTTTAGCAAACCTGTACTTTGAACTCAAAGTCCCAAGCCCAGGCCCTCAAGACCAGCACCCCATATTCTTTGGCCCCTTGCCTCTCGTTCCACACTTGACCGTAGCCTGCCTTGGTTTCTTGCAGGCCGCACGAAGGTGCTGAAGGCGCAGAATTCTTGCCCACTGGCGAGGCAGCTGCGAACCTCTATCCTAACTGGCTCAAATTCCACATTGGCATCAACCGGTATGAGCTGTACTCCAGACACAACCCGGCCATCGATGCCTTACTGCAGGACCTCGGCTCTCAAAAGATCACCAGCGTCGGTAGGTAGCAACCTGCGTGTCCTTGGTATGAGTACCTTGGTGTGGACGCACCAGGACTGTGTGAAGTTAGCCTCCTTCCTACGCAGGGAGCCACAGGTTCTGGGGTGTTTGGGTGGCCACCTTGATGATTTCATGAGTCAGATGGATGCCTCCAGGCTCATCACTGTGAAACCTCCACGCCACTAATGCAGGGTATGCTGGCGTGTGAGGGCCACCACTTTGACCCCTGGTAGGGTACAAGCAGACACATAGGCCCTCCCTCTGCTGTCACAGAACACCCTGATGACCCATAGTAGCTGCAGCACCTCCTTCTATTACCTATGCACGGGCCACCCTCGTCCCTCCTGCAGGGCGGCGAGATTGCGTAGCTTAGCCAGGGCCTGAGGCTGGAAACCTGTTCCCTTCAGAGCCCAGCAAGGGTTCAAAGATCGATCGTACCAGGGGAGGGAAGGACAAAGTTGGAGCCTGGGTATTCCACATGAAGCAGCTCAAAAGGAATGTCTCCAGGACTTTATGATCTACTAAGATAAGAAAAGATTTTTTTTTTTTTAAATCCAGTTTTTTTCAATTTCACGAGAACAGTACATCAGGAGCAGTTTCTGAGCAGGCTTTAGGCTGTTATCTGCTTGCGAGTGGAGTGAACGAGAGGTGGCCTAGGGCAGGCTGAGGGCTGGAGCTGTGCAGTGATGGCCCTGGTGTGCTCAGCTGCACGTGCTCGGAGAGCCTGCCATGTGTCTTGAAAGCAGATCTGCTAACAGGCTCCCTTCAGCTACGGGCTTTGGTCCAATTGCTGACATGGAGCAGTTAGAAACTGCCTGCCTGCAGCACCTTCCGTTTTAGAGGTGTCTGGGGCTCTGCTGTAGATGGAGCTCTCTCACCTGGTAAAAAAATAAATAAAATAAATACATAAACCTGGACCCACAGCTTCCTCCAGGGCTTGGCAAGTTCACCTAGTAAAAAAGAGCAAGTTAGTGGTCTTCCACCGTCCTTCCTCCTGCCAGAGAGTGCACCCTCACCTGACCTGTGGAGTCCCAGAGGTTTCAGGCTAAGTGAGAAATAGTCCTTGTTAGCACAGACACTTTGTTATAAAGGAACCACATTGTGTGCCCCTTTCTTTCTCTTTGGAGCAGAGTCTGAATGTTAAAGAACTATCTAAGCTAGACATGAAGGTAAAACCTGTCATCCAGCTATTCGGAAGGCTGAGACAGGAAGACGGAAAGTCCAAAGCCAGTTAGAATAACTGACAAGATCCTCTCTTAAAATAAAAACTGAAAAAAGAACTGAGATTTGAGCTTAATAGTAGAATCCCCCAGTGAGGGGCTGGGCCATGGCTCAGTGGTAGAGCACCTGCCTAGAATCCCCCAGTGAGGGGCTAGGGGTGTGGCTCAGTGGTAGAGCTCCTGCCTAGAATCCCCCAGTGAGGGGCTAGGGGTGTGGCTCAGTGGTAGAGCCCCTGCCTAGAATCCCCCAGTGAGGGGCTGGGGCGTGGCTCAGTGGTAGAGCCCCTGCCTAGAATCCCTCAGTGAGGGGCAGGGGTGTGGCTCAGTGGTAGAGCCCCTGCCTAGAATCCCCCAGTGAGG
>NC_034612.1:28839481-28854231 GCF_900095145.1 Mus pahari
GGTAGAGCCCCTGCCTAGAATCCCCCAGTGAGGGGCTGGGGGCGTGGCTCAGTGGTAGAGCATCTGTCTAGAATTTTCCAATGAGGGACTAGGGCGTGGCTCAGCAGGAGAGCAATTTCCTAGCTAGTAGAAGGCACTAATAGTGAGCCCAGCTCTCAGGGGTACTGCCGCCTCTGTGGATCATGCAACCTAGGAATAAAGATCTACTACAATGACCTTGAACAGGGTGACATGCTTAGATATGTGCAGACAACCTAGGATGCTCGAGTGCTGTATGATCCCCATAGCTGGCCAGCCCCTGTGGGGGCTTGCTTGATTTGTTGTTTTCTACTCTCACTCATGCCTGGTCTATTTCAAGAGCTCAGAAATCAGAGAAAACTGGAATTCCAGGGCCTTACCTCAGGGATCTCTGTATAGCTTCATGTGCTTAACCTTAAGTCCCCGACTCTCAAGCCCTGTTTAGATCTGATTTACTCAGGAGACGTTAACAGTGCTTGCATGCCTGACTTCTTAGTGGGATGAGCAGCTCTCTTGCTGATGGGGAGCAACCTAGACTCTAACTGGGCCTTGGTCTGGTGGGGCATCCTGGAGTCAGCCAATGTTCTTCTGGACTAAGGGATACTGGCGTGGATCCCGCACTGATGTGCTAGGCCACAGCGGATGAGATAATTCTCATCCAGACCCATCATGGACATGCCGGGTTCTTCATTCTGCAGGTGCCTCATAGCTCAATAGCTTGGTGTATAGATTGGTGGAGCGTGCCATTACCCAGGCAGACAAAGGACCTTGTCACTGCCACCTGAGCCCGAGGCCCACACCAAGCTACCAGGCAGCAAAACCTGATCCAACCTAACTGTGTCGAGGGTTGAGACTTGAGTTCGTGATCCTTGTAAAGAGGTGGCTTTCTCCCAAGGTGAAGTCGTTCGAGCTTTGTGGCACGGAGTGTTGGTTGCAAGGTTCTGACCCCCTCGCTTTGGGGATTCCTACCAGCAAAGTGTGCATCACCAGAATGTTTTCTTTCTGGATCTGGACTCTGACACCCCACGTGGAAAAGGCTTCAGTGTGTAAAGATGAGTCGGTGGCAAGAGCAGAACTGTGCACAGCTCCCACCTGGTGCATCTTCCTGTGGCAACCACATTTCAAGGCACACTGAGCCTCTTCACCCAGGGACCTGCAATCAGATAGGCACATCTTCCCAGAGCTGCACAATTTATAACTGAAGAAGTGGGCCAGGCCCAGACCTCTTGCTCTGTAGGGAGTAGCCTGAATTGTCTGGCCATAGCTGCAGCGTAATACCCTGGAGAATGCACACTCTCCTGGAGGCTGCCTGATGGAGGCAACTCCCTGCTGCCATGGCCAACCTGACTCATCCTGACCTACCCCAGAGGTCATTGTGGGTGTCCTGGGCATTCATCTTAACATAGCCCCAGGTAACAACCCCGGGGGCAAGTGGACAGGATCTGCTTCTGTCCAGGTGCTGCTGTGACCTTTGAAGCAGAGCCTTCAAAGGCTAGAGAAGCCTTCCAGCTTCCTCCCACAGCTAGGGAAACTGAGGCTCCACAGAAGAAAGATTTGCTCATGGGTAGCATCCCCTTGCTCCTGGCTTAGGGTTCCCTCTGGCTCACCACTGACAACTTTGTTTTTTATATTTTTTCAGTGTGTGTGTGCGCGCGCGCGCGCGCGTGCATATGTGAGCATGTATGAGTATGTGTGCTGGTTGTGCTTGTTAACATCTGTGCACATGTGTGTCTAGGTGTGTGCAGGGGCACATGCACACACATGTCCATTGTTTGGAGGTCTGAAGTTGGCATTCTGTGCTTCTGTTGTTTTTCCATCTTTACTTGGCGAGGCAGGGTCACTCACTGGATCTGGAGCTTTCCAGCTCTAAGTAGCCTAGTTAGCCAGCTTGCTCAGGAGATTCCCTGACTGCCTCATTAGGGCTGTGGCTACAGGCAGCCACCACATCTGCACAGCTTTTTACTCGGGTCCCGGGGTTCCAAACTCTGGCCTGTATGCTTGCACAGGAAGCACATTATCCACTGAGCCATCTCCCCAGCCCCAGGAGGAATAACTTTCATCTTCAGGTTATTCATCTCACTATGAAATATGGAGCCGGGAAATATGGTTGTGATGGAAAAGGATGCCAGAGGGATTCCATGCCCTCTTGGAATGGTTCCATTAAGTCTCGCCTGTTTAGAACCTCTTGCTCCTTTTTGTGAGGCTCTGTGTGGCCCACAGCGCAGCTGGCCAAGGCCAATAGAGATTTATTTATAGCTAGGCTCCAGGCTGCCTGGTAACCGACCACTGCTGCCTTTAAAGAAAGAGTCTCTACACACATCCACCCCTGCTCAGCTGGAAGCCAGGCCCGCCACGCCTTTGGCTGGGACCCGTGATAATCAAATCACTATCCATGTACAGTTATGGATGCAAACACTCTACACTTGAAATTGCATGGTGGAGGGGAGGTTGCATGAAGGGTCCTGACAGCCTCTGGTCTGAGAAGCAATGTCTAAGGTGGCTCCATCTGGGTCAGATCAAGGCCCCACAAATACAACAAGGCAGAACAAAAGAAAATGATTCCACGGGACTGACATCCTTGTCACTAATTGATCTGCCCTGCTGAAGGGAGAGAAAGGGTGGAGATGGGATCTGGGAGAATTGTCTGTGAGCTTCAACGAACAAAAGGCCCAGGACTGGGGCACCCCGTGAGGTTCTGCCAATGAACTGGGGTGGGGAGGAGAGGTCCCATCGCTGTCTGACAAGACAGAGCTGTAGCTCTCACAAGGCAGTGCTAGACACAATAGAGTCACAGGACCTTGCCTCTGACTCAGGGCATGAAGTGTGTGTGAGGAGCGGGGATTGACTGCCAGTCACAGACCCCAGTGGTTGAGCGACCTCCTGACATAACAGGGGTTCCATGATCAGGTGCGCCAGGGAAGCATTAAAGCTCTCCTCTGCTCAGTGCCATAGGATGGGTGGTCAAGAGCAAAGGTGGGGGTCTCCACCTGGCTGCCCCACTTCTCACCTATCCCCCATTTCTTCCTTGTGCAGTGGGTTGAGCCAAGCCTCCACTCCCTTGACTCTCTGCAAGACAGAGCCAGCTCCATCAGGGTATTTCTGGTGTTTCTTATGACTGCCACTCTCAAAATAAAAGCGAGCCTGGCAGACAGGATGACATAGTAACACCAGGCTAGAGGCCACTGGGGCAGAAGAAGCTGCGACACGTGTGGCTGGTCTGAGCCAGTAACAGGTTTCAAGCCTGAAGGCCTCACAGCAGGCCAGGAGCTTGAAGTCATGGCGGCAGCCTCTGTCAACCCCTGCTCTCTCAGCTTGGCCAGCCTCGTGCGTCAGGACTGGTTCCTGCAATGCCAGCCTCAGGGACTCTGTCTCTGGCCACCAGGTAAATGTGGCCCACGTGGCCCATACCCATTTTCTCAAGTCCAGGATTGGCAGGTAGAAGGGGACTCTAAATGCCCAGTATCTGAGCCACAGACAGGCTTTCTCTCCTATTCAGGGATATGTGAGACAGGACTGGAAGAGCTGAACGGCAAATTCTCTGAATGTGAGCCTTCCCTGGGGAGGCCTTCACTTACAGTGCAAACACCTGCCGCCATTAATCTTCTAGAACAGTCTCCCCAATGTCCCTTAAAAGGCAGCTCAGGGTATGTGGGAAAATAGTCACACTCCTGCTTGACTGACCCCAAACAGAATCACCAATCCCCTCTCCCAGATGAGACAACCAAGGCCAAGCTCAGCAGCGGTGAGGGGCCCCAAGGGCCAGCAAGCAACATCTCAAGTGTGTGGCCCACCGGTCATGATTGGAATGTTTGGAGATAGATTCTTCCGTATCACAGGTGACCTCAAACTTGCTGGGGAGTCCAGGATGTCGTTGAACTCCTGATAGTCCTGCCTTCACCTCTGCAGTGCTCAGGGTAGAGCCCAGGGCGTGCTAGGCAGGCACTCTACCAATTAAACTATATGCTGGGTCCCGATAGATCTTTTTTTTAAAAAAAAAAAATCAAATTAGTTTATTTGAAATGTGGTCTCAGTCCACTGCAAACAACAGAAGTCCCTGTTAGGAAATGCCCTAACTGGAGCTTGTGCCTCAGTTTCTCACATGACCACCTCTCTGCTCTAGTAGGGAACAGGAGCTTACCTCTAGACATGATCCCTCCATCTGTCACCATGAGAAAAGACCATGCTCTATACTGGCCCTACCACTTCTTGGCTTCTCCCCCGTGATCACCCATTTATGCATAACCCATTTCCTTAGTGCCCAGTGAGGATAGCCTAGTACACAAGCTGGTGGGTGTTCAGGTCTGTTGTCCACCTAGACAGACCCCCTGAGCCTTTGCTGTAACACAAAGCAAGCAGTCTGTGTCAGATCTATGGCATCTGGGGTCAGAGCAGAAAACCCCTTATCAGCTTCAGTCATGAAAGAACTTTAAAACTTGTACCTTCGTCACTTCAGAGTTCTGTGTGCTGGAGTTTCTGGTTGCCTCCTTTGGGGAGCTGGTCCCATACCATGTCAGAGGCACGGGGAGGCAGATTGGACTCCTTAGAAAAAGACTGACTAGGTTGGGATATAGCCCGGTGGATAGAGTACTGGCCAGCATGAACAAAGTCCTAGGTTCAATACCCAGCACTATACAAACTGTAATCTTAGCACTGGGGATGTAGGGGCAGGAAGGTCAGGAGTTCAAGGTCACCCTCAGCTGTATAGCAGGTTTGAAGCCAGCCTCAGTTACAAGAGAGCCTGTTCAAAGCAAGAACAGCAGGCCGCAGTGGAGGGGTGGGGACAGACCAAACTGACCAGATCAACACACTATTTTGCTGTTTGAAAGCCAGGATTACAAACCTTAAAAAGAGCCCAGTTCAGGAAGGAACCATTAAATCCAGCAAGTCTCTATTATTAAACGGAAATGGGACACGCACGGAGACTTAACGGTGCCACAGACTCTTTATCACTTCCTTCTTTCTCACCTTACCAGAAATGCAGTGAAATGTTCATTGTGCAAATTTAGAAAGCACCGATAAGGAAAAACAGAAAATTAAAATCCCCCGCCAGTCTCCCAAGGGAGAGGAACAGGCTTGCTGCTGGTCTATGCATCAGGGCTGAGAAAGAAAAATCCACATGTCCCCGTCTCTAGGGGAAAATGAGGTTCCTGGAGTGTGGATGTTTCATAAGCTGCTTGCTTAATAGTCAAACCCTAAGCACTTTGCTGTGTCGCTCAGGAGGAAGGCTGGGTGGTAGTCACACATCTTGTGGGGTCATCATCAACCACCTGCATCCTGGTTTGAAGAAGAACATGCAATACGTGAGGGCCTGAGGAGGGCGTACAGGCCACTCTGGTTGGGTGGATCCTAAAGTCAGTCTTAAGCCCTGGATGCAACTTGTCATACACAGCAAGCAGCCAAGATAGTGTTTGGCCAAGGTCTAGGCTCAGGAATGTCCCTCGCTAATCCCAACAGGGGAACTGTCGCCACTGTCTAGGTGAGTCAGGCCACTGCTGTTCTTTGAACCTGATCCTCTCCTCTCCACAACTTTGTGAAAGAGGATTATATGACTTTCTCTGGGGGTGGGGATGGGGCTGTGAAAAAAAATACCTCCTGTCCCTATAGAGCGCATCAGTGACAGGTCAAGGCTAGCTTAGTGAACCAATGAATGTGTTTGGGTTACTTTCTAGAGCATGAATACCCCAAAGGCAGCTGTACTTCAGGAAAGGCCACCCTCACGTGAATGAGACTCATGAAAGCTGCAGCCCTAGAGCCCCCTGCTTGACCTGCAGGCAGTTTGTCCTATGAGGGGTTGTTCTCTTTGCCCCGTCAGCTGTTACTGCTTGTATAAACTAAGAGGATTGTGATTCTTTGAAGTTTCAGGAACTTCCTAAGCCTTGTAAGTTTTACTTAATTGCTAAATCTTAATGAGTCTCCCACCAGGAGTAATCTTTTTGGGTGGGTGGGTGCTTGGTTAGTTGGTTGGATTCTGTATTTTTGACACAGGGTCTTACTGTGTAGCCTTGACTGTCCTGGAACTCACTATGTAAACCAGGCTGGCCTTGAACTCATAGAGATCCACCTGCCTCTGCCTCTGCCTCTGCCTCAGCCCTCCAAGTGCTGGGATTAAAGGCATGTGCAACCATACCAGGGGGAAATGTTTTAATTTGGAGGAAATACTTACACAAGGATAAACCAGCATTCATGCTTCCATTTCACATAGAAAGGGCAACTGAGGTTTAAAAAGCAAAAAACTCCTTCCAGGATGCCCAGCCGGGGAATCTAAGCAGACTTCAGTATGACGATCAGAATGGGCCACCTCTGATTTTCTTCCCTGAACACTTTGTTTGTTTATTGTTTGCTTGTTTGTTTGTTTGTTTGAGGCAAGGTCTTATTACACAGCCCTGGCTAGCCTGGAACTTACTGCAACTAGGCTGGCCTGGAACCTACAAAGATCCACTTGCCTCCACCTCCCAAGTACTCAGATTAAAGATGTGTGCCACCATGCCCAGCTCCACCAGACGTTCAAACCTACTGTCCTGTGATATTTAACACCGCCTCTCTCTCTCTCTCTCTCTCTCTCTCTCTCTCTCTTACACACACACACACACACACACACACACACACACACACACACATACTGTGAGTATGCCGTGACCCTGGTCTCATAAAATCACAGTCTCTGACAGACCTGTTATGCCTGGGAACCAAATGGTGAGAGCATGTCCCCTGTCACCACCATTGTCTTCAGCCTCACTTGAGGGATTCTAGAGGCACCCAGTAGCCTTTCCAGCCCTTGTTTACCATATATATAGGCAGGATCTACACACACCAGGCAAGCTACCATGTGTATGGGCTTGGCCACATTGTGCTGAGTGATAGCCCTTTCATGTCCCTGTGCCTTGAACAACTTGGGAGCCCTTCATAAGGCTAGACCTAGAACAGGAAAGCCCCCGATGGTTTTCCTTCCATCTCCTGCATCAGCAAAACGGAAATCCAAGGTTGGGGGAAGAAAAGTCATTTTTCAAATCCATAGGATTCCTGATCTGGTGAGATCCCAGAACAACGTGTGTTTTGGAACTATCGGAAGCTTTCATACCCCTCCATGTCCTGATGATATTGATGCTTCTGATGTTGGGACTCTTCAGAGTGGCCACTCAGACCTTCACCAAATCCTAGCTTGCCTGTGCCTAGGCACACAGTGGGGTGTGTGTGTGTCGGTGTGTAGTTGTGTGTGTAAGTATGTGTAGGTGTGTGTTTGTGAGGGTGTAAGTGGGGGATGTTTATATAAGTGTGGGGGCGAGGAGTTGTGGGGTGTGTCTGTGACTGTGAAGGTGTTTGTGGGGTACAAGGAGTGAGCGGTGTATTGGTGGAGTATGTGCGTGTGTAAAGGTATGCATGTGGGTGACTGCACTCCTGCACTGGCAGGCAGTTGCATTTGCCACCCCCTGGGCCTTTGGTAGGCTCACACTATGGAGTTGGCTCAGACCCTACTGCTGCCTCAGGAGGGGCCCCAGGCAGCTGGAGTGTATCATTGCCGAATGCCAGGCACAATTATGGTCCCCTAGCCACATGAAGAAGACCTAACTGACTTGGCCGCTAGAGCCTTGATCTGGCTCTGCTGCCCAGGAATAGTCAGGGACCTGAGGCAGCCACTGAGTCACCCTGTGTTTGTTCTTCCCTCCCTCCTGCAGCCATGAAGTCAGGGGGCACGCAACTGAAGCTCATCATGACCTTCCAGAACTACGGGCAGGCGCTATTCAAACCCATGAAGTAAGTGCCTGATACTAGGCTGGGCATGAGGCTGGGCTGCAGTGTACAGACATCAGGCCGGGTGGGGAAGGCAACATTTACCTGGGTGTGAACTGCACTGATGCTCACGTGAGTACCCAATCTGTCTGCACCCTCCTTGTCTCTCCCCCAGCCTGCCACCACTATTACATACCTGGGGGTGGTTCTCCATCTTGTTCTGTGAGGGAGAATTCTTGCATTTAACAAGGGGCTGACAATGAGGATGTGCAAGAGACCCCCGGACAGGAGACTACATTTTCTAAAAGCTCAGAGGCTATGGGGGACTCCACAGGGGGCTGATGTCGCCACCCAGGGCCTTTCAGGTGATACGGCCTGTTTCTCACTTAGCCTGCTGTCCAGTCTACATACTAAGGGAACTGTGGGGAACCTGTGAGCTAAAACGCGAAATCCTAGAGAACTGGAGAGACGGCTTAATCAGTAGAGCCTGCGACCCAAGTTGGATCTATAGTGCCCATGTAAAACCCAGGCAGGGTATTGCATGCCTGTCATCCAGTGCTGGGGTGGCAGAGATACTCACTGGCCAGTCAGGCTAACTGAATTGGTGAGCTTCAAGTTCAATGATAGACCCTGTCTCAAAAACAAGGTGGAGAGTAAGTATGCACGCACACCTTCATCCTTCTGCAAGGTGGTCCTCGGGTGGGCTTTCTACCCCATAATTTGTCACAGAAGAGGTAGAAATCTTATCACCACAGTCAACATGGGTGTAGCGCTTGACCACCCAGAACACTCAGGAGTTGCTAGAGCATACATATCACCACGGGCTGGCCTCCTTAAGTGTGTATGTGCATGCATGCGTGTGTACATGCGTGTGGGAGTGCATGTGTGGCCCAAGGTTTTGCATTTTTGTGGCAAACCTACCATGCTCTTTAAAGCATGGTTTGCAGAAACAAAGGTCAAGGAAGACATGCAAGTCTGGGGAGTAAGGCTGCAGTGCAGCAGGCTGCACGGTGTGGATCCCCAGGGACAGCCCAGCTGTGTGCTGGCTGACCAGATTTCAGCTCTCTGCCCTGATTTTTTTTTTCTACAAATCCAGCTTTCCTTGTTTAATCCTCAATTTAAAAAAAAATAAGAATGTCAATCAGAACGCAGGGAAAGCACTTCGCTGCTCCTGCTTGTCCTGTGTCCCTAGGCAGACCAGGACAGGCTCAGGAGGAGAAAGCCAGAGTGCCTGGCTTCCCAGGGAGAACCATCAGCCTGTTCATGTGCAGGAGCCCAGCCCTGAGCACCTCCCACTCCCACAGAGAAAGGAAAGCCTGGCCATAGGGCTTGAACCAAGAGACCACGCGGCCCATGCCACTGCCCGTCGGGTGGAGTGGCCACTGGTACCTTGTGGCTACGTGGCTAGTGGCTTCTTTCCTTCATGTTTGGGCATGTGCCACAGCATCTGCCCTGTGCAGGGAGCGGTGTCAGCTTGGCATGAGAAGAGCCTCGGGCTGATGTCACCACTTGGGAGTAGTGTACACAGTCAGTCTAGCATCGGATGTCCCTGGCCCTTAGGAGCAGAGTGAGAGGTCTCCCACATAACCTGTAACGTGTGTGGCCATCCCAGGATGTCCTGGAGGGCCAGATGCCTGGGTGGAGGACATAGCTTCGTGTGGTTTCTCAAGGAGGTTTTAGCTGAAACAGAGTCTCGCTGTATCCCAGGCTGGCCTCAAACTCATAGCAATCCTGTTACCTCAGGCCTGTCAGAGTGCTGGCATCGCAGAGGTGGACATCCACATGTTGCTTGTCGGCGGCATTCTTCCTCCCCCATCTCTCCCTTCCGCCCTCGCTCCTCCTTCCCTCTCTCACTCTCCTTTCTCGGGTAAAGAGTTTCATGAGCCCACCCTGGTCTCAAACATGCTCTGTAGCTGAGGATGATCCTGAACTTCAACCATAGTTCTGGGATTTCAGGCAGCTGCCACAACACCCTATTTATGCAGTACTGAAGATGGAAGGAAGGAACCCAGGGCGTTATGCACACTAAGCAAGCACTCTACCAACTTTGCCACATCCTCAGCTCCTGAAGCAGGCTATTTTAAGGCCTCTGGTTTTTTTTTTTTTTTACAAGGACAGTTCCCTGAGAACCTGCCTGTATAATAGCCAGGGCCAGGCCAGGTGACAAATGGATCAGAACAGCCTGATGCTGGCCAGGATCTGGGGACAGTAAATGAAAATGACAGCATATACATCCCCTTTTCAGCTGAGTTCCAAGGACATGGGATGTGGGAGGTGAGTTTGGGCTTCTTGTCTGAGAAATGTGTATCTTCAGGTCTGGCAGAAGTGTACAGACACATCCAGAGCTGTCCAGAGAGACTCTTTATGGCCCCGAGCTTCAGGACAGCAAGTCCTGGGGATCCAGATGGCCGCATCCATGGCGATGGGGGTGCTTCTGAGTTCTGGCTCTTGCCTCATCTCTGTGAGTGACTGGAGAGGGAGGTCTGTCCAGCTGTGGACAGCTGTAACCACGGTCGCTGCCAGGCACTCAGACAGCCTGTGTCCAATGGGCTCTGAGAGAAGAGTCGGGCTCTGCACTCAGGGTGTTTGTGTTTTGTTTCACTCCTGCAATGGGGTGTAAAGACAGGCGGTGGGTAACTACAACAAACAGGGAGCTGAAGTGCTGAGGGATGTGTGGAATCTATATGTGAGCCCTATAGTGAGGTCTCCCCCACCCGGTGGGCACTGCCATGCGCCTGAGTGTTCACATAAAAGACTGAGTTTGGAAGCCTGTTGGGAATCCTACCTTTTTAGCTTATCCAGGACTGTGATTGGAGCAATTAAAAATTAGTGTATGGCCAGGTCAGGGTGTTGCTGGGGAAACAGGTTGAAGAAACCAAGTCTCAGAAAGGAAAGGGATGTATTTAAGGCTGGTCTGAGACAGAGCCTCAGGCCATGCTGGACTTTCTCTTCAAAGTGGGCATGGGGGTGTGGGAGGGGTGCCCTATGCCAGCAGGTGGTACAGTTTGCTGTAAACTTCCCACACTGTCTGACGCAGTTCCTCTATGGAGCAGGTCCAGACAGTTTGGGGCACCTGAGACTGATAGACTCCAGTCCTCTTGATGATGCTAAGACCTTGGGCAGGACCCAGGACCTGTTGCTGCTACCTATTGTGCCCTTGCCCCTCTGAGGCTGTGGAATGATATAGTTGTGGTTCTGGTCAATGGCCTTAAAAAGTCCACACCCCTGATAGGCACTGTGGAGACAGCTCAATCCGTGAGGTGCTTGCTGCAAAAGTAAAACCTGAGTTGGATCTCCAGAACCCATGTACAAGATTCAGGTGTGGTGGCGTATGCTTGTAATCCCAGCAGTGGGTGGCGAAGCCAGGAGGGTACCCAGAACTCGCTGTCACTCAGTCTTAGTAGTTATGGAGTTAAGTAGGCACTGAAAGACACATTCCCTACAAGCATGGTGGGTCAAGGCTGTGGTCCCAGAACTCTGAAAGCTGAAGCAGGAGGATTGCCATGAGGTTTGAAGCTAATCTGGGATACAGAGTGAGTCTCTGTTGGAGGAGGGGAGAAAAGAGAAGGAGAGAGGAGGAAGAGGGAAGAGGGAGGGGGACACACAGCCAGCAGTGCAGCCCGTGAGCTCTTGTAGGGAAGGGAGGGCTTCTTGCTTTAAAGCAGTGCTGCTCAGCCTTCCTAACACTGCAACCTTTAATACAGCGCCTCATGTTATGGTGACCCAACCATACAATTATTTCCATCGCTACTTCATCACTGTAATTTTGCTATTATTATAGATCGAATGTAAATAAATATCTGTTTTCTGATGGTCTGAGGCGACCCCTGTTAAAGGGTTATTGGACCCCCCCAAAAGGGGTCGTGACCCACAGGTTGAGAACCTCTGCTTTACGGTATTTAGTTTTTCTGCTAGTAGAAAACGTGACTTTCCTGATACCAAATGCACACCATGCCTTCCCACCCGCCCAGTTGAGTCCCATAGCTTCTGATACTGACTGACTTGGGTTTCTGTCACCACTGGCTTTCATTGTTGTAAGAGGAAACTCCTTAAAATCCAGCTGACGCTCCCCACCCCCTCCCCCAGCACCCGACAACCACTAATCTCCTGTCTGGCTGTGTGGATTTGCTTATTCTGGGTTTTCACAGGCCTGGGATCCTGCAGTGTATGGTGCTTTTGTGTCTGGTTTACAGTGATGCCGTCCTTTCAGAGTTCATCCATCCTGGAGCATGCGGTAATGCTTCTTTTCCTTTTGATTGATGAGTAATATTCCATTGTACGGCTGGATCACGCCCTGTTTATCCATCCAACTGCTATCGGGCACCGGCTGTTCTCATAGCCTGTAATGAATAAGGCTGCTTTATCCTTTCCATGTGGTTGTATGGACATGTTTGGGCGGTTCATGTGTGTGTGGATGCATATGTGTTGCAAGAAGACTTTCCCTGGAGAGAAGTAAACTGTATATACCCTCCTCTGACAATAAAAAAAAAAACAAAAGTCAAATTTTACCAGAGTTTATTTATTGCTGGGGAACCAGAAAGTTTATTGGGCTTACAGAGCATGGGTGGGGAAAACCATGGCTGTCACACCTGAAAGCCTTCACCCAGCATGGATGCTGGCTTATCTATAGCTGCACAGATGGACCCCCCCCCCCAACTACCATCACTCAACCTCCCCTAACACTATAGACTACAGGTTCTCATCCTGTGGGTCGTTATACCTTTGAGGGTCACATATCAGCCTGTATGTCAGATATTTACATTACAGTTCAAAACAGTGGCAGCATTACAGTTATGGCGTAGCAATGATATAATTTTATAGTTGGGGTCACCTCAACAAGAGGGACTGCATTAAAGGGTCATAGAATTGGGGTTGTTGGGATCCACTGTTATAGACTCTAACAGACACCTCACAGGCCCCAGTTGCCACATGCAATTAGGGAAGAATTGTATAAAATGTCTGTGAGGAGTAGTTGAAATCTCCATTGTAGTCCCATGACTTCTGCTCATAATGGTCTCTTGCAGCAGACAGAGCTGATCCAGTGAAAATGGCATTTGTTTTACTCCGACGACCCCATTCTATAACAACATGTATGGTGCATATTCATAGGCCAGAGGACAACCTTGAGTGTTGTCTTCAGAAATAACATCAGCCTCCTTTGAGACAGGTTCTCTCGCTGGCCTAGAACTTACCAACTAAGTTGAGAGGGCTGACCAGAAAGCCCAAGAGATCTGTTTGTCTCCACCTCTCCAGCACAGGGATTACAATCATGGGACATCACGCCTGGCATTTTCAAATGGGTTCTGGTCATCAGACTCAGGACTTCATGCTTGCAAGGCAGTTACTTTATCAACTTGGCCAGCCCCATGTTTTGGATCTTTAAGACATGGGCCTTGGAAGGCTGCTGGATCTCTTAACTTCTCATTTGTTTATATCTTGTTTCCATGGTAGCTATGCCATTTTTATCCCACCTGCACAACCCAGGGTACCAGCTTCCCCAGTCCTTAACAGCATATTCTGCTATCTTTCTTTGATGATGGTTGTCCTCATGGATATGAGGCAGGACTTCACAGTGGTATATATATGATATATATATATATGCATATGTATGTGTGTGTGTGTGTGTGTGTGTGTGTGTGTGTGTGTGTGTGTGTGTATCTTCTCTGGAGTTGCCACAGTTGGCTGCTTATTTGTCTCTGTTATCAGAGGATTAAATGACTCTTATTACATAGATGGTATCTAATGAGGTATAGGCTATGAGCTTTTAAAGTGTATATTTCATTCAATTTGTTATTTGTGCTTTTGGTGGGCTATTTAAACTTTAATATAAAAAGATGTTTGTCTGTGTTAGGGAAACCATGAGGCCTCACTGGAATTCAGTTTATCCTCTGCCCACAAAGACTCGCAAGGTGAGGCCTGAGAGCTCACCATCCCAAGTCTACCTTTGGGAGTTAGCCTGGGATCTGCCCTGGGATGCTTCTCCAGAGACTTGCAAGAGCGGAGCTCAGCAGGGTGGGGTCAGTGCAGGCCTCAACAATACAAACATCAAGTTGTTTCTTGGAAAAGAACCTTCCGGGCATGCCTGAGGCTGCCCATGATGCAGTGGGGCTGTCTCATGGCAGAAATACTCAGCAGCAGCAGGTACTTCCAGAGCTCCTGGGTTGGGCCTGGCATAGAGGTGATTCAAGGCTGAGGCTCGCGAGAAAGCCACAGAGCTGTGAACCCTGAGTGAGGGTCATGTCACTTGTGTGCTGGAGAGGGGATGAGGCCGTGTGTGTCCAGCCCCCGCCCCAGGGCAGCTATGACTGCTGCTTATGTAGTCATGCACAGAATGTATGGAAGGAAGAACTCCTGTGGCACAGACAGATGGACCAGCAGGCTTCCCTGGAGAGAGTCAGGGCTGGAAAGAAGGACAGCCTTGCAAGAACACTTAGCTGAAAGCAACCTTCAGGGAGGCCGTGATGAGTGTGACGGTCAGATATGTCCTGGCCACAGAAGGAGCCCTGCACACAAGAGGTTGTCTGACAGCATCAGGATTGGGTCCCTACAAGGTTCCAGCTACTCTGTCTGAAGCACCGGCAGCAGGTACTAGACACAGATGTCCACCCTGGACTCCAGCTCTTTCCCCTACCGCTACTTAGCAAGAGTTCAGGGCTGTATGCTGAAGTGGTGCCATGCTGGAAGACAGAGGTTACACATTCCTGTGGGTCCAGTGGGAGACGTCTGGGGTCTGAGCACACACATAAGCACTGAGAGAGGTTAGTCAGCAACCTCATCGAGGGCGTTTGGGATTTGGACACTTGCTCTTGACTCAGATCAGTGTTCAGGGTTGAGGTGCACAGGTCCTGCTTCAGTATAGAATGGAGGAGCTGGGGAGATGGAAAGGAGGCTGTGGGGAGTGGGAATGAAAGAGTGAGGAAGGAAGCAGGCTGGGCAGTGTGATGGAGGAGGATGCCTAGGAGACTGTTGTAGTCTGATGGAGGAGGATGCCTAGGAGACTGTTG
>NC_034612.1:28854361-28869006 GCF_900095145.1 Mus pahari
AGTCTGATGGAGGAGGATGCCTAGGAGACTGTTGCAGTCTGATGGAGGAGGATGCCTAGGAGACTTTTATAATCTGATGGAGGAGGATGCCTAGGAAACTGTTATAGTCTGATGCTTTGTTGCTGTGATTAAAAAACAAAAACAAAAAACAAAACCCAACTGAGAGCAACTAAGAGAACAGAGGGTGTCTGTGGCTTATAGACCATCATTGAGAGCAGTCAAGGCAGGAGCTCAAAGGAGGAACCTAGAGGCAGGATGTAAAATGCAGAAACCATGAAGGAACACTGCTCACTGGCTTGACACCCATGGATTGCTTGGCTTGCTTTTTTATACAACCCAGGACCATCTGGCCAAGGGTGACACCACTCACAGGACCTGTGCCCTCTCACATCATTAACTGATGCCTCATAGACCCATACCCAAAGAAAGACCAATCTTACGGAGGCAATTCCTCAACTAAGGTTCCCTTTCCAAAGTGACTCTAGTTTGTGTTAAGTTGACAAAGACCAGCCAGAGGGTGGGGGGGGTGGGGTACCTTTCACTGGGATGGGAACATGGGAGCAACTAAAGAGAACACTTCTGGCCTTGTGGCTGATGATATTTGAGGACCCACTTTAGACATCCAGGTAGAGGCACACAGTACCTGGAACCCAGAGGAACACGTGTAGGTCAGGTGCTAGTCACAACACTGTGTGATTCATCCCTCCAGACTGTTCCCTGTGCTGTGCATAGCAGAAGCGTGAGGTCTGGGACCCTTCCCTCCCAGAAGGCTCATCTCTACGGAGGCAGGGGACAGTGTCTCCACCCCACATGTAACCTGCTCTTTACCCATCTGATTCCCGGCTGCATTTGTTTTCACTTCCCAAGAGATTGAGAAGAGCATCCTCCTGGAGTGGTCCAGAGGCAGCTTGTAAAGGGTGATCCTATCTGGGAAGGCACCTCAGCCTCTGAATAGTGTGACAGCATATCCCACATCCTACCTGGCTCCTGACCAAACCCAAAGGCTACCTTTCAGATCTCTCCATACCTGTGGGCTGGAACTGAGGTGTCATCCGTTGTGTGGAGAAGGGATACCCTAAGCGGACCTCACATGAGGAGGGGGATCTGATTTAGGATGCCCTGGACCGCAAGTTACTATGCAGTTAGTGTCTGTGGGTGGTTGCCTGTCTGGGCGATTGAGTACTTAGAAATAACTTGGATGCCCATAGGTGGCTGTGTGACTGTGGGCAGTATTGTAGCTGGGTGATTTTGTGACTGGGACAGTTGGCTGTGTGACAAGGTTAGGTTATGCAGCTTGGTGGGTGGTTTGGGTGGCTATGGGCAGCTGGGCGACTGTATGTAAATGCCACCTCTTGAACACACACGTTTTTTATGCTTCCTGGAAATCACATATGTGTATTATTTTTTGTGACGGACTTTTCTTCACGGAGAAGAACAAAGCTTGAACAGGTGAGAGTAAACAAGGCCCAGGCCATAGGCCAGGGATGAAGCCAGGATTCCTGGCTTAGGTGCCAGGCCCTTGGGGCACTACTGCTTAGAAGAAAGGCTGCCTGAGCCTGGAGCCAGACATTGTCTGGTGAAAAGACATAACCACTCTAGCCCAGGCTGGTCTGGAACTCACTCTTCAGCTCAGGTTGGCCTTAAATATTTAGTAATCCTCCTGCATCAGCCTCTTGAGTGCTAAGCTAAGACTGTCGGCAAATGCCACCATGTCCAGCGCCTCTGGGGCTTTCCGTAGTGTTGTACAGTATGCTGGTGATCTCAGTAGTCTACAGTGAACCCAGCACTGTGGCCCTTTGACAAAATCGTATGACTCACTGTCCAGTGAGGTCACAGTAAGAACCTTATACCCCAGACTGAGTCTAGTTAATCCTCATGAAAGACATCGAGAATTGTGGGCGTCCTCGAATGCTCTCTGTGCAGATTGTGTCCTTGGCCTTGGCTGGTCAGGAGGTAGGAGGTGGCAGGTAACAGAGTGAGACCTACAGCTCATCTAGCCCAGCCTAGACCCAGGGATGTCTTGCTCAGAAGCCTCTGAGGTAAGAGTCTGTCCTGATAGCCCGGCACACTACAGGCCCCCTTTCTCTGTGCGTTCCTTTGCTTGGTGACAGGAAACCTGGTCACCAGTAAGAAGGCATTGGGGAAGAACTGGCAGAAGGTGAAGAAGGAAGGGTGGGATGGAGACATTATTCATTTTGCAGAAACTCAAGTTTGGCCCCCAAAGCAGATGTTGTGTGTGAAGGAAGGAAAATGCAGAGTGCCTGCAACAGGGCTGGAGAGATGGCTCAGCAACTGAGAGACCTGGTTGATCTTACCCAGCCCTCAGCACCCACATGGCAGCTGACAACATCCGTAACTCCAGCCTCAGGGAATCTGATGCCCTCTTCTCATCTCCATGGTCACCAGACACATTTGTGGCACACTTATATACATGCAAGCAAAACACTCATATGCATAAAATAATAAATCTGATAAAAAGGTGCCTGAGACAGTAGAAACATCTGAGGTAGAAAACTCTTGCTGGGGGTTAGCCATCTACTCCCAAAAGGGCAGGACCCTGTGATCCAGGTTGTTCAGCATTAGGAAGGAGAGAAAAAACTGGGAGGGAAGTAAGAGAGTTTCAGATGCTGGGCCCACCCTGGAAGGAGGCCTAGTGTGGTCCTGGACGGTGGAGGAGAGCTCAGAGAAGCTCTAAAGTCAGGAAGGGACATATGAGCATGTGCCTGGAGTGGGCAGGGAACCTCGTGTGTGCCTGGGGTGGGCAGGGAACCTCTGTGTGTTCCTGGGGTGGGCAGGGAACCTCTGTGTGTTCCTGGGGTGGGCAGGGAACCTCTGTGTGTTCCTAGGGTGGGCAGGAGACCTCAGTGTGTTCCTGGGGTGGGCAGGAGACCTCAGTGTGTTCCTGGGGTGGGCAGGAGACCTCAGTGTGTTCCTGGGGTGGGCAGGGAACCTCTGTGTGTTCCTGGGGTGGGCAGGAACCTCAGTGTGTTCCTGGGGTGGGCAAGGGTCCTTAGTGCAGTCTAACAAGTCAAATAGGACATCACACAGGGGTGGCCATGGCAAGGCTCCGCCACACTCAGGTTTGAAGCCCAGTGAAGAGGGTTAGAGATTTCCAAGGATCTGCTGGCCTGCTGGTGAACAGCTCATGCTTTGGCTGCTCTGTGCCTTCTCCTGGCCCCCAAAGCAAACAGATTGCCCAATCCTGGTCATGGGTGTGGAGCCAACAGAGGCCTGGGCCTGGCCAGAAGTAGACAAGGACCCTTTTGTTTGTACTGTCAGCTCACACTGGCCTCCCAGCCAGTGCCCATCCTTGGCTGTTCTAAGGCCTGGCCTCCTGGCTTTCTGAGGCTTCCATGTGCTCTTGAATAGGGACTAAAGGTCAGAGCTTAAACCGTCAGTCACTCATCAAGGGGCAGCCTGAACCCCTTCATATTATCTGGGTTGCCCTGTGACTCATCATGCTCAAGAGAGCTGGCCTCTGGAAGATGGGACTTGTCTGAAAGGTGCCCTTCCTAACCCTGAATGACAGTCATCAGGGAAGGCCTGATCCACGTTTGGTATGGCTCAGCTTTCTCAGCTGAGTCATCATGAGGAAGACATACTTCCTGTCCCACGTCCCATGAGACCATCAACACAGAACAGTGCAGAGGCAGTTCAGAGGGGAGTAGACCTCATTGTAAAGGGAGCACATTCAGGCAGAGGAACATAGAACTCTGGAGGGCCTAGGGACAGGCAGGGTGACCCTACCACCTCAGCTCTATGTACCATATGTGCAGAGCCGCTTTGTAGTCAGCCACTCTGGCTAGTCTAGAATGGTGGTTCTCAACCTTCCTGACGCTGTGACCCTTTCACACAGCTCCTCGTGTTGTGGTGAACCCTCAACCATAAAGTTATCTCATTGCCACTTCATGGTTGTAATTTCTCTACGGTTATGAATTACAGTGTAAACTTCTGGCTTGCAGGATATCTGATATGCAGCTACTGTGAAAGGGTCATTCAACCCCAAAGAACACCCAAGGATAGGCACAGGTTGAGAGCCACTGGTCTAGAAGGGTCTGGAGCAGCAGGGTCACAAGCAGGCACTGATTCTGAAGAGAGCACCTCAAACTAGGATCGAAGGTAGAAACTGGCCACAGACCACAGGCACAACCTGTGACTTCACCTAAGTCACTTTCTGAATGGCATCTGATGAGAACAAGGGCCATGGCACTCTTTTATCTGATGTTCTCTGCGATACACTAAGCAGCAAGAACAAGAGGTGGCCCATGATGGTATCAGAGGCAAAGCTGCAGACATAGGGTCAAGAACGAGACCAAGAACATGGCAATTGGTTGGGACCAGGGAATGAGAACATCCCATGAGTGATGGGGTGGGCCCCACCAGGGCACTGGCATGAAGATGGAGGGAACCAGGTTTACAGCAGCCCAGCAACACCTCTGGACATCTCGAGAGCCTCTGTCTGATTCCTCAAGCCTCTCATTGAAGCCCGTGGTCTGATTTCCCAGGCACTGTTGCAGGGAGCAGATGTCTGATGGGGAAAGCCCCTAAGGGCTTGGGGTGATGTTGAGTGGGTTACCACTGGTATTTGCTGAGGGTCTGGAGACCCAGGGTCCAGGTCTGAGCAATTCAGAGTGGAGAGGCTTAGTGTACCTGGGACATGGGAAGCACCCAATGTGAAGAAGGTACACATCATGTATGGAACATGCTGGGTGCGAGTTATGTGTACATATATATGTATATGTGGTTGTGTACATAAGTATGTATTCCATGTACATTCATGTGTTTGCATATTTCATGCACGTGTTCTTGTATGAGTATATGTTGCACATGTGTGGGTATATATTACATGTGTGTTCTTATATGTACACGTATGTATTATATGTATATGCTCGTGTGTATTGTATATGTATGCTTCTTTGTGGGGGTATGTATTGTAGGTGCCCATATTTATTACATGTGTATGCTTGTGTATATGGGTATTTATTATGTATACTTCGGTATGTGGGTTATTGCATTGTTCCTGTCTAATGCATGTGTGTTTGTAGGCTACATGTACATACATGTGGGTGAGCATATGAACATTTCTGTGTTCCAGGGCCAAAATAGTAACTAACTCCACAGTGGCAGCTGGGACCTGGACTTGTGGAGCAAATGATGTTGGGGGTGGACATGTCCCTGCAGAAGGGGCTATTGATGTCGAGGGCGTTTCTCTGTTGCTTTCTTTGGAGCACCGTCTGTGACCTTCCTGCCTTGGATAACACCACAATGGCTCAGGTGTAGACAGTTGAGTTCTTTCCAGATCTGAGGATTAGGTGTGTAGTCACAGGAACACGATCCATATTAATTTTGAAAAACAAGCAAGCAATAGCTCTGCCAGAGCCAGCCTAGACATCCGGGCAGCAGAGGACACAGAGGAGTGCGGGATCCATCCCCTACAGAGACCCTCTCCTCAGCTGAGCCTGGGCTCAGAGCCAGCCTGCAGGTACCCTTAGCTTGTAGCCTGCCCAGCAGCTCTAACAGCTGCTATCTCCTGAGTTCCATTGTCAGCAGAACAAGCAGACTTTAATGAGGTCCGCGACGTCTGCAGATGATCTCGCTGAAAGGCAGGGGCGGAGCTCACCAATCAGAGAGCCTTGTGGGGCAGCTGAAGAGTCTCCCTTGCTCTCCCTGCTTTGTTCAGCCAGAGCCTTCATGGCCTTTCTTTTGCTGTCTAAGGGTCCCGTGTCCAACTGTGCAGGACACAGCTACTGATCCTCTCTGAGCCTCTAGAAAAGATTGGCCAGTAACTTCCCGTTCTGGGAGCCTGTGATCCTAGTGGGCAGGGACCCATGCTGACTCCAGCTCAGTGAGATGGCCTCATAAGAGCCATCATGTCCTCATGTATTCACAGACAAGGACCCCAAACACAGAAGGAAATGCTCCCCCACCATCTCTCTGCAGAACTGGGTCTTACTTTCGGCTTCTCTCCACACCATCTGACTGGTTAGTACAGGTCTTTGAGACATTCCTAACCCTCATTTGTCTTCCGTTTCTTCTTTTTTGAGATGATTTTCACATCAGATTGCCCTCAAACTCACTATGTAGCTGAGGGTGGCATTGAACCTGGGTTCTTCTGCCTTGACCTCGTAAGGCCGAGAATTACAGGTGTTCACTGACAGTCTTCTAGGATGTTTGTTTGTTTGTTTGGTTGGTTGGTTTGGTTTGGTTTGGTCTGGTCTTGGTACTAGGGATTAAACCCAGGGTCTTATGTATGATAAGTACTCTACTGGCTGAGCCACATCCTCTACCCTGCCCCCATCTTAATGCCTGACATACTACAGCTCCTAAGGTCCCACTAGCCCCCTGGCACCCTAAAGTTTCCCAGATGGTCAAAACGGCATTGCCTGAGGCTAACTTCAGCAGTTAGCCATCTCCTGTTCTTACTCAACAGCTGGAAGGCTATTTACTTATGACAGAAAGGAATTATTAACAAACAGTAGCAGTGCTGAGAAATGGCAGGGTCAAGAATGAGTTACAAAACCCAGCAGAGCCAGCTCAGAGCAAAACCACAGGCTCCACCTGCTGCGCCCTCACATCCTTGGTGATCTCCTAGGGCCTCAGCATCATCTATGCTGGGACCTTCTCTCCTGATGCTCCAGGGAAGGTGACCCCCACTTAAAAAAAAAAAAAATCCAAGCAAGTCATTTCCTCCAAAACCAGCCACGCGGAAAGTGTCATCTTTTCTTTTCTGTGGCTATGGTAGTTGCTAGGGAACCCACAGTGTGGAGGTGGGGGCAGGAGATTAAAGAGGGGAGGAAATACCATCTTAATTTTCCATCCTGGGGGAAGAAAATGAAAGTCGGGGTAGGGCGTCATCCAAAAGTGGTGTGATCAGAGCTGTTCGTTTTCAGTTTTCTGTTTTGGTTTCTTGGGTGTTTTTTTTTTTTTTAAACAGCCCCCAAAGGAAAATCTAGATTTAAGACCTTCCTTAAGCCAGAGAATGGTCTGAGACAAGACCTCTGGCTCTGGGTCCAGTTTATTTCTCCAGTTGATACTTGCTAAACATTTCGAGTCCCTGGAGGGGAAACAAGACAATAGCAGCAACTCGTGCAAGATGTTCAACCTGAAGCTTCTTGTGGCTTGGTTTTTTTTTTTTTTTTTTTAATTATCCTTAAATACATTGACAAGCGTCAGAGATGAGGTACACAGAAGTGGCCTGCATGTTCCTGGAGCCCAGAGAGTACCATTCCATTCTCCTTTGTTCATCCTCTGAGCTAAGCTGCAGAGACTTTCAAAATTATGGGAGACAACCCCTCTCTGTGCCGGTTTACTTTCCTTTCTGTATTTTGGGTATGCATTGCATGCATGTGTATTCATGTTCACAGAGGTGTCCTCAGGTCCCCTTACATGTGTACACGGAGCCAGGGATAGGGGCAGATTTATACATCAAACACTGAGGCAATTGAATGTAGAGCTTGAAGATTTGGTTTGTGTAGAAAGAGGGCTTATGGTTGGGATTCCTGTCTCAGTCTCCTGAGGTTGGGATCACAGTGGGTCGCCGTGCCGTCTCAGTATCTTTATGCATGCTGGAGATTTGAAACCAGGTCTCCGGCTTGCACAGCTAGTCCTTTACACATCAAGCTGTGTCCCCAGAGGGGATGTTCACATGTATGCACACGCGTGAATGTGCACATATGCACACGTGTGTAGAGGCCAGAGGTCAATGGTGCATGTCTTCCTCCATCACTCTCCATGTTAGTTTTGGAGATGGGGTATCTCACTGAACCTGGATCCTCGGACTTGTGCACCAATGCTTTACTCCCCAGCTTTCCCCAGTGCTTTTGAAACCTAGTCTTCCCCTTGATGGTCATCTTTGCATGACTTCCAACTTCCCTAGGTTACAGAACATTGAGTCATTATTGGTTTT
This sequence comes from Mus pahari, assembly GCF_900095145.1. Classification (NCBI taxonomy): domain Eukaryota; kingdom Metazoa; phylum Chordata; class Mammalia; order Rodentia; family Muridae; genus Mus; species Mus pahari. The sequence continues at coordinate 28,862,268 of NC_034612.1, forward strand.
CATTGACTTGATCGTGACAGGGAGGTTCTCCTCGGTGCATCCTCAGATGACAAAGAGGCCAGCTGTTGTCACCTCCTATACCCCACTGTGAAGAGCTGGCAGGGCCAGGAGTTCGAAGGGACTGACTGTCAGCATTTCTCCACTTGATGCTAACGTTCTGTCTGTGCAACCAGACTATCCAAACCAAGGGAGCCAGGTCTCGCTAGGGATCAGAAGAACGGGAGGGAGACCTGCCTGAAGTGTTCCTCATAAAACCTGAAACAAACAAGGAAGTTTCCCAAAGACATAAATCAGCCAGGACTGGTAACATAGGCCTGCCATCAAAACTACTTGCCTCTCAGCTTAGGCAGGATGACTGTGAGTTCAAGGCCAGCCTGGGTAACTTAGTGAAACTTGGTCTTACGTTTAAAAGTAAAAAGGTTAGGGTTGTTTGGCTCAGTGGTAGAGCCCCTGCCTAGAATCCCCCAGTGAGGGGCTGAGGGCGTGGTTCAGTGGTAGAGCCCCTGCCTAGAATCCCCCAGTGAGGGGCTGGGGGTGTGGTTCAGTGGTAGAGCCCCTGCCTAGAATCCCCCAGTGAGGGGCTGGGGTGTGGCTCAGTGGTAGAGCCCCTGCTTAGAATCCCCCAGTGAGGGCTGGGGTCTGGCTCAATGGTAGAGCCCCTGCCTAGAATCCCCCAGTGAGGGGCTGGGGCGTGGCTCAGTGGTAGAGCCCCTGCCTAGAATCCCCCAGTGAGGGCTAGGGGTGTGGCTCAGTGGTAGAGCCCCTGCCTAGAATCCCCCAGTGAGGGGCTGGGGTGTGGCTCAGTGNTAGAGGCCCTGCCTAGAATCCCCCAGTGAGGGGCTGGGGTGTGGCTCAGTGGTAGAGCCCCTGCCTAGAATCCTGCAGTGGGGGAATGGGAGTGTGGCTCAGTGCTAGACTGAGCCTAGCATTATGAAGCCCTGGGTGCAGTTCCCAGCACCACAATAAAACAGTCAAAATAAAGAGGCTGGACAGGTACATTGTGGTGCCTCTGGAGAGCAGATTCTTCACAGAATCCAGGATTCTCCCCGCTCTTGGAGTCACTGAGACCCTGCATTGTGGCAGTTTTGAGCACTATAAGCTCAGGTTCTCCTCCTGATTTAGACACCCCTAAGCTGTTTAGGAGACTGGTCTCAAGACAGTCATGACTCAGTGGGGCATGGAGCCTGGCCTGAGTACAAACCTCTTAGCTGTGGGTGAGGGAAGGCAGTGGACCCTCTCTGAGGCGCTGCGGTTCTTACAGAGCTATGGTGTAATGCCACCCCAGGGAGAAGCAGACACCATCTGGTCATCCTCACTTGAACAGCTTCTTGGGTTGTCAGCCTAACTGACCCTGGCAGAAACCACTTTCCTCCACAGTGGTGGCCTAGTAAATGGCTACCTCCCAGCTTTAGTACGGTTGACATGTGCTGGTATGCGATGGTCTCCATGTGTTTATAGAGCCGACCATGCTAGCCGGGCCCATGATGCTTGGGGGGTTCCACACCCCGAGAAAGCTTTGCTGGAAACTGAGCGGTCTGAGGGCACCTAAGCCATCTGGGCGAGTAGCAATGTGGGCACACAGGCAGGACATTCCTAGCCTTCAGGGATGCTCCAGAGACAGCCAACGCCCTGCCCCCAGTCACACAGGGAACTGGCCCATTTCAAAGGTGGGACACACGAGTCATACAACCCCTCATTGTGAGGACTTTGCTTTGTGAGGACTCTTGGTACATACATGTTTCTGCCGATACACAAAGAGCTGTAACACATCATTGCCCCACCCCCACCGCTCACTCCTCTGGGACTCCCTGCCTCTGAATGTTACCCACAGCCAGTAGGAAGACCAGGAAAGAGGAGATACCTGGCCAGGCCCGGCCGACGGGTCCTGCTCATGTCTGCAGGCATGGTTCAGTCCAACTTAGACATGGCCCATCTGTGCTCCACTGGGGAGAGACTGACAGGTAAACCTGGTGGCTGAGGCTTTAAACAAGACCGGTACACAATAGCACCCACGGGGGTTGAAATGAGAAATGCCAGGTTTAGCATGAGACATCTCTGTACATCTTCAGCCCCCAGGACTGAAGGTCACACTGAGCTCCTGCCAAAGAGAAGCCCCCTCTCCTTCCAGAACACATCACTTGCAGAAAGCCTGGTATTAAATAGCTTAATATATCTCCCTAATGACAAAGGGGCTGTTTTCTGCTGTGTGAGTGACAGGAAGATTACTGGAGGCAGAAGGGCTGGTTTCTGCCTCTACGCCTTCATTTGGTGAGTCAGGGACCCGCTGTGCACTTAGCAGGAAAGGGGGTGCTCTTGTTTGCCCGGAGGTTTTGTGTCCTTGACATCAGCCCCAGGGTTGGGAATGCCTCTGAGATACCAGCATGGAATCCCTGGAACCTATAAATACTCTCTTACCTTTTTATGCGTGTGCATGTTTGTAGACCCTGGGAGCCATCCTCATCCTTTGAGATTAGGGTCTCTTCTTCGCTGACCTGGGACTCACCTGTTAACCTAAGTTGGCTGGCAGCAGGTTGTTTTTACATGGGTCCTGCGGGGATCAGACTCAGGTCTTTGTACTTTCAAAGTAAGCACTTTCCCTATGAATACATCTGCCCACGCCCAGCCAGGCCCTTTATTTTGCAATAGAGTCTTTGAAAATGTGACTAAGTAGGAATTCCGAGGGTGAGAGTGCCTGGGTTTTCCAGCACTCCTCTTACAATCACACGTTCTTATGCATGGAAGCTGCAAGAGAATTTGAGGTGCTTCACATAGAAAAGAAAACCAGTGAAGCCAGAGAAGGTATGGATGAGGCTGTGCGCCAAGGGATGTCTGCCCAACCGTGAACCTGGGCTTTCTACCTCCATCACTCACACAGGATAAGGGTGGGGGTGGTTGTTGTTGTTGTTGTTGTTGTTGTTGTTGTTGTTGTTGTTGTTTTAGTTTAAATCCACCATCTAGAGTGTCAAGCCCACACAGGAGGCCTCAGGTGGGTAGAGGGTGTGGCTACACGGACTGCCTCTCTCTGGCTTTGCAACTTCCAGCTGGTGTCCTCTGGCTCCCTCTCTGAATTCCAGATCTACTCATCTGCCGGTGGAATGGGCTTCTGACCACGCTGCTCACTGAGCTGTGAGGAGCCTCTGAGGCAGCACACTTGGTGCCCCCCCCCCCCCCGAGGACAGAGCCCAACACCTAGAGGGTTCTCTGTGTGTATTGACAGTTACCCACAAGCTGATTGGCATGCGCGTTGTGAGTGATCGGAGAGGGCCACTGAAGCCTGCTGGCGCTGTAGCCAGGCGAGAACAGGCCAATCCCAGCCGGTTCTCTGCCCACTAGCCGGGCATCATTGCTGCCTCCGCTGCCCCAGAAAGGGCGTGCGTGGGCTGTCAGCCCCAGGCCCACACCTGGTTTGTAGCCAGTACAGTTTGGTAGGTCAGTGCCAGGACTTGGGGGTGTCAGTGCGTTCAGCTGCAAAATTTGGCCCCACTTCCTTATAGCCCTGGGGAAGGTTATTTCTTCCCTCTGCCTTGGTTTCCTTAGCTACCATGAGGAAAATGATGCCAAGTTCTCAAGTAGTGTGTGTGTGCGTGCAGAGTTCCTTCCTGCCTGTGAGGAGCTGTGCGATCAGACTCCTGGAGAGTCCAATGTGGATATCATTGCAGGATTATTGTTCAGCCCCGTGTGTTACACAGGAGGACCCACTTTCAGTTTACTATAAATAAGCACAATTAACACTTACAGTGTTTCCATTAAAGCTCAGAGAAGTTGTTCTAAGGAGGTTTTAGGTGTTTTAACTCTCAGGGGCAAGATAAAAAGAATGTAAATGGCTGTAGGCATCAGCTGTAGGCCCACTGATGCCTGCCTTTCTAGTGGCCTTTGGGGACTAGTGTGGCCCTCAAAGTCTGAGCTGTGTGGTGCATCCCTGTGTGTAAGCATCCCTGTGAGAGAAGACCTGTTCAACCACCTTGCTTGGGATTTCCTGGGATCCCTCTCCCCTTAATCCCAGGCAATTGTAGTGCAGATTACCCTGCTTGGCCACCACAGAATTGGCCATGACCCTCTCCTGCCCAGGCTGGTTGTTTAAAATCCAGACCTGCAACTTGCTACAGCTGATGGTCTCAGGATGGAAGTCAGGTGTGGCCATCTGGAGCTTATTTTGATCTCAGAGGGCAAGGTGGGGGTCAGTGGCTGGGGGAAGGGTGGGGAGAGAAGGTCCCTGTGACTAACAGAGTCTTGTTAGGGGAGGTGTGCCCATTGGCCACCTACTCCTTGGGTCTCCCTGGGTCTGTAGCTGAGAGTGCTCTAGCTGTGGCTCCTCCAGTACCTCACCGGCACCCCCATACAAAACTACCCTGTGTGCATTTGAGTGACCTACATAGACCAAAAGGCAAGCGTTCAAAAGTCTCCCACAGGCCCTTCCTACTCTGAACTGTTGGTCCAAAGCCCATGTGAGGACATAGAGGGGACAGGACAGCCCAGCCCACTTACCACTGTGAGGCTGTGGAGCCCGACCATGCTGCCAGGGCAGAGGGACCATGGACCTCATCTTGAATCCCTCTCAGGCACTTTGCCAGTGTCCACCATAGCCCATTGAGAAGGGTTCATGGGCCACTTGCAACTTAGAAGTTCCCAAGGCATCAAAATGAGGACAGAGTCACAAGTCCCCAGCACAAGCAGCGAACATCCATCCTCATAAGTACACAGTCCCCCAACGTCCTTCTATAAGGGGAGGGAGTGCCACTTTACCACCGTTGTCCACAGTCCTGGGGACACATGTGTGGGTCGTGATAACCACACCCAGAGCCCCTCCGCAGATGAGTCCTGGTAGAGAATTCCTAAATTGCATATATACATCAGGTTACTCTTTAGGGAAGGGTAGGTTTTACTTAACTCTGGAAAATCTTACCTACCTGCTCTAGAAGTTCCTGTGTAAGCCAGGAACTTATGACCACCCTTTCCCGGTGCCTCCTGAGTGCTGGGTTACAGGGGTGCACCATCATGCCTGGCTGGCTACTAATTTATTTTCACTTTCTCCTGTAAACTTAAAGCCTTGCTTATTCCCCCCACAGAAAGCACAGTCAGGCTGCCCATGCTAAGCCTGTTGGGTGAGCATGATACACCCCACTTGCTGAGATGGCCACGTTGCTCCGCGGGTGGCAGCTTGCCCAACCAGAACCAGGCCATCTGGATGGGCATAACCTATAAGGAGCTGTTGGTGGCCAACCTGGGCCACGGGTTCCCAACCTACTTAAAGACCCCTCCTGTTCCAGGAAGCACACATCCTGGTGGCCCTATCCCTCCCCTGGGCCAGGCAGTTCCTTGTTCTGGGTACCCAGCCAACTGAGTGTCTGATAACATCTGTCCCTCCTGAAAGTGAAGGCCCACCCTTGCACCTGCCTGCCATGCTTGATTGCTCTTGGGACTTTCGGGACTGGGTTCACCAAATTTGTCCTCTGCCTGGGGCACAGTGGGTCTAGTACTTTTCCAAGGCATCGCCCTGAAATGGGCCAGCAGTAGATATTCGGTCTCCCCTGTGCAAAGGAAGCCAGTGTCTACCACCCAGAGGTGAGAGTGTCCAGGGAAGCTAGGTGGCAGGTCTCTGAAGGGACATGAAGGGAAACATGCAGGTCTCGTAGCAACACTGGCTTCAGAGATCCCTCTGTGTGTCTTTTCAGTAGCCTGGGCTTGTCCCTGGCAGCCTATGGCTCTGGAACCTGGCTGCCCACTGGGTCCTCTGCTAGGTGCCAGGCAGAAGGCTATGTTCCGGACAGTGGAGTGATTGAAACTTTTTAAGTGTCCCCTAAGGAAAGGGGATGCTTTCTCACTTCCTGCCTGACAACAGTAGCCCCACAGGGATCTACCTTGTCAGCATCTCCCAGAATGTCCAGCTTCTCCCATTCTTGCCTCTCCTGAGCCTACATCCACTGGGAAGCTGCCCTACTGATCTCGAGAACCTGGGTTAGTTCTACCCTGAGGCCTCATCTCCGTGGACCAGTGACTGCCTTAGAGGGGTGGGAATCAGTTCCCAGAAACACCATGCTATGGAAGAGCCCGGAGTCTGAGTTGTCTGCCACAAGGTCCAGAAGCCTCAGAAGGGCCCGGGCTAGGGCTAACACTGGGCAACAGGGAGTAGAGTCTGGAGGCTGTTAGGGCTGAGTGTAACCTCAACATAGCAGAACCCAGTGTAACTGGCTTTTCTTCCCACAGGCTATGACCTATTTGCTATGTTGCAGGCCAGCAGTGCACATGGTGTCTAGCATAAGGTACCATGGTAGCAGTATTGTATTGTGGAGTTGTTTGTTGTTTTGTTTTGTTGGTCTTGTTTGTTTGTTTTGCTTTGTTTTGAGACAGGGTCATCTTAAGTTGCCTAGGCTGATTTTGAACTCACTTTGTAGAAACTGGGCTTTGAGTTTGTGATTCCCCTTGCTTCCCCAGTGCTGGACTAATAGGCATGGGCCACCACAAAGAGTGATAGCAGGGCCACCACCTAGCCTCAAGGACAGGACTGATGAATTGATGGGGATCCCTGTATCTAAGTGACATGCTGTATGGGGGCAGCTGGAAGCCGATCTGTTGGGTGACAGCTCCAGAATTGTCACTTGAAAAATTGAGAAGGCAAGAGGACAGGTTTCCTCCTAGACTGCAAGGATCCTGTCATTTAAAATACAACTTGTGCCGGGCGTGGTGGTGCATGCCTTTAATCCCAGCACTCGGGAGGCAGAGGCAGGTGGATTTCTGAGTT
>NC_034612.1:28869111-28898477 GCF_900095145.1 Mus pahari
AAAAAAAAAATTAAAAAATAAAAATAAATAAAAAAATACAACTCGTGCAGGGCTAAGGACATGGCTCAGTTGGTAGCGTGTTTGTCTAGCATACATGAGGTCCTGGGTTCTGTGTCTTGGCCCATTTTGGTCGCCTCCTGTGCATGCTAACCAGACATTTCATGTGACTTGCATCAAGTATCTGAAGTCTTGGGTCTTCGTGCAGGTGCCATGGGGCCTCCGGCATGTCATTGGACAGCTGATCCCTAGAGTCTGGTAGAAGGTTGGGGATGGCAGAGTTTCCAATCCTCAGCCAGGTCCTGATCCCATAGAGCCCTGTCCACCAGAGGCTCATGATGTAGACTCTGTGCTGTTGGGAGATTATGAGCATCCTTCCCCGGGGTAGCTGGGTACAGGCAAGTCATACTCTTTGTGGATGATGGGTGGGGGCAGCCTACAGGGTCCAGAGACTCAGTGGGGTGCCCACTGCAGTAGCCCTGGCTTTGGTCGAATGAAATCATAGAAACTTGCTAAAATGCAGGTCGCTGGGCCCAGCACTCAGACTCTGGCCCAGCAGGTCGGAAGTGTCTGGGGCCCCTCATTCGTAGCAGAACCTTCACGCACACATACGCAAGGGCAGTTTGGCTGCTGGTAGCCTCAGAACCTGGTTTTAAGAGACACTGAACCCCCAAAGTTGTGGAAGCTGTCTGTACCCATAGTCATGTCACCTGAGTGCTCTGAGAGATCCAGGGTGACCGGCAGCCCACATGAAACCCAGAGTCATGGGGAGTCTGGAATGAACTGTCTCCAGGTGGAGTGAGAGCCAGAGAATGATTAGTGGCCTGGGGAGAGGAGCCCCCGCTTGGGGGACATCTGAGGACCCTTCCTCCCTTTACCTCACCTTCACTCTGGGTTCTTCTTACATTTCTCTATTATTGTGCAGCAAGGGAAAATGAGACCTGAGGGGCAAATGTAGTTCCTGCCCCTCCCCAGGGGCAAGGTTCCATAGGGCAGAGTTTTGAGTCTCTCTGGAAGGGAAGAAAGAACAGAACACTGGGAGCCACAGGTCAGATCAAACGTGAGGTGCCCAAGGGGCATTTAGAACAAGAGAAGTACATCTCTGAATAGAACACACTTGCCACTTCTGTGAACCCTTGGGCTATTCCAGGAAAGAAGGCTAGGAGGCAGGGACACCTGCAGGCTGTGATGTGGGGGTGGGACAATTGCCGAGGGTCTGGGACTTCAGCCAGCTTCCGTGGAAGGTAAGAAGGCGGGTGTCTGAACCCAGGGATGCGGAACCAGGAATCAGGTCAGGCCAGGGGCTCTTTCAGGGAGCCACTTGGATCTGAGAAATGTCACCTCCTCAAAGAAGCAGCTGGAGGAAGGGAGGGAGGGAGGGAGGGAGGGTTGGTCAGATTGTGGGCAGGAAGGCTGGTCCCTGCTCAGCACCAGGATGAATGCTGCCTGATTGTCCTTGGGTCAGTGTGTGGAGGTGACCACAGGGTGATGCTCAGTTGCCCACTTGTTTTGTGCTCTGACAGCAGCTCTGAGGCAAGCCTTGGCTGTGCTGGGGATCCTGAGAAGGGAACACCCCCATCCCCTAGGCTTCCACCAGAGCCGGGCTGACAATGCCCTCCAGTGTCACACTGCCAAGTGCTCCTGGGGAGGAAACCCCCACCCCTGCTCTGACTTTACCCGCCAGAATACGACCTGCAGATGAGTCAGCCAAGTCAGGCTTTCCAAAAGGGGAAGAAGGCACAGCACTGGCAAAAGCCAACTGTGTGTGTGTGTGGGGGGGGGGGGGGAGGTCGGGTCACAGCTGTCCTGAGGCATCCGGCAGGTAGGAGGGAAGAAAGCTTAAGTCAGCAAAAGTGGTCGTGCAGGTTGTCTTCCCTTCTCTTTTCTTTCTTCTTTTTTTAATTTTAATTTTAACTTTAAGACAGGATCTCAAGTAGCCCAGAATGACCTTGAACCTCCAGCCTCTACCCCTGCAAGTACTAGGGTGACAGGTATGCACCATCGCACCCGGTTTATGTGGTACAGGGGATAGAACCCAGGACCTCATGCACGCTAGACAGACACTGTACCAACTGAGCCATGTCCTCAGCCCCACACAGGCTGTATTTTAACAACAGGACCCATGCAGTCCGGAGGAAAGTTGCTGCTGATGGGTCCCCCCAGCTCTGAGGATCTTCAGGTGGGTGGGAGGTAGTCAGGCTGCCTTTTCAAGTCCCCTCTGCACAGCTAGAAAGCATCAGAGGAGTTTGTCCTAGCCCCTTCTCTCTAAAGTCCCCCCAACAGCCTGTTCGGTAGGGTGTCTGTGTGTCACACACATGTGCACATTGTTAATATACATGGAGTTCCTACGTGTGCTATATGACTGTATGCATGGGTCAGCATATGCACACTTGTGGTGGGTGGTCAGAACTTAACCATCTCAGCCCTGCATGGCCCCTCAGCAGCCACTGTGTGGTAGATACTCATTCAGCAAGCTTATCAGCCTGTCTCTGGGAGAGGGGAGGCTGGGGACAGAGCTCAGCCATTCAACTGCTTGCTTAGGCATGGGTCTCAGAGACCACTGCGCACGGGCCCCGTGCCGTTACAGTAGGCGGCTGAGAGCAGCGAGGGGCGAGACAGATTCTTTCAGCTTTACACCCGGGTAAGCAGTAGGACACGGGGTGCACATTTGTAGGACACGGGGGAGCACATTTGTAGGACACGGGGTGCACATTTGTGACCTTAGCATGGGTAGTCTGAGACAGACGATTCCAGGAGCTTTCAGGCCAGCGAGCCGGGCCAATTTAGTGAGTTCCAGGCCAAAGAAAGAACTGAAAGGGAAAAAAAAAAGTGGACAAGGCTGGCCTGGTGGCATATATTTCTACTCCCAGCAGTTAGGAAGCAGAGGCAGGCAGGTCTCTGTGAGTTCGACACCGGCCTGGTCTACATAGTGAGCCCCAGGACAGCCAGAGCTACGTGAGAATCTGTCTGAGAAAACAAACACTAACAAAAGACAAACAGATGGGATGGATGCTCCTGGGAAACAGCACTCAGCGTGCTCCTCTAGCTTGCACACGCACCCGGGTACGGCCACTGCCATTCCTAGTCATCAGCCTGTCAAGCTGAGTGGCCATCGAGCCATGTGAGGGGCACACACACACACACACACACGCACACACACACCCATTCCTAGTCATCATCCTGTCAAGCTGAGTGGCCATCGAACCATGTGAGGGGTACACACACACACACACACACACACACACACACACGCGTGCGCGCACACACACATGCATGCACACGCGCGCACACACACACATGCATGCACGCGCGCACACACACCCCCATTCCTAGTCATCAACCTGTCAAGGTGAGTGGCCATCGAGCCATGTGAGGGGCACACACGCGTGCGCACACACACACACACACACACACACACACACACGCCATTCCTTGTCATCAACCTGTCAAGGTGAGTGGCCATCGAGCCATGGGCCCACATTACCCCTCACCACACACACGCACACGCACACACACACGCACACGCACGCACGCACACCTTCCTATACTGGCTTCTGGAAGACTAAGGAGGATATGTCTGATCAAGTCTTATTCAGGGAACTATCAGAGATGGTTGGCCACTGCCTGCCACCTGAAGCCCACCCAGGCCACTTGTACATACCTTGTACGTAAATCTCATCACTCAGCAGTGTGGGGGGCATCATCCTCGCTTGACAGTGAGACTGAGGACTAGAAGGGCCCAGCAGCCTCAGCTGTGTCTCTGCAAGGAAGGATCTAAAGCTGGAAGGTGTGTAGGGCTCCATTGTGGAAGCATCCAGGCCTAGGCGGCCCGAAAGTGCCCATAGATCAGGGCTGAACCCCAGGACCACATCCTGGGAGGAGTTCTCGCTCGAGTGTATGGCCTGGGGTGGAAGCAGGGAGCCAGGGAGCGTCCAGATTTCATGCTAACCTTGCTTCAGACAAGACATCGGGCAATGGCAGGCTGACAATTCCACATCAAGGTCGAATTACATCAGCAGAGAGAACTTTGATGCTTGTGGAATGACGGTGACCTTTCATAGCTACCTGGCTTTGTATCTTTGGCTGGCAAGGAGATGGGGAAGGTCAAGTGCCAGTCCTTCCAGGGTTGTCTCGTGCTCATTATGGGAGGCAGGGGTGTTAGTGCCTAGAGAGGATGGGCATGTGCGCATGCACGCACACGCGCGCGCACACACACACACACACACACACACAAACACACACAGACATACACACAGGCATGGTGCCAAGGCCTGTGAGTCCAGGATGGGTGCATGAGAGCCCCTGACCAGCATCAAATGACCTTTGAACTTCCTGACTGAGAAGGCCCTGCGGGGTCTGAGGGTGCCCCTGTCCGTTCTTCAGGCTTCCTGTTCTCAGCTGGTCTCCCACAGTCCTGAGAGCTCAGGGTCATGCCCTTTGATATAGAAAGTGTCTTAAGTTGAGAGGCTTGCTCCAAGGGCTCTAAAGCTTCCTCTGGTGCAGCAGAAGGTTTTCTGTGGTTGTGGATGTGAACAACATCAGACCAGAGGGCCAGATGTGGCCAACGCTCACCACTTTGATTCTTCTGAGCAGGGATGCAGACATGAGGCAATTGCAGCCTCTCTTCCTCGGGAGCAGATTCTGATGTGCCTAGCACCTCCTTTGCTCACGTTCTTGAACAGTCCCAGATGGCCTGGCATCAACCCTCCAAGACCTGCCATCCAAGAGAAGGTGCCAGGGCAGTGGGGCAGGAGTAGGAGTTACAGGGGATCCCTGGACCACAGTATGTGTTCTTTGCTGTGTGCTACCTCTGTCCCTCTGGGGCCAGGGCAGGTCATCACCAAATACCCAGCCTCACTGAATGAATACACAGCCATAGGGACAGAGCAACAGGACCCAACAGACAGAAACCCAGGCAGGGCCTGCTCTTTACCCAAATCCCCTACTGATGAAGTTTCTAAGTGTGGGCCAGGAAAAGCATGTGTCCTCACCTGGCACACAGTGTGTCTGCCTATAGGGTGTTGGACGTACACTGAAGAATTTAGGAAACAGAGCAACAAAACAGACAGCTAGGAAGCCATGAGCCTTGTGGGGTTAGTGCCTTGAAAGTGTGACACACTAGGAATTTAAATAATTTTAGGGAGTGTGTGTGTGTGTGTGTGTATACATGCATGTGCAAGTGTGTACCCATATGTGCCTGTGTGCATCTGGACTTGAGTCAACAGCAGGTGTCACCCTTAGGCACCATCTACCTTGGATTTGTTTGTTTGTTTGTTTGTTTGTTTGTTTGTTAGCTTTAAAATTAGGGTCTCACTCTGCAGCCCTGGTTGACGTTGGGTTTGTTTTCTCCTCAATGGCCAGAAACTCACCGCAGAGGGTTGGACTGACTAGCCAGTAAGCTCTGGGGATCCTCCGGTCTGCCTCCCCCAAGAACTGGCTTTTTAAGTGTGGGTCCTGAAGATTAAACTCAGGTCCCTATGCATCCAAAGCATTCATTAGTCATTTGAACCATCTCCCCACTGCCTATAATTTATTTTTAAAAGAAACATATGTTTATTTATGGGGCACGGTGCAGGGGAGCAGTGTGATGCCGCAGCACACGTGGAGGTCAGAGGACAATTTGTAGGCATTGCTTTGCTCTGGCCATGTGGGTCCTGGGGGTTGAAATCAGGTCTTCGGCTTTGGCAGCAAGCACCTTTAGCCACTGTGCCATCACACTGGCCCTTTCATTTAACCCTCGATGATGATCCTCTGACACCTGGAAATGGGTGTCAGCTTGAGTTCCAGCTGCACCCACACCTCCGCTTGTCCCCTCAATCCAGAGATTCCCCTCTATGACAGACTCTCCTTGTCTCTATCTGTGTTCTACAGGCAGACGAGGGAGCAGGAGACGCCACCTGACTTTTTTTATTTCTCTGACTATGAGAGGCACAATGCAGAGATCGCTGCCTTCCACCTGGACAGGTGAGTCCCCTCCTTTCACACTGCCAACAGCCATCTGGATCCAGATTCATCTATGTAGTCGTGCATGCCACCTACAGAGAAGCATGGGCCTGGCCTTAGGAGTGTTTGTAGCCACAGGAGAACCTCAGGTATCATTCCTCAGGAGCTGCCCAGTATTCAGAATCACTAGGACTCTTCAAGTAGACTAGGCTGCTGGCTGGCTGGCTGGCTGCTGGCTGCTGGCTGGCTGGCTGGCTGGCTGCTGGCTGGCTGGTGTGCCCCAGGAATCCTCCTGTCTCTGCCCCTCAGTGCTGGGGTTATAAGCATGTGCCACCACACGTGATTGCTACAGACTGAACCCAAACTAAGCTGTCTCCCCAACGATACATGATACCCTCATTGCATTTATGATCCTGGTGGGCACTGCCCTTCCCACTGAATCCAGCAAAGAGCTGCAGGAGCACATGGCACACCATTGGAAATAAAGGGGAAAGAAATCAGGGCAGAGAGAAGAGCTCGGCATTGTGGGTGGGTTTGAACGGGTCAGGAAGGCACCTTGGAGGGAAGGATGTTTTGGTGACAATAGTGGGAGGCTTTGTCACTTGTCTCTTGAGGAACAGCCTTGACCCAGTGGAACCTGGATCACTGTAGGTTCCACGTGGCCCTGTCAGTACCATGAGGAGCTGTTCACAGGCCTAATCCTGGGGTCCTCTCTGAGGGGTACAGACGAACCTCTTCCCAGGCAATAGCAGAGGAGTATGACTCAGTATTCATCCCTTGAGACCCTCCTGCTTGTCCCACAGCTATGGCTAGACCTAGATCTTACCTAGGCTGTCATGGGATGGCCCAGACTGCAGAGTCCAGGCTCCATCTTTCTTACAGGATCCTAGAAGACTTGGGGAGATCACAGAGCTTACACGGGAACTAGAAATCCTCAGAAGCCAGATATTTAAGCATCCTGAACCCAGAAATCCTCTGTGACAATAGTGACTTTGCACCAAGAGGTCGCCCAAGTTGCCTGCTTAGAAACCAGCCATGATGCCTGAAGAGATTAGATGACTCCGCTGTTAAAGTGCTTGCACATCTGGGGTCTATCCCAGACGGTGGCGCATACTTGCAGTTCCAGTGCCGGGGAGGGAGAGACAGGAGGACCTCTGGGGTTTGATAACCGGTCAGTTTAGCTCGATCAGTGAGTTCCAGGCTGGGAGTCAAGGTCTATGGCTCCTGAGAAATGAACCCAGGTTGATCTCATGTGCTGCACCCACATGTATGAACCCACATGTGTACACACACATGAAAACAGTCATGAAGCTTGAGGTGGCAGGATGCTGGCTGCAGCTCTTATGAAGCCGTTGGGGCCCCCTCATCACGGGAATGTGGTCTGTCCATCCCTCCACAAGGACAGCTCATCTCCACATCCTGTGTCAGCAGGAAAAAGCTAGCATTGGGCATCTCCATTTAATTAAGCAAGCGGCAATGTGTGCAGAAAGACACCCATTAAGTGGGTAATTTAATTTAATTTCCTTTTAAATATAGCCCTGGAATGAGGGCACATTTTAGTATCGAGTCGCCTGGCAGGGACAGAGTCAATGCATGATGCATAGAGGCTCCAATCGTTTTGGGGTTGCACACTTTCCTGGCACTGATGGTTCTGGGCTGTGCTGAGCCCGAGAGCCTCTGTGGCAGAAAACTGGAGAGCAGTGGTAGAGCGTCTGGCTGCTGCAGACCGATGAGAACCCGCCTCAAGAACTCCCCACCTTTTCCCACCAGGATCCTGGATTTCCGCAGAGTCCCTCCAGTGGCTGGTAGGATGATCAACATGACCAAGGAGATCCGGGATGTGACACGGGATAAGAAGCTATGGAGAACCTTCTTTGTGTCTCCAGGTAGCTGGGGATAGGATAGGATGGGGGACTCACGTGGCCTAGGTCACATGCTGGCCTTGGTCAGCTCTAAGAAGCTTAAGGATTAGATTACTCTTCTTGTTGCTCAGATAAAATATCTTGAGAAAAGCACCTTCAGGAAGGAAGGGCTTACTTGGCTCATAGTTGAAGGGTGCATGGCCCATCATGGTGGGAAGACATGGCAATGGGAACACGAAGCAGCTGCTCACACCGCATCCACAGTCAGGAGGCAGACAGAAATGGATGCTGGGACTCAACTCATTTTCTTCTTTTCATTCAGTCTGGGATCTCAGCCTGTGGGATGGTGCTACACACCCTGAGGGCGGGTCTTTCCACCTCAGTTAACCTAATCACAAAAATTCCTTACAGACACGTCCAGAGGTGTGTCTCCTAGGTGACTTTAAACCTGTCAAGTTGATGGTCAGTATCAACCATCATAGAAACCATGGAACTCATCTAGCAGCTGTTTCCACTAAGGGTGGCATGCTGCCTCCTGTGTGTGACATGTGTATGTGCCAATCTGCAGACATATGGTCTTTTAGTGACACCTTCCTGTGCCCAGACAGAGGGGTTTCCACTGTGGTCCAGTGTGCACTTAAGTTAATTGATTGATTGATTGATTGATTGATTGATTGATTGGAATCTTTGTTGCTCTTAGGCTGTTCGGTTGGTTTGAGTTGGGTTGGGTTTGGGAGGAGGAACAGGGTCTCATTCAATAGTCTAGGCTGACCTGAAACTCATTATGTTCACCAGAATGGCCCCAAACTCCATTTTCCTGTCTTGGCATCTTAAGTGCTAGCATTACCAGTGTGAGCCATCACACGTGGCTGCTGTTTTATTTGTTTGAGACAGTCTTGCTTCGTAGCCCAGGCAGGTCTTGAACTCAGGATTCTCTTGCCTCTGCCTCCAAAGTACTTGCTGACAGGCCTATGCAACTACAGCTGACCTGCCGTATATTCTTGAACTCTAGCCTTTCTTGGAAGCCTCTGGTAGCCTGGCCACTGGAGCCCTGCTCTCCCAAACCTTTCTAGATCAGCCAGGGAGACTGTCGCCTGGAGATGTGGGCAGTTGTCTTTCTCTGAGGGTAGAGTTGCTGGCCATAGATCTCTGGTGCCACCAGAGAAGGTCACCACTGGATGCCCTGCTTTTCAGGGAGATTGCATGTTGTGTGGCTGGGGTATTCACACTGGTGAGACTTCAGACTTCACACCGTGAATCCTTTGAGCACACAGAAACCAAGTTGTGTCATACTTGTCTCAGTGGGCATTCTAACCGCGCTGCCGTAGGCTCAGTTGGCATATGTGCTCTCGAGTCTCCCTGTGGTCTGGCCCTGTGGCAGGCTGCTTATTTCACGACTCTCTGATGCCCTCCCAGCTCTGGCATGCACCTTCCACCTACCATATTATTGTTTGTTGTTTTTTATTTTTTGTATGGTATATGTGTGTAGAGGGTATAGTGTGAGTGTGGTATATGCATATATTTGTGTGTAGTGTGTGTGGTATGTATGTACATGGGGTGTGTGTATAGTGTGTGAATGTGTGTGCGTGTGTGTGTGTGCGTGTGCGTGTGTGTGTGTGTGTGTGTGAGAGAGAGAGAGAGCATGCACACACAAAGTTGACCTCAGATACATTCCTCAGTTGATCTCCACTACGACTGAGCCAAGGTTTCTTTCTGAACCAAAAATCTCACCAATCCTTGTTGTACCAACTAGCCAGCTAACCCTAAACACCCCCGTCTCTGTCTCCTGGGTACTAAGGGTACAAGTGGCTGCCACATCAGCCCGGCTTTTCCTAGAGCTCTGAACTGCAGCCTTCACGTTTGACAGTAAACAGTTTGTCCACTGAGCCATGTTGTGCTGTTGAGATTGGGTCTCATGTGGCCCAGGCGAGTCTGGAACTCTCTGAGTAGCCAAGGATGACTTGAAGATCCTGATCTCCCTGCTTTCACCTCTCAAGTGCTGGCATGACAGGTTTGAAACAACACCTACTTGTTTGTTTGTGTGTTGGTTGTTCTGTTTTGTTCTGTTTTATGCAGTGCTGAGGATGGAAACTAGGGCTTCATTCATGTGAGCCAAGCACGCCACCAACTGGGCTCCAACCCCAGCCTGTAGTGTACTATATATATACTCTGCACTACACATTCTAAAGTTGCCAGAAATCCTCTAGACATCCTACAAAGAAGAATGGACTGGCAGGGTGGGGGTGGGGGAGTGCAAAGCAGCTGCCCCCAGGGAGCCACACTCTCCTGATAGTGCAGGCAGGCGGGGAACTCCACCGGTGCCTCACAACCCTGCAGTTCCCGCAGATACATCCAATTAAGGCCTTCATTAGCTTTATCATCAGTCTGGGTGGCACACAAAAGCCAACCTAAAAGCTCTAGCTTGTCGCCTCTGCGGATCAGCACTCTTTTCCTAGCTGTATTCATAAATGTGCCAGAACTGAGGCCATGAACCCACGCCTTGCTGAAGCTCTGCTTTCACCATCCACCATCTCAGATTCCATTGATAAGAGGAAATAGAGGAGCTGGGGAGCTGGCTCAGCAGGCAAGAATGCTTAGTGCATAAGCATGAGGCTACAAGTTCAAATCCATCCCCCCCCCCCAGCACACACAGAAAGACTGGGCATGGACCCTCGCCTGTAACCTCAGTGCTGTAGGAAATGGAGACAGGAGGGTCACTGGGATTCCAGATACAGTGAGAAATTTGTCTTAAGGGTATAATGGCTTGAATAGGACACCTATTTTCTGGCCTCTGTGTATGCATTTACATGCACATGCACACACACACACACACACACACACACACACTGCACCACACCACACCACACCACGCCATGCATGCCCAAAATAGAGTTTCTTAAATAAGTGGAGACACACATTCACCTTTCCTTGGACCATAGTGCCTGGCTCCTTGTGACCATCTATCAAGAGCTGGACAATCCTGGGTGGAGTCTCTGAGGTTGGCTGTACCAGAGGCATATCGCTCATTAGATGCTTGGGCCCACCAGACAGCCTGTGCTGTAGATAGGAAAATTCACTCAACGAGCTGAAGCCCGCCTCTCAACCTGGAACCCCCTGGGTTTCTGCTAATATTCTCATTCTTGTCCCCTGCCTGCCTCAGCCATAGGGACTGGCCCTGATGGCCACTCACTTCTGCAGCCTCGGGTCTTAGCATCTCTGCCATCCAACCCTAGCTCCTTCCACTGCCCACAGGGACTGACCACCACACCCCCAGCTGTGCATACCACTTAGGTACCTAGGGCTGAGCTGCAGCCTGCCCGTGCTTGGAGACCTCACAGCTTCTTGTCTTTTGCTGCACAGTTTGATCCAGCATGTGTGTATACTCGCATCTGTATTCATTTTTATATGTATGTATGTATTTACTCATTCATGTTTGCATGCACTCATACATTTAGATGTGTGCACTCATTCATGTTGGTATGCATTTGTTCATGTAGATGTGTGCACTCATTCTTGTGTGGGCACTCCTTCACATGTACGTACCCATTTTGCAGGTACGTACATGCATACTTCTGGAGACCAGAGAACACCCTTAGGTGTCCTACCTTGGACGATGGCCACCTTGTCTTTCAAATCAGGGTCCCTCACTGGGACCTGGGGCTCACTGATTGCATCAGGCTGGCTGGCCAACGAGCACCAGGGATCCTTTTATCCCCACTAGCCCAGCCCTGGCATGACAAGCCCATACCACCGTGTTCATCTTCTTTATGTGGGTTCTGAGGATGGGCTCAGGTTCCCATGCTTGTGTGACAAGGTTCTTACTGACTGGGTCATCTCCCCAGGCCCGATTTTCACCCTATTCTCAGAGGCACTACTGTTAGGCAACATGGCTGACCTGTGGCTTCTCAGACCCAGCAAGTACTCTCTCTATTTCAGCCCAGGCTTCAGTCCTGGGTTCTCAAGTGAGAACAGCAAATAAAGATGATTCTGAGCAGGTCAGGCAAGGGTCTAAATGCCAGTCATTGCTGAGAACACTCCCTTCCAGGGACACACAGGCTGGATATCACTCACCTAGGCCACCCACTCACAACAGAGCTGCAGGCTCAGGACTCAAGCTAGCGGTGAGAGTCTCACCCGCTGCTGTCGTGGGACCAGGTAATACACCCACCAGAGCTCTCAGATAACGTGTGGAAGGTAGGACAGCCATCGGTAATTCCCCAGCTGGGTTCACAGAGGGCCTGCACTCCACCTCCTGACAATGTCTGTATCTCTGCCCAGACTGGGAGGGCCCAGGTGTTCCAAGCACTTTTGCCAGCCTCTCCTACTTCCCTGGATGGGTGTGAGGAAGGTGTCAAATGGTGTTCTGTGTGTACAGTTGCTTGTTTGTAGGTATGTGAGGGTGTGTGCACATGTGTGCTTATGTGTATGTATGCAGATGTCAACTCTGGCTACCATTCCTTGGGAGCATTTAACCTTGTTTTTTTTCTTTTTTTAATACTGGGTCTCTCCTTGGCCTAGAGCTCACTGAGTAGGTCCAGAGAACCTCCCGTCTCTATTACCCAATGCCAGGACTACAAGTGTGCACCACCACCACCACCACACTCAGCTGCTGCTGCTGCTTCTTCTTCTTCTTCTTCTTCTTCTTCTTCTTCTTCTTCTTCTTCTTCTTCTTCTTCTTCTTCTTCTTCTTCTTCTTCTCCTCCTTCTCCTCCTCTTCCCCTCCCCCTCCCTCTCATCCCCTCCCCCTCCCTCTCATCCCCTCCCCCTCATCCCCCTCCCCTTCCCCCTCCCTCTCCTCCTTTATGTGGGTTGGGAAATGGAGCTCCACTATTCACGCTTCCCCAGCAACGGCTATACTTGCTACCTCCCTGACTCTCCATGTAGTATTTAAAATGCCATTTACCAAGCTCAGTGCTCTAAACACAGACATCCATGTAGTAATTCCCTCCACCATCAGGACAGGACCCTCAGCTCCTGCCCCTTGCCAGCCCATGCCGCCGGCTGTCGCAGCTGGGTCACTGTACTCTCTCTGCTTTGGTCCATTTGGGGACCCAAAGATGGCCTCTTAGCTTTGGTTCTGTGACTCAGTACTGTGACCTTAAGATCTGCCTGGGTCACTTCAAATGTCCTCAGGGTCAGTTCTGCATCCCTGGAGATGGTTTGCCAGCAGTGGCATTCCACTTACAGCTTGGCTTTTACCTGCTGGTGCCGTTGGGTGGGTACAGTTGAGGAAATCACCCAGTGTGAATCAGAGGAATTAGGACAGGCAGAAGCAAGTCAGGAGCTCGGTAGACTGTGTTTTCTATAGCCTGAGGGCCCCAGCAGCCCTGCTGAGGCACTATACACATCTCATGCGGGTATGTGGGGTTGAAGCAGCAGTTGGAGATGTGGGCTTCTGAGACAGCAACTGTCAAGGTCACATCCACTGCAGAGTCAGTGTACTGTGGGCTTAGTCATTTTGAAATAGTGAAGGATTCTGGATTTTGTTTCTTTTTATTTTATTTTATCATTTGTTTGTTTGTTTTGCCCATGAACATGCACAAGCCGTTGCCTGTGAAGCCCATTGGTCAGTGCCAGCTGTCTCTTCTTCAATCGCTCTCATCCTTAGGTTTTTGTTTTGTCTTACAGACTCAGCTAGACTGGCTGGCCATTAAGCCCAAGGGATCCAACCATTTCCCACATCCCTAAAGCTGGCATTACAGGCAAGAGATCTAGGGATCTCGTTTAATAAACAAAAGATGAAGCTAAATGCTCATCCGAGCAGATAAGACACATCTTTTGTCGCTGTGGGCTCCTTCCCATCCTCAGCAGGAGACCTCAGCCGATTGTCCTGCACATCCCATGGACTCCCCACACTGGGGACCCACCATTGTCATGTCGCCTCTCCATGTCCCCCCTGAAACTGCTGCTCCAATCAGCTAGCCCACAACTCCCCTTTTGCAGCTCATGGTGAGGCTCCTGGTCAGTTACTAGTCATTGGTTAGCTCCCAGGAACCCCAAGAATCTTCCCGACTGTCAGGGGTCCCCTAAGATGATGGTTCATCTGGCCTGGATGGTTCCCTCTTGACATGCAGCAGAACGGAGGACACTGGCCACTCCTGAACAGTCAGCTCCGCCTAGCTGTCCCTGCCAGACCACTCTGCCCTGTGAGCCAGTTTCTTCCGAGTACCTTCCAGATGTCTGGTTTCCTCTGAAGTGCAGGGTCCCGGAGGCAGCTTTGATCTCACTTTAGAAAGCCAGGTCTGTTTAGATTCCCCGTTTCTGCTGTGCTTGTGCTTCTAGATCCTTCCGCTGCCAAATTTGCCATTGCTGCTTCTGAGAGCTAAGTGCAGCTGGAAAGCCTTTGATCACAGCAGACACCCTTCTCCTTGTGAGCAGCTCTGCTGTGGGGCAGGCCTCAGAGGGGCCTTCTGTAAGCTTGGCTCAGAGCCTTGGACACCATCCTGAATTCAGGGTAGCTACTGGGAAATAAAGTTCAGGCAGGGCAAGTAACTGCCCCAACAGCACACAGCTGAGAGGCCAGAGAGCATCTCTGAAGCCCCCCAGGTCTAAGGAACAGGCCTTTTGCTGTCTCTGTGTTGTTCTGAAATTCACTCTATAAACCAGGCTGACCTCAAACTCACAGAGACCTCTGCCTCCTAAATGCTGGGATTAAAGGTGAGTGCCGCCACCACCCGACTGCTGTCTCTTTCTGCTGACATGTCTCATATACCCTGGTCATCTATGCCCACCCTGTTTGTTTCTACAAAGCATTCGTGCCTTTGTGACCACAGGTCCCAGCATACACCTCCACCCCCACCCTGGCCTTGGCATCTCACAGCATCGATTAGTTTTGACCCTCAGTCAGCCTTTCCTTTCCTTGGTGTCTGGGTTTGGCAGGTGGTCATGGGACTGTCTGTCCTAACAGTGTACAGCCCAAATGTGCTTTGAGGACTAAGTAGGTTCCATGTGGATCTTCTCCCAATAGAAGGAATAACATCTGAGTGACAGTGCATCTGCAGCCTTTGTGTAACATGGAGGGCACAAAGGGCATATGTTCCTCTGTAGGGACTCCGACTCTGCTGAGGTGACCCTGGCGGGAGGACAGGCCTGTCTTGGATACTATGGTCTCTCCAGTCAGGACACAGGATCCATGAAGTAGCCGTGTGTTATATCATGATGGCTACCTGGCCTGAGAGCTCACTGGCCCTGTCTTCAGGCTGTGGAGGAGGAAGACCCACTGCCCCAGTA
This sequence comes from Mus pahari, assembly GCF_900095145.1. Lineage (NCBI taxonomy): Eukaryota > Metazoa > Chordata > Mammalia > Rodentia > Muridae > Mus > Mus pahari. Next base: position 28,884,144 of record NC_034612.1, read on the forward strand.
GGCTCTTTGACCGTAAGAGTCCACAGCTTTCCATAGCTCTGCCTTCGTTAATATGTCTCAAAAGATGCTCATCCAACCCCAGGTACCAGGGCACCTCAGCTTTGCCCCTAAGTTCCCCTTGTGTAATTCTCAGCCCTGCAGCACAGGTGAAGCCACTGAGCACAGAGATGTATGGGCTTTACCTCTGGTCACACAGCTTTCAGAACCCACCACCCCCACCTTAGGTGCTTCTGTGAAACCAGGTTGTGTGGAGCAGATGCAGGTTTCCGTTCCTCTTTCAGCATGATAGGCTCTGAGCCCAGCTTAGGTAGGGCCAGCAGGCTAACAGAGGCATCCAATTTCATGGTTCTGGCCAACAAGAGATGGGATAGAAATTTTGCTCCTGGAGACTGTGCTGTTGCCTGGCCTCCAATGCTTTTCTGTCCTAGGCAGGAGTGAAGGAGTCGGGGGGGCAGCTGTGTAAACTGCATCAGCACCTGGAGCTGCAGTGAGCTGGTCTCCTTTTGATCCTTTCCACCCTAATTACCCAGCACTGACTAGGGAATGAGGGTGGGGATGAAGCCAAGAAGGGAAGGGGAGATGAGAGGCAGTGAGCCTGGCCAGCCAGGACTTGTGTGCCCATGGGTGTGTCAGGAATCATAGAAAATGCATGCCCCCTCCTACCCCTGCCCCTTCCAGACCTGGTCCTGGCGATTCTCCAGCCTCCTTCTCCTCTGGAGGCTGTGTAGCATAGCTGAGCATTGAAGACTTTGCTTTATGTTAGTGTGTGTGTGTGTGTGTGTGTGTGTGTGTGTGTGTGTGTGTGTGTAAGAGAGAGAGAGAGAGATCCAGAGGCTGACATCAGATGTCTTACTCAATGTCTCTCCATCTTACTGCTTACCCAGCACCAACAAAGCCCTGAGCTCCATCCCCAGCACCACATAAATCAGACGTAGTGACGTAGTGACACCTTCCTGCCACGCCAGCACTTGGGAACTGGAAGCAGGAGTTCAGGGTCGGAGGCCCAGGGAGATGGCTCAGTCAGTAAAGTGCTTGCCTCGAAAGACAAAGGACTCTAGCTCAATCCCCAGACTCCATGTTTAATAATAATTAATTAATTAGAGCTAACGGTGGGGCTACACATTTGCAATACCAGTTATAAGGAAGTGGAGATGGGGCATCCCTGGCGCTCGCTGGCCAGTCAACCTAACCTGCTTGGCAAATGTCAGACAAGAGAGAGACCCTGTCTCCAAAACAAGGCGGACAGTGTCTGAGGGATGGCATCTGAGGTTGTCCATGTGAGTTGTGAGCAGGTGTGTGTGCGTGCGCGCGCGCACGCGCGCGCACACACACACACACACACACACATCCAAATTCATCATCTACATAGTAAATTTGACGCCAGCCTGGACTACCTGAAACCCTTTCTCACAAACAGAAAAAGAACTGTTTCCTTTCTCCGGTAGTGGCTGGCAGTGTTGAGGTGGCGGCTTCTTTCCTTTGTGAGCCACTGATACATGGAAATGTTTCTACATATATCTTATGTGCTGTGAAGCCAAGCTGGAGCAACCGGGTCAGAGCCAATCCTTCGTGTACTCTCCCCGACAGCCACCAGGCTGTCTGCCAAGTGTCTTCATCATGTGATGGCCCTGCTGGGATCCCATGTCTCTCTACCTCCTTGACACATGTCACCATATGGCTCTTTAGTCACAACCATCCAAGAGGGTATGAGCTGGTTCCTTACTGAGGGTTTGGTATGAGTTTCCCAGATGAAAGAGATATTGAATGTGTTCCCGTGAGCTTTATGACTATTTACCTCTGTGTGTGTGTGTGTGTGTGTGTGTGTGTGTGCGTGTTCATATGTGTTCACATGTGTGTAGGCCAGAGGTCAACTTTAGGAGTCTTTCAGGCACCATGTACTTTTTTTTTCTTTTCTTTTTGAGACAGGGTCTCTCACTTTACCTGGAGCTCACCAGGTACTCCACGTTGGCCAGCAGTGAAGCCACAGGGTCCTCCTGTCTTGCCTCCTGGCATGGGGATTATGAGCATGTGCTGTCATGCCCAGCTTTTTACATAAACTCTTTACATGGAACTCGGGTCCTCCTGGTTCTGGTGGTCTTTGCCGCTGATCTACCTGTCCAGACCCCATTCATATTCTTTTGGAAACTTATCCGCTCCTGTGTGTGTGTGTGTGTGTGTGTGTGTGTGTGTGTGTGTGTGTGTGGTTGCTCTCGGGTGAGGCTGTAAGTGCTCTCTGCAGGTAAATCCTAGACCTTCCTCCGGTGAGTGATTGGCATTTTCTCTGCTCTCAGGAGTAGATCTTAGGAGATCAGGGTGTGAGCAGGAAGTAGCTCTCACTGTGACAGGGTCTCACTTTGACTCCCCGTGGCTGGAGTTCTGCTCTGTAGACTGTCGGGGTATGGGATGGGAGGTGATGGTGACGCTGTGTGGCAAGGCCTGAGGTGTCTCGGGAGCAGTACTGTGGGCATCGCTAGGGGTGAGGGCCACTGACTGGATCTGTCCTTCCCCAGCCAACAACATCTGTTTCTATGGGGAGTGTTCCTACTACTGTTCCACCGAGCATGCCCTGTGTGGGAGGCCCGACCAGATCGAAGGATCCCTGGCGGCCTTCCTGCCTGACCTGTCGCTGGCCAAGAGGAAGACATGGCGGAACCCCTGGCGTCGTTCCTACCACAAGCGAAAGAAGGCAGAGTGAGTCAGGCACCTGCGACCTCGTGGGCCAGCTTCTGCCCACTGTGCAACCAAGGACACTGGGCCTGGAGTGGGGAGTCAGTACAGTCAAAAGAGGCAGCAAGAGCAGTGCAAAGACAGTTCTGCTTGTGCCACTGTGAGATAGGAGCAATGGTATGTCTTGGTTACTGTTGGTGACAAAGATGACATTTGGCTCACAGTTTGAGGGTTTGGTCCATCGTCATGAGGGAGGAATGGTGACAGAAGCATGAGGTAGCTGGTTACAATCAAGAAGCAGAGAGAGATGAGCTCACTTTCCCTGTTTTATTCAGCCCAGGACCCCAGCCTAGGGAATGGTGCCGCCCACACCCATTCAGTCAGTCTCTGCTTCAGTTAAACCTCTCTGGAAACATCCTCACAGACAGGCCCAGAGGCGTGTTTCCATGACGACTTTAAATCCAGTCGAGTTGACAATATTAACCACAACAGGGTTCCTATCTAAGATGTAGAAGAGGTGCTAGCTGATACTGGTATCCATTAAAACACAACCTCCGGGGCTGGTGAGATGGCTCAGAGGTTAAGAGTGCCGACTGCTCTTCCAGAGGTCCTGAGTTCAAATCCCAGCAACCACATGGTGGCTCACAACCATCTGTAATGAAATCTGATGCTCTCTTCTGGAGTCTGAAGACATCTACAGTGTACTTACATATAATAAATAAATATTAAAAAAAAAAAAACACAACCTCCCCCACCTACTGCCTGTCGGGTGCTAGAAAAGACACACACACACACACACACACACACACACACACCATTGGCATAAAAAGCATGATATCAGCTGATCGCGCCTTCAGCCCTGGACTCATCTAGGGCAGGAAGAATAGCTTCAGCACCTCCCAGGCCTCTATTACTAATAATTCAGTCTGTCCTAACGTGTGTCCCTGAAGACACTTCATCCCTGTTGTAAACCCTCTTTACAAAATGTGAACCTACTAGCCCTGTGCTCTGCTAAGCCAGGCAGCACCACATAATCTAGCCTGGAGCTCCCTCTTCACTCAGAGGAGATGCCCTCAGCCTTGGTTTCATATTGTCCCCTCTCCCCCTGCCGCTACAGGTGGGAAGTCGACCCTGATTACTGTGAGGAGGTGAAGCAGACGCCACCCTACGACAGTGGCCACCGAATCCTGGACATCATGGATATGACTGTCTTTGATTTCCTCATGGGTACGTCCCACAGGGCGTGCTGGCTACCAGGAATGCCTAAACACCTGTGGCTGGGGGTGACTGACACCCAGCTGAGGAGGGGCAGAAGCCTCTGAGCAGCTGTGCGTGCTTGTCCCTGCAGGGAACATGGACCGGCACCACTATGAGACCTTTGAGAAGTTCGGAAACGAGACCTTCATCATACACTTGGACAACGGGCGCGGGTGGGTCTTCTATGCCCTCCTCACCTATGGGGGGGGGGGACTAGTTTAGCCTGAGAAGCGATCCCTGGGACAGAGGAATCACCTGAGAGGCAAGGCCTAGGGCTCACCAGGGAAGTGGAGACTCCCACAGGGTGCTGGATTCATGACAGTGACTTGATGACAGTGACATGATGAGTACTTTCTATTATACCTGCTATTATACCCTGGGGAAACTGAGGCCAAAGGGCCCGTGGCTTGATGAGAACGGCCAACAAGCAGTTCTGTCTGCGAGAGGCCATTAACCTCTACTGCCGGTGCTGGACATAGCTGGGGTCAGCCGCGACACCGAGGAACCTCATGAGGTTGCCGTGGTCCTCCAGCATCATCATACTGGGAGGTGGGACCCTGAGGGCTGGGCCCTGGACCCGGCCAGGCTTTCCAGCTGCTAGGGCTCTGACCACTCTACCTTCATCCCACAGGTTTGGGAAATACTCCCACGATGAGCTTTCCATTCTAGCTCCGCTTCATCAGTGCTGCAGGTACGTGCCAAGCCTTTCATGGTCTCTTGCTGCCTCCCCCCCCCCCAGGCAGCCTGCATTACCTGAGAGGCCTGCTCCCACCCACTGGAGCACCAGCAGCCAAGCATCTGCAGACCAAGCCCATCCCACTTCACTGCCCATGCCTCCTCCTGACCCCTCTTCCCTAAGTCTCACCTGGGCACCCCCCACCTATAAGGACCCAAGGCCCAAACTAGGCAGTAAGTCCAGACAGGGTCCTTCTCTTCTGGACGCGGCTTCCAGATTCACCCACCCTACCCACCTTCCAGTCTCTCATAGCTCCCCTTCCCCAATCCCCGGTGGCTGGACATAGGCTCCCAAAGCAAATTACTTATCTCCCTTGGGAGACACAGAGTGTTCTTGGCCAGCTGAGGAGGGGCAGTCTCCCAGGTGACCAGTTAGCCTAGTCTTGGGTCAGCCCTCAGGACAGGGGGTGTCCATCTTGCCACCTGTCTTTCTGGATAGGTCTGTAGCAATGACTAGAACCTGTGGCAGGGAACATAGGGTCTCAACCTGTGGGTCACGACCTCTCTGGGGTCAAATGAGCTTTTCATAGGGGTTGCATATCATATATTTACATTCTGATTCATAACAGCAAAATTACAATTATGAAGTAGCAATGAAAATAATTGTATGGTTGGGGGGTCACCACAACATGAGGGACTGTATTAAAGAGCTGCAACACTAGGAAGGTTGAGAACCACTGGTCTAGAATGGCCCATCTCCATGTGACAGATCTCGGGCTTCCTTGTCTCTTTATCTGTCTCTGTTTATCTCTCTGTCTCTGTCTCTTTTTCTTAAGTCTGTCTCTCCATGTTTCTGTCTCTTGTCTTCATGTCTCTGTGTGTCTCTCTCCATGGCTGGCGCTCTCTCTCTCTCTCTCTCTCTCTCTCTCTCTCTCTCTCTCTCCAGCAATATGCCTCCCCACCAGAGCCATCTTTGCTTCCCAGTAGTGACACCTTACTCTCCCTGCAGGATCAGGAGGTCCACCTACCTGAGACTGCAGCTGCTGGCCAAGGAGGAGCACAAACTGAGCCTGCTGATGGCCGAGTCCCTGCAGCATGACAAGGTGGCACCCGTGCTCTACCAGCTGCACCTGGAGGCCCTGGACCGGCGGTTGCGCATAGTGCTGCAGGCTGTGCGAGACTGTGTAGAGAAGGACGGGCTGAGCAGTGTGGTGGAGGACGACCTAGCCACTGAGCACAGAACCTCCGCGGAGAGGTAGTGACCACGCCGCCCACGAGGAAGGAGGGGCACAGAGCCTAGCCACCTGTGAATTCAATGAATTCGGACGGGATGGATCATCCCCATAACCTGACCTTCGGCAGGGAGCGTGGGGTCTCCCTCGTGGTTCTGACAGGGATGTATGGGCCTCCAGTTCCAGCAGGAACCAAAGTACTCTGGACATGCAGCAGAGTGGCCAGCGCTCCGTCCTTCCCATGGGGAGGGACCTTTAACTCACTATTGTATACTTAACAAAAGGCTCACACTCCTGTCAATGGAGAACCATCCAGCCTACCGGAGATCACCTCCGGGCCACTTCAAGGACCTTCTGTGATGTGATCACACTCTGGCCCCCAACTACAACCCACTTTCTGCTCCTCCATCCTGGGGCCTCCTCTCTCAAAGGCTGTAGAGCTCTAGGAAGGGGAGGCAGTGATGGACATCATGGCCTGTGTTGGAGCAGATGAGCACCCAAGAATAGGTTTTTGGATACCAGTGACCAGCTATGCATTGTCTGCTGCTGCAGAGCAGTCAGCCTTATTAGTTGGTGGTGGGCACCACCTGCCTGCCTTGGCTGAGCTTTGGACAATGGGTGCCAAGACACTACGCAGAGCCCATGGCCCCAGGCCCAGCAGGCCAGCCTCGGGACATTTTTGTGGAGTAGTTTGCAGTGAGGTAACAGTGCAATAAAGATACAGCAAGCGTGTGCCATGGCTCTCTGGGGTGGGGACTCACTCCTTGGCACAGCTGTCCTCCTAGACAGCCCCCAAATGTGGCTAAGCTCTGCTGTTATGGTGTCTCTGTGTGGGTCTTCAGCCTGTTAGGGCTATGGAGGAAACGGCCTACCAAGCCCCTAAAAGGTAAGCAGACTAACAAGGTCTATGCTCCAGAGGGGCAGGGCAAGGGAGCCGGTAGGAGGCCAGCTATGACTCACCCCACTCCTGCAAAGCTTTGGGCTGTGAGCCACAGGAGGCCCTCCAAGAGTGGGATCTGCGCAGCCCTACATAGGGTGACAACATACCTGAGCAAAACCATAGAAGGAGTTGCCCAGGAGCCCATAAGAGCTGCAGGCCATTGCACTGCTGGCCCCAGGGCTCAGATCTCCTCTGCTGGAAGATAGCTCCTACCTCCTTGCAGTAAGCTGCTGCCGTGCTTGGCAAGGGCCAGGTCTTGTCCAGGAGAGGACAGTGGGGAGGACCCACTATTCGGCTGTGCACTCCTGAGTCATAAGAATGACAAAAAACAAAAACAAACAAACAAAAAAAACCAATGAAACAATGACCTGCCCCTATTCCACACATACCAAGCTGTCACCCTGTGGCTTGTTCATGTGCCACTTCCCTAGTAGGGGACGGGGTGGTCTGGGAGCAGGGTGCTCAGCAGAGGCACTAGAACCCAACAATTAAGTCATCGATGTTCTCAGACGCAATAGTACATGGCCTACATACGTGTATATATGTAGTTCAGGGTGTGTGTGTGTGTGTGTGTGTGTGTGTGTGTGAGAGAGAGAGAGAGAGAGAGAGTATGTGTGTTTGTGTGTGTGAGTACATGTGTGTATGTGTGTGTATGTGTTTGTGTGTGTGTGAGTGTATGTGTGTGAGTGAGTGTGTATGTGTGTATGTGTGTGTTTAAGCCAGAGGTTGAGGCCATGAATCTTCCCCTGCCACCTCTATCTAATTTTTTTGTTGTTGTTTTGTTTTGTTTTTCGAGACAGGGTTTCTCTGTAGCTCTGGCTGTCCTGGAACTCACTTTGTAGACTAGGCTGGCCTCGAACTCAGAAATCCACCTGCCTCTGCCTCCCGAGTGCTGGGATTAAAGGCGTGTGCCACCACACTCAGCTTACCTCTATCTAATTTTTAAAACAGGTTCTCTCACTGAACCTGGAGCTCACCAGTTTGGTTTAACTGGTTGGCCTGTGAGTCCCCGCAATACTCTTGTCTCTGCCTCCCCAGCACTGGAATTACAGATGTGCTCCTTATGTGTAATCTGAGGATGGACCTCGGACCCACAGGAAAGCGCTTCATGACCTGAGCCATCTTCCCATTCCCGTTTTCCTCCTTTAGTGGGAGAAAGTGAGGTGAGAAACAGGAAGCCAGCAGATTCCTGAGTTGGTAAACTCAGTGCCAGATGGATGCTGAGGGATGCTGAGGGATGCTGAGGGATGCTGAGGGATGCTGAGGGACGCTGAGGGATGCTGAGGCCTGCTAGACCCCAAACCCCTACCTGGTCTCGGAACGTTCTGCACAGCATGCCAGCAGATGACCTAAGACCACTGAATCACCAAGGGAATGAAACAGTGATTGACTGCCTGCCCCCACACCCCGCCCAAACTTGCCTCCCATCTTCCTGTCTCAGCACAAGGCCCTGTATTAACCCCACACCTCAAGAAGGAAGCATTGAACCACCATCTAGAAGTCTGGCCAAGAACAGGCCAGCCTCCTTTGTCAGTCCCAATGAAGGTTTCCAGTAGGTGGGGCATAAGTGTTGGCTTGTGCAGGTGTCCTGTCCATGACCACAGAGGTCACAGGGCATCTCATCACCATTATCCCCATCCCTCCAAGATACTCCATATTAACCAGCCCACGGAGCCCTGTGGCAAGCCTGGCTGAAAAGCATGTCTTCATCCCTTGCTTGCAGAAGTGACAGACATAGAGACATGCTCAAGTCACTAGACCCGTGAGGAATGCAAATGGACAGACGTCACCCAGGGCAGACGTCTATAAGGGATGAAGGGAGGTACAAGGCACATCCCATATCCATGGGTTGATGTCCAACTCCTAGTGTGACAGGGGACAAGACCATGGTGGAGGAGAAGAGGGTGAATGAGTTCACCCAGATGGCCCTAATCCAGGGCCATAGGTCCTTATAAAATGAGGTCAAGCCAGGTGTGGCAGCTCATGCTGGTAATCCTAGCATTTGGAGAGCCGAGGCAGGAAGATGGCCAGCCTGGGCTAGAGCGAGACCCCCATCTCAGAAAACAAAATAAGTCCAGTGAGATGGGTAAAGGACCTTGCCACCAAGGCTGACAACCTGAGTTCAGTCCCCAGGACCCACAGAGTGAAAGGGGAGAACAGATGGTTATGAGCCACCCGGCACAGATGCAGTGCAAATGGGAAGACCAGATGCTGAACTAACGACTGGGAGGGCATGCAGTATGTTGGTGCTCACAGGGAGGGAAGGCCAAGAGGTCGGTGAGAGGGGACATGGAACCCAGTCTTTTTCCCACTAGCATCTACTGTACCCACTATAGGACAGCATAGGTACTCAGACTGGCATAAAATCCAGGCTGTGGCCTAGGGTCAAACACACACCAGGTGCTTCATGGGATGGTGGCCAATCTTCTGGCTTTTCTCTGGCCTCTGTGCTTCCCAGGCTTCATGGAGCACCGCCTAAGCCTGCACCCACAGAAGGTAGGCTAATCACACCTGCTTTTCTTTCATCCTTCTAGCCCACCATCCACAATCCCACAGTCCCTGTCATGGGTACTCCAAGTCTCTAGAGCACTGGTTCTCAATCCTGCATAGCATAGCTTTACATTAAGATTCATAATCATTGGAAATTTACAGTCATGAAGTAGCAATTAAATCATTTTATGGTTGGGGTCACAACAACATGAGGAACTGTTTTAAGGGGTTGCAGCGTTAGGATGGTTGGGGATCGCTGTTCTATAGGGTCTGAAAACTTTATCTCCTAAAGCACCTGCCCTTTACCCCAATTCAAGAAGCTGTGAGACCATAGAAAGTCATGCCAGTGAGCCCCATGGCTGCCACACACATGAGGTACCTGGGTTGCTGTGTATTTTGTCTCTTCTGTGAAAAGCTATCTCTATGTGGCGCAAAGACTTGAGGGCTGAGGAGCCCCAGCCAGCAGGCTCCATGTGGGTCTGGGAAGATGGCTCAGTTGTCCTGTGAGCATGAGGACCTGGTTTCAGATCCCTAGCACCCATGTAAAAATTTAGGTGCTGTGGCATAAGTTTATAAGCCAAGCATAGGTGATTGATCAGGCAAGTCCCTGGCTAGCCAGGCGAACCAATCAGTGAGTCCAGTTAAGGGAGCCTCTTAACAGCAAGAAAAGAAAGAGCTGAGGTAGACAAATGCAAACAGACAAGTGCACCCATGCACATGTGTGCATACATATGCTACACACATATGCATATATCATATATGTGCTAAGTAAAGAAGTAAGCACCCGTCTTGTTAGCTAAAGCTAGCATATTTGCAGTTGTAGAAAACAGCCACTGCACCATGGTGTGGCTTTACATCGGTGGTTCTCAACCTGTGGGTCATGATCCCTTTGGGGTCCCATATCAAATACCCTGTATACCAGATATTTACATTACAATCTATAACAGTAGTGAAATTGCAGTTATAAAGTAATAAATTAATTTTATGGTTGGCGGTCTCTACAAACATAGGGAACTTTATTAAGGGGTCATAGTATTAGGAAGAACCTTACAAGAACTAAAGAGTTCTCCATCGATTTGGAATTGCTCACAGTCACCTGAAGGGATCTGATGATCATTCTGACTACACTTCTAGATCTACCTCCACTGCTAAGAGCTACTGCATAGGTCCATGCAATGACCCAAATATATGTTTGATAGTTGGCTCTAGCTGCAGCTTCTACATGCCCCGGGGTCATATCTGTGACATGGGAATCACAGCCCTTGTGGCTTAAAACAACAGAAATGTGTTCTCTTGCAGTTTGAAAAAACTAGAAAGTATGAATCTGAAACCAGGGTGCAGACAGGATTGACCACTCTGTCTGGGACATTTCTAGCTGGAGCCTCTCTGATATCCACTTGTATTGCCATGTGTCTTCTGAAGTGGCTGTGTGCCCTGAATCCAAACCCCATTGTCATTTTTACTGTGAGAAGCCAGGTCTTAAAGCCAGGACAATGTCCTTCAAATCTTCAGTTATCACAGAAAATAGACCCTATATAATCCCATCACTGAGGGGAGAGAGAGAGAGAGAGAGAGAGAGAGAGAGAGAGAGAGAGAGAGAGAATAAAACAAGCTTTAGAATGTATAACCGGGCTTTAGGGGGTGAGAGATGGCTCGGTTGCTCAGAGCTGCTCCTGCAGAGGACCTGAGTTCAGTTCCTAGCATGCACACAGTGGCTCACAACCATCTGTAACTCTTGTTCTAAGGAATTCAGGGTTCTCTTCTGACCTCCATGTGTATCAGGCATGCATATGCTACACATACATACATGTAAGCAAAACACTCGCATACATTAGAAATAAAATGATGCTCAGAAACTCACTATGTGTCCGGGAACTTGAAGACCCGAGGGAAAGAAACTGGTCAGTGTTGGCTAGTCCTTCAATGTACATGTGTACCCTCGGCTTCTCAGCTTCTCCCCACAATCCTCTTCACTCCCCTCTCCACATCCTCGAATTCTTAGCCTCACTGCCAAGCAGTTTAAAGTGCCCAATCAGAATGCCAATCATTCAATATGGACAGTAAAGGAGCTAAAATATGTAACATGTCCATGTTATGCTGGGGCTTTTTTAGCCTTAGATATTAATCCACTGAAATCCACTTCCTGGAAGAAAAGGTGTGGGTGCACCACATCTGCTGGGAAAGCTTGCAACAAGGATGGTCAGCGATTGGGTACCACTATCAGCCCGCTACTGCCTTCTAATCCCAGTGCATTCTGCTCTTTTCTCACACCTTCACCAGTTTTGCATCTGAGTGAGTGGGTGAGACAGGCCATGAGGACCCAGAGACAATAAATAGCTGCATGCTGTAATCACCATGATTGTGGACAAAGCCATCAGTACACCTATTAATGTTTACTTATCCCTCAAGTAAACTAAGATGTTAGGGTCTAGCCTAATTGACCACTCAAACCCATCCTGATGCCTGAATGGACTGAGTACAGGACTACCAGCTATTATCCAGCCAGATGGCCCTGGTGGTCATCCAGTTGCTTTGAGAACACCATAGTCACTCTGAGGAAGCTACACAGCAACCACAGCTGCTTGCTGCTGAAGCACAACTCTGGCTTTGAAGATGCTGTCCTAGGCCAAACAGTTTACTGTAAATGGCGCTGGTGCTGGCGCTGGTGCTGGTGCTGGCGCTGGTGCTGGCGCTGGTGCTGGTGCTGGTGACTGACTTAGGCTTTTATTGCTGTAAGAGACACCATGACCACAGCAACTTTTAGAAAGGAAAGTATTTAATCGGAGCTGACTTACAGTTCAGAGGTTTAGTCCAGCATCGTCATGATGGGAAGACATGGTGCTGCAGAAGGAGGTAAAAGTGATCTGCAGGCAGCAGACTGCAGCACTGGGCATAGCTAGAGTATATGAGACCTCAACAGCCTGCTCCCACAGTGACATACTTCCTCCAACAAGGCCATATTTCCTAATAGTGTCATTCCCTATGGGCCAAGCACTCAAACACATGAGTCTTTGGGGGCCATATCTATTCAAACCACCACAATTATGATGGTGGTGATGATGGTGGTGGTGGTGATGATGACGGTGGTGACGCTGATGATGATGATTATGATGACAATGACGATGGCAATGACGACGACGACGACGACGACGACGACGACGATGATGATGATGATGATGATGATGATGATGATGATAACTCAGTGGTAGAGGCAGAAGGGCAACTGAAGAATCCCCAGAGGAGAACACTACCAGGAAGCTGAGACCATGGAGACAATGAAAGGGAGTGGAGAGGTCGAGATCCCAAGGATGGAAGATTGAGAACAGCCAGACTAGAAAATGTGAACCTCATAGGCTGAGAGAGCTCCACGTATCTGCCAAGATTCAGAAGCCAAGGGTCCCAACCTGCAGCCTTGATAGCTGAAACACTGGCTGCTGTAGAGGTGAGGGTCCCCCACACAAGGCCTGTTTGGAAACTGGCTCTAACAGACACAGCTGCTGCCCTTCACTGAGGCTGGAAGTGAGGCTGACAACAGCTTCCAAGTGCTAGCGGTTAAATCTCAGAGCAATAGGCCTCCATCTGAGCACCTACAGGCATATCCTGTGGCTTCACACGCCAGGAGCAATGGGGCCCTAGCTCTGGGGGCTTGGAACTGTGAGCTTCTGGCTCTGCCTGTGCGGTCTCTAGGCCTTTGGTACCCAAGGGCTGAGGTCAGCCAGCCTAGAAACCCTCCCAAATACTCACCATCTGTTTTTCTGTTTTGTTTCTAAGAACATGTTTCTTCTAGCCCAGCCTGGCCTCAGATTTGCTCTATATTAATAGGTGAGGATGACCTTGACCTCCTGAATCCTCTTGCCTCCACCTCCACCATGCTGGGAACACAGGCACGTTCCCCTGTGCCTAGTTTATGTAGTGCTTACAATGAAACCCAAGGCTTCACACTACATAATGAGTTTAAAGTCAGCTTGAGATATATGAGACCTTGTCTTAAAAAAAAATACCAAAAAACAAAACAAAACAAAAACAAAAACTGGGCTGGAGGAATTGCTCAGTAGTTACCTCCTTTGTAGAAGACCTGAGTTTGGTTCTCAGCACCTACATCAGGTGGCTCACAACCATCTGGACATATCTCCAAGAATCTTGGATACCTCTGGTACTGTATTTATGCACATATATGTACTCATATTCACATACACATAAATAAAATTATATCATTTTTAAAAGAAAGAATATTACAAAGAAGTTCAAGGCCATCTCTGTCTATGTAGTGAGTTCAACACCAACCTGGGATACATAAGACCCTCTCTCAAATGTGCATTTAGCAGAATGGACAAAGAGTCTCTTCTGTCCCTGGTTCCCATTGGTACATGCCTGAGTGCACATGTGGTCTGTTTTAGATTACTTGAGGACAGGTGATGTGACACTGTGTTGTCACATGTGATCCAGAGACACGGGGACTCGGAGCTTGGGTCATGTCTCTATTAGGGTTCTATTGCTGTGTGGAGACTCTATGACCATGGCAACTCTTGAAAAGGAAAACATTTAATTGGGGCTGGCTTACAGTTCAGAGGTTTAGTCCTTTATCATTATGGCAGGAAGCATGGCAGCGGGCAGGTAGACATGGTGCTGGAGAGGTAGCTGAGAGTCCTACAACCGGATCAGTGGGTAGCAAGAAAAGAAAGAGAGAGCTTGGGCCTAGTTGGAGCTTCTGAACCCCAAAGCCCACCCCAGTGACCCACTTCCTCTGTCAAGGCCAGACCTCCTCATCCCAGCCACGTAACACCACTCTCTAATGACCAAGCATTCGATATATGAGCCTGTGGGGACCATTCCTATTCAAATCACCACAGGTCACCATGACGACTGCACGTTTGCATGGGGCCTTGAGTGGGTATCCTATCGATGCCACACTGCCTGGGTGTGAGAATGGGGCAGGATTTTTGCTCTTGGCAGGTGCTGGCACAGGGATTCAAGATAAAATGAATGGTCACTATGGGCACAGGGGGGAAATTCCTGAACAGCAGTGGCATGTGCTGTAAGATCAAGAATCGACAAATGGGACCTCATAAAATT
>NC_034612.1:28901427-28913821 GCF_900095145.1 Mus pahari
AACAGAGGAATGGACACAGAAAATGTGGTACATTTACACAATGGAGTACTACTCAGCTATTAAAAACAATGAATTTATGAAATTCTTAGGTAAATGGATGGATCTGGAGGATATATCATCCTGAGTTAGGTAACCCAATCATAAAAGAACTCACATGGTATGCACTCACTGATAAGTAGATATTAGCACAGAAACTTAGATTACCCAAGATACAATTTGCAAAACACATGAAACTCAAGAAGAAGGAAGACCAAAGTGTGGATACTTACTTTCCTCCTTAGAATGGGGAACAAAATACCCATGGTAGGAGTTACAGAGACAAAGTTTGGAGCTGAGATGGAAGGAAGGACCATCCAGAGATTGCCCCACCTGGGGATCCATCCCATAATCAGCCACCAAACACAGACACTATTGCATATGCCAACAAGATTTTGCTGACAGGACCCTGATGTAGCTGTCTCTTGTGAGGCTAAGCCAGTGCCTGGCAAACACAGAAGTGGATGCTCACAGTCACTTATTGGATGGAACACAGGGCCCCCAATGGAGAAGCTAGAGAAAGACCAAGGAGCTGAAGGGGGCTGCAACCCTATAGGAGGACCAACCTCCTGTATAGGGGACTTTCCGAGAGGAAACTAGGAAAGGGAATAGCATTTGAAGTGTAAATGAAGAAAATGTCTAATAAAAAATGTTTAAAAAGAAGAATGGTCACATGATCACCTGGAAAGTCTAGGACCCCACTCAGCCATCTTTAGCCACCTCTGCCAGAGCATCTTTGAGACAAATGCAGTTTTGTCCAAAGACTTTGCTTTCTAATGAGTAAGGTCTTTCTTTCCTAGGAATGGAGCCAATCTCTCCATAGAGGCTGCTAGTTAAGAAGCAAACAAACTCACAATTTCAGTCAGTTCCTCAAACTGACAAGCTTCACAAGGCTCCTCCGAGGGCGTTACAGACAACAACATTTGCTCTCACAGGGAAAGTCTGGACTGGTCTTACTGGGAGCTCTGAGGCTGTAGATTTCCTGAGTGTCACTCATTTGAGTCACGTTCCTATAGGGGACTCCAATAAACTCACTGCTTCACTAAACTAAACCTGGGGGGAATGTTCTCTTTGATCTGTCTAGGGTGAGCCTATTGACATCTCCCCAGGAAAGGTCACATGACACAGAGATAAAGGAGCCTAACTGAGTGGATGTTTCTGGAATATCAAGATGTGTAGTACTCAGCTTCCCTCTGGCTTCTGGCAAGTGTGAACTCACATCGGTCTTCTAGAACTCTCCAGAGGACAAAAAATATAAACTCAGTTAAGATTCTCACTAGAAACACACATGTACCCAGGCATGACAGGGGACAGGACAGGTGCTGTTGGGTGGAGAAGCCAACCCAAGCCATCTAGTGACAGGAAGAGAGTCTAGATGTGGCCATGTCTGTGAGACCAGGTGTTCGACTTCCCACATACTTTGTCCTGTTCTCCAGGTCCCCTGGTGACAGTGTCCATGTCCTTCAGCCATTCAGCCCAAGTTCAGGGGGCTCCTTTGTCCCTCAATTCCCTTTACACACTGACCTGCAATGTGTACAGAGTCTGTACCACGCCCCGCAGCCCCTGCTCATACAGTTCCCTACACCCCAAACCCCACAGTGGAACACAAGTCTGAGGGGATCGAGGGAGAGGGCCACTCAGGCTGTTCCCACACTTCCAGTGCCACACAGGAACCCCTGGATAGAGGAACCCCAGTCCTGTGATCTGAAGGCTTAGGCGGGAGTAGCTCGAGTTTTAGGCCTGCCTGGACTACATTATATGATCTTATGTCAGTAAATTAATGCAACAGGGCTTAGGAGATGGCTTAGTAGATAAGAGCCCCTGCTGTACCACCATGAGGACATGAGCTTGGGTCCCCAAAACTCATGTAAAAAGTCAAGTATGGTTGAATGTGTGTGTGTAATCCCAGTGCTGTGAAGGATGGGGACAGTCCAGGTCGCCGGGACTGGCTGGCTGGCTGGCTGCCAGTGTACCTCCAGGTTCAGCATGAGACCCTGTCTCAAGGGAATGAAGATGAAAACTCAGAGAAGGACACCCAGTGTCCTCCTCCAGCCTCCACATATGGACACAACCTTCCCCTAAACACACACACAGTCTCTGACTTCTACTAATCTTGCTTAATCTCCCCTCTGTCTTAAGCAGGTGTCAGACTTTAATTTAACATTTTCAACACTCTTACCTGTTAGCAGCATTTCACTTCATTTTATATGTGTTTGTCTGCATGTATGTATACCACATGTGTGCAGTACACGGGGATGCCAGAAGAGGGCATCAGATCCCCTGGGCCTAGAGTTACAGATCGTCGTCTGATGCCATTTGGGGAACCCAGGTCTCTGCAAGAGCAGCTAGTGGTCTTAACTACTGAGCCACGTCTCCAGCCACTCTCAGGCAGTTGTTGTTGTGGTGGTGGTGGTGGTGGTGGTGGTGGTGGTTGGGGGGGTTGGGGGTGGTGGTGGTGGTTCGGTTTGTTTGTTTGTTCATTTGTTTTGAAACAAGGTCTCATGTATCCATCCCAGGTTGGACCTGAACTGCCTCTTGAGTGCTAGGATTACCTGTGTACAGCTCAGCAGCACTAATATGTTCACAGTGCTGCGCCCCATCAGGCCGTCAAAACTCACCACCACACCATCATCCCTACCACCATCCCCAGCACAACACTCCCGCTAGTCCTCCACCACACCACCATCCCCAGCACAACACTCCCGCTAGTCCTCCACCACACCACCATCTCCAGCACAACACTCCCGCTAGTCCTCCACCACACCACCACCCCCAGCACAACACTCCCGCTAGTCCTCCACCACACCACCATCCCCACCGCCATCCCCAGCACAACACTCCCGCTAGTCCTCCACCACACCACCATCCCCAGCACAACACTCCCACTAGTCCTCCACCACACCACCACTCCCAGCACAACACTCCCGCTAGTCCTCCACAACCTCCTTTCTATCCACAACTGCCTGTCTCAGGCACCACGAGTTAAACTGAGACTTTTGTGTCACATTGATTTTCTTCCCTAAAGTCCTCGGGTTCCCCCACACTGTGACACAGGCCAGATACCATCCCCGCCTACAGCTGAATAGGAACTGCTCTTGTAGAAGACACTGCAGGAAATCATAGCTTTGGATGTAGTGACATCGAAAGCTCTGGCAAAACCAGAAAAAATAAGCCAGTCGCAGTTGTGTTTTATCAAAATCAAACATGTTAAGGGGACTGGAGAGATGGCTCAGTGGTTAAGAGTGCTGGCTGATCCTTCAGAGGACCCAGGTTTAATTCCCAGCACCCACAAGGCAGCTCACAAAACTGATTGTAACTCCAGCTGCAGGGGATCCAACACCCTTACACAGACACACATGCAGGCAAAACACCAATGCACATACACATAAATAAACCTCTAAAAAAATAATTTTAAAGACTAGAACATATTAGAGTCCCTTAAGGGATGCTATGATGCTATGGTCACCACAGCGTGGGAGGGAACAGAGGAAGTCTGACGGAAGAGCTGCGTCCTTATCTAATGCCATTACATTTTTGACAAACTGCTCTATGAGAGGTTCATATGAGAGGTAGCACTAGGCCCCAACAATGAAATAAAAGTGCTACCCTGAAGGAGAAAACTACCTAAGGCTAGCCCTGGCCTCTCATCTCTCTGGGCTCACAAATATGGTTCCCAGTCTGACTTCAGTAGATTGTTGAGAAGAAGTCTCCGAGATGCCAGGGATCCCCAGGATGTGTCTTGCAGCTTGGGTCTGTAGGCTCACATTACATCCCCTCTTCCTCTGTTCCACCATCCTTCCTGCCATCACAGTGTGACCTTGCCCTCTTCCCTGTGGAAATCAGTTTGGATATCTCCACTTGGTTCTGAGTGACCCTGTCACTATAGAAAGGACACAGTCACTAAAGTGGTCATGAAGCCCTGTTTTATCTACCTGGTCTCTCATGTGCATTCTATGAGTCAGACTATGACGTGGGTAAACTTCTGAAATCAGCGCTTTCACTGGTCTTTCGCATATACCCAGAGTCCCTCCATTTTTACTGCCTGTGTGGTACTCTACAGTGTGGACACTGCATAGTTTTCTCAACCTCACATCTGTTGGAAGGTGTGTCTCCAATCAGAAGTTGTTTGCAGTAAACCTCTGAGCATCTAGCTGATTTCCAGTTTCTGCGTGGTTGTGTGTAAAGGTGTATTATGAGATAAGTGGATCATATGGTAACCATGTGTTTGTTTGTTTGTTTGTTTGTTTGAGACAAGGTCTCGCTGTATAAAGCAGGCCGACCAGGAATGCATGGTCTTCCTGATTTAGCCTACTGAGTTCCAGGATTACAGGTCTGTGCCACCATTACTGACTACGTGTTTAATTTTTTTTTTTTTTTTTTTTTTTTTTTTTTTTTTTTTTTTTTTTTTTTTTTTGGTTTTTCGAGACAGGGTTTTTCTGTGAAGCTCTGTAGTGATGGCCAAGCTGATTCACGGAGGGGCTATGTGTTTTATTTCCCCCAAGTTCCTGACTCCTGGGTTGTGGCAGTAGTCACGCCCCCACCATGGCAGAAAGTAGCAGGACCCGGTCACTCAGTCTGTTCCAAAGAGCACCTCAGTGTCACCCCCCCCCAGGTGGCCACTTGTTATCATATGAGAGGTAGCACTAGGCCCCAGCAACGAAGTCAAAGTGCTACCCTGAAGGAAAAACTAAGGCTAGCCCTGGCCTCTCATCTCTCTGGGCTCACAAATATGGTTCCCAGTCTGGCTTCTGTAGACTGCTGGAAAGAAGTCTCGGCGATGTCAGGGATCCCAGGACTTCCCATCTCACCACAGTTTCCCAATTTGACTCAGATGCCTCCTCCCTATACAAGCGCTTTACCCCTCCCAACCCAGAGAGCTGCTAGGAAGCTCAGAAGAAGCTCTGTGGTGCCAGAGCACCCATGAGAGGCGATTTCTAGGCAGTTCTAGGCAGGGATGGACTGTGGGAGGAGGGCTCAGGATGCTGGAAGAAACCCTGGGCCTTGGATCTCCATCAGCTACCAGGTTGGGGCAGGAGCCCCCATCAACCTGGACCAGCCTTTGGACTCTGGGGCTGAAAGCAGCCAGCCTACGTCCCGTAGGAAAGGAGACAGCCGGTCAGCTCTTTAAGACTGCTCCCCCTCCAGCATCGTCTCTAGGTGTGGGTGCAGCAATGACCCTAGAATCTGCGAATCCGGACTCCGTGGGCCCTGCCATGTTGGCCTCAGGCGAGGACAGAAAGGGGTTGTCCTGACTGTGAAGCCAGACCACTCTCTTGGCCTCCCTTGCCTGAAGGTCAGAAGGTGGCAGCGCTCCCCAACAGTGCTTCTCACTCTGTGGTAGCTGGGGACAACCCCCGCACTGGGATTGGACGCCAGAGAACCAGGCGGAGCAGGCAGGGACCCCAGAAGCCCAGGCTCCCCGCTCCCTGCACTCAGACGCTGTTGTCCCAGCCAAGAGAACCTAGTGCTGGGCCCTGGCGGCTGGCGGCCAGCACGGAGGAGGAGGCGGAGGCGGCGGCGCAGCGCAGTACAGGGCGGCCACGATGTTTGACAGCTCACAGTATCCCTATAACTGCTTCAATGACGATGCTGACGACTACCCTGCCGGCAGCTCCGACGAGGAAAAGCGGCTTACAAGGCCAGCGTACAGGTGACCCCGGGGGCAGGTTTCAGGGGTCCCACAGGAGCGGTAGAGGTCTGTGTAGCCAGGACCTCACCAGGACTAGGGAGAGGTGGGATTCGTTCTTTATGCGGGTCTCTGAGGAAGGACACGTTCCAGCGCACTCTGGAGGTAGCCACGGGGCGGTGAGTGCTGAGCAGGCTAAAAGTGGGGTCTGGGTAAAAGTAGGGAGCAGTGAGACTATCGAACCACAGCTTCTTCTGTACCCTCAATCCCCACTGGAGACCTGGGAATCCAATAGGCCCAGGGCAGTTTTAAAGGGTCCCCCAGAGTCTAGAGGGTATCAAAGACGTCAGAGGGTTTCCTGGGCTCCAAAGAATCTTGGGGTTCAGAAGGTCTCGGGGGGGGGTGAGGAGTGCTTCAAATGGTAAAGAGTGTTGCAAAGGGACCAGAGTGCTTCTGGGAGACTCCAGAGGATCTTGGGGGACTCCAGAGGCTCGGGCTTCAAGGCAGTCTGCTGAGCTCTAGCAGGTCCTTGGGGCTCCATCTGGTCTCAAGGGTTCCAGCCAGTCTCAGGGCAGGTCTTACTTCACCAGCGCTTCTGCGGTTCAGAGCCACCCTGTCTGATGTAGCCCCTCTGTCTGGCATCCCTGTCGCAGCTACATCGCTCTTATCGCCATGGCCATCCAACAGAGCCCCGCGGGCCGCGTAACCTTGTCCGGCATCTACGACTTTATCATGCGCAAGTTCCCCTATTACCGCGCCAACCAGCGCGCCTGGCAGAACTCCATCCGCCACAACCTGTCGCTCAACAGCTGCTTCGTCAAGGTGAGCCCCTCCCCCGCCCGCTGTGCACACTGGACCCCCAAGGGTCCCCAGTCATCCCTGGTGGCCGGCAGAGGGGCGGGGTAGCGGGGTGTCACGGCTGGCACCAAAGTTCCTTTCTAGCAGATTCCCGTTGCCCCTACCCCTACTCCCACCCCCACCGCCCCGCACACACTTGACCGATGTGCTTTCCGCCTTGGGTCTGGGGACACTCGCTGAGCCTCACACCACCGCAGGTGCCACGGACCGAGGGCCACGACAAGGGCAAAGGCAACTACTGGACGTTCGCGGGCGGCTGCGAGTCCCTCCTGGACCTTTTCGAGAATGGCAACTTCCGTCGGCGACGCAGGAGACGCGGTCCCAAGCGCGAGGAGGCCCCGGGTCCCCTTGAGTCAACAGCGCGCGGGTCCCCGGGCCCCGACAGCGCTCAAGCCCCAGATCCCGAGGCCCAGGCCAGCCCTGTGACACACAGAGACATCAAATTCAGCATTGACTACATCCTATCTTCCCCGGACCCTTTCCCAACTCTCAGGTCGTCCTGTCACTCACAGGAAGCCAGGTACCCGGCTCTGGAACCCCAGCAAATGAGCTTTCAGTTTTGGGCTGCATGAGGTGGCCTTTGGGTCTCTGCCCAGTGGCTGCTGCAGCCAGTTGAGAACTCGGGTCTGAAGGCAGAACTTGAACCAGACATCTTAAATCAAGAACCTGGACATTGCCACATCTGCATACTTCTTCCCAGACTGCCCTGGGGGGACTCAGCCTTTCATTTGGAGAGATCTGGAGGCCTTCTTATAAAAGGTATTTATGGCGATGTTGTGACTTTATAAAGAATAAAAACAGTTCTCTCGCAGGAAAACCTGACTCAGATTCAGCTCCACTTCAGGATTCGCTGAGGTCTCACTGAATCCCCCTACAGCGAGCAGTAAAATTGCCCTAGGCTCCCCAGAATCAGGACGGCATTTTGTCCTCAGTCATGTGACAGGATGGCTTTGGAGACACTCCATTCCAAAGTTAAAGTGTGCTCAGTAACTTATTTGTGAAGCTGGTGAAGGAGTTTTCTGCAGTTAAAAATAATGAGGTTTAAGGTAGTGAAGACAGATGTTAATCTATCCTGTAACTATTACTTACCAGTGATGTCAAGCTATGAGAGACATAACCAGGCATGATGACACAGGCTTGTCATCCCAACACGTAGGAAGCTGAGGCAGGAGGATTACAAGTTCAAGGCCTGCCTGGACAAAATTAGTTAGATCTTGCTTCAAAATAAAATGAACTCTAAGAAATGTAAGCAGTATGTTTTCTGTACAGGGACAAGGAAAGGAAGAGAGAAGGGGGAGTGGCCAGGGAAGGGGACCTTATCCTGACTCTTCTCCATCCGTACCAGGTTCCTTGCAGGCAGGGACTCTAGCAGGGGACTGGGGGTACCGACTGCACAATGAAGTGCTCCAGACAGGAGTGGAGGTAAACTCCAGGGGAAATGTAAACGATTTTATTGCCATTGGGATGGGCTGTTTAAGAAACACTATCAGGGGGGCTGGAGAGATGGCTCAGTGATTAAGAGCACTGACTGCTCTTCTGAAGGTCCTGAGTTCAAATCCCAGCAACCACATGGTGGCTCACAACCATCTGTAACAAGATCTGACGCCCTCTTCTGGTGTGTCTGAAAACAGCTACAGTGTACTTACATATAATAATAAATCTTAAAAAAAAAAAAAAAAGAAACACTATCAGGCACCGAGGAACTATATGCCCCCTGTTTCCATTTTTCACCACCCCACCCACCTTTTTTTGCAGCATTAACTGTTTGCTGTGACTTAATTTGAGCATTTAGTAATCTGACATACTCTCTGATTAGTCCTTTGAAAGACAAAATCACTCCCCAACCAGTCTGGCTGTCTCAGTTGAAAATTGGAATTAGAAACGGGCCACAGAAAAAAGAAGGTGGGCAGAAGCAGGACAGAGTCACAGGCGAGATCTCTCAGGCCCAGCCACCATTCAGGGCTGAGGGAGTAATGCCTTTGATCCAATACCTGATCCATAGAGTCTTTACTGGCTAGGGAAAATGGAAGAGGCTCTGGGGCCCTGCTGTGGATCTCCTTTAAGGCAGCATGGCTGCTTTCTGACCTCCAGACCCTGCTGAGCATAGCCTTTACCTAAAGCTGTTCCCACCCCAGCCTGGCAAGAGAAGGGGGAGCCCTTTCCAAAGGTGCAGATTCCCCTACCTAGCAAAGCCACCTGCAGGTTTCCAGAACTCTGCTGCTCTCACCAAAACACCCAGCATGCACATAGGCTCTGCCTGATGGAATAACAGCCACCCAGACCCAAGCTTGCTCCGTGCTGACTCCCTCCTCTGCCCTGGCTTGTCTGAGCTGTCAGGGTGGTGTGTGGGCACTGAGGTCATGCATCTGTCTGTGTCCCTGTTTTGTCTGTCCATCATGTATGCTAAAAGCATCAATTCAAATCACACTGGATCTACTTTAGATGGCTCATGCCACAGACAGTACACACATCAGAGGTGGCTCAGACAATGTCCAAAGATACTTTTTTTTTTCCTGCTACCAACTGAGCAGATAAAATTTGTGTTTGATCTTTGGGATGCTTACTTGCTTTGTACAGTTTGCTCTTATTAGCAAAGTCTGTTTTGAAACAGGAAAGCCCCATTCCCTGAACAAGACAGGGGGCCTCAGGGGACTCTGCACACAGGTTCACTGCCAAAAGCCATCTGCACAGCCAAGGACAGGAGAGGTGAAGCCGGTGCTAGGTGAGGCTGCTATACCTTGAGGTTTGTCGGTCACTTTGTGGAGGCTATCAATCATGTTCTTAGAAGCAGAGGGACATTTCCAGTTTGCCAACGTGTGATATCCCAGGATGTCAGGAGTGAGTGGCATTTAATATCGATAACATAACAGGGGTGAGGGCTGGCCGTGACCTATTCAAATGTCGCTGCCACCACGCAGACTTGCCCAACGTGATTATAATTAAATACTTTATGCCGCTCTTGCAAATCCACAGATTGATCATCAATACGTACATTACCAGCGCATTACCCCGAGCAGATGTCTGCCATGCGCGTGTCACGGATCAGTAGGTTTCCATTAACAAAGTTGGGAGGTGCTGCCAAGTGCAAGTTCGGGGGAGGGGGGCAATATGTGTGAGTTACCATGGTCCCAACCAAAAGTTCCTGAGCTGGGCTGCAAATCTCTGTAGCCCCAGAAGAAGGCAGAGGGAGTACAGGGAGCTTCAGAGGGCAGACCGCCTAATTCAAACTGTGGCTCTCTATGGAGGACCTGGTGGGAACTCCAGCAGTCGCCCTAGCTGGCAGCAAAAGATGCCCGTTCCCCACAGCAAGCCAGAATACACCTCTGGGTTCCTCTGCCCATCAAGTGCAGTCTGCTCCTAGAAGCTGTTGACCATGGCAATGTAGCAAACACCCTATGCTGGCATTGCCACCATGGGTCACAGGGGCACAAACCCTGCCCTGAGAAAAGGCATGCCTATGGGAGCTCTGCCCTAAGACTGAGCGAACTGGGGGAGAGTAGATCGGGTAACACACACAGCCACAGGGAGACACGGAAATAAATCCCAGCTGGCCCCAGGCCAGGCTGGCCCTTCTTTAACCTTGGGACTGCAGCTCCTTCATTTATACTAGTCTGTCCCTCCTGACATCCTGACTTCCATCTTTCACCATCCAGCCGTGTCTGCCCTGGTGGTGTCTGGGATTGGGATGATGGGATGTGGAGCAGCTGCCACCTGAATCGAGAACTGAGTAGTTTCCTCTTTGATCTCTTGGACACCTCACTTCCTTGAAGCCACTTCCTACTCCCCAGGGAAGCTACCTCGCAGTCTCCCTAGGGCATCTGAGGCAGACAGAGAGACAAAGGTGCTTTCCTCGGTCACCTGACTGTAGCACTATCCCAACTTTTTGGAATGGTCTCCCATTATAAATGCAGTCCTATTTCCAGTGGCTGCCTGCTCTCAGGCTCCCCCCACAACCCCCAACTTCCCCTCAAACCTCCCCCACCACCACAGTTTCCTCATCAAAGTCAGGTTCTCTCCCACCTTCTGAATTATGATACTACAAGGAAGTCCTCCTGCCCCCGCCCCCGGGACAGGCCTGGGTTGTGAGACCAGAGTGTGTGTGTCTCAAAGCCAGGGTCCCAGATGGTCTCAGCACATGCAGTCTAAGCTTAGAACACAGGCTGGAGCCTGCATCTCTCCAAACTGTAAAGATGAATGTAGGCATTGTGGGACCCATGGCAGTCCCGTGTCTCTTCCAATGCCCCGGTCCATCTTTGTCTGACCCCTACCATCCCGGATACACCCCGTCCCCAGCTATGCCAGCCATTGACTACACCTGGGCAGTTTCCAGATGGTTGCCTAGGTAGGTTCTGTTGAAATCTGTTACTCTGCCCCATGCAGAATGTTTACTGACTCAAATCTGAGAACTCGACTTCTGCAGTTTGGAATCCTGACCTTTGAGCAGATGTTGGCATGCATTCCGTGGGCAGCTGGCCTATGTCTCCTAATCAGTGAGAGCCATCAAAGGTCTCGTGGGGAACAGAGAAGGCAGTGCCCGGACTGGAGAGAGGCTGAAGGTGTCCCTCCTGGTTAGGCTAGAGGATCTGTAGGAACGCTACTGGAGAGCAAGGCCATCTGCCCAGGTGTATGGTGACAGGGCCACCCCTGCACAGTAGCAGGGGTTGCTGGGAAGCTATCCCCTGCAGCACTGGGGGCACACAGGTTGGGAGAAGAAGAAGTAAAAGGACATCAGTCACCCACAGGAGCCTGGATACCCCACCACGTGGTCCAAGGACAGGCAGACAGGTCTTCTTGTCACAGCAGTAAAAGCCAGCGTGTCCCAAATTTTCTCTCTGCCTGCCGCTGCTCTGAGCATCTCATCTCAAGGGTGCCAGGAACCTGGGGTTAGAAATACTGTCTGTGGGGACTGGAGAGATGGCTCAGTGGTTAAGAGCACCAACTCTTTTTCCTGAGGTCTTGAGTTCAATTCCCAGCAATGGCTCACAACCATCTGTAATGAGATCGGATGCCCTATTCTGGTGTGTCTGAAGACAGCTATAGTGTACTCATATACATGCATAAATAAAATCTTTTTAAAAAGAGAGAAAGAAATACTGTCTGCTGAGCTGGAGAAGTGGCTCAGAGGTTAAGAACATGTCCTGTTCTTCTAGAGGGCCTGAGTTCGGTTCCCAGCATCCACACCCTCACGGCCACCTGTAACTACAGTTCCAGGGGACGCAACACCTTCCTCTGGCCTCCATGGGCACCTGCACTTGTGTACATAGCCACACACAGAGAGCATGCATTTATAGAATTAAAGTAAGAACCAATCTGTGGCAGGGCTTGGTGCTGCACACCTTTAATCTCCACACTTGGGAAGGAGAAGCAGACAGATCCCTGGGAGTTCCAGGTCAGCCTGGACCACACAGTGAGTTCCAGGCTAGCCAGGGCTGCAGAGTAAAATCTTACCTCAAAAACATAACAAAACAAAAACCTGTTTTGATGGCTCAGTGGGTAAGGTGCCTGCCACCAAGCCTGGTTTCCTACATTGCATTTTCAGAAAGCACACAGTCGAAGGAAAATTCCAATGCTTGAATGCTGTCCCTTGACATCCATGTATTCTGTGACATACATGGACCCTCACAATCTACCCAAATACGCACAATCACAGAAAATAAATAAATGCAATATTGTTAAAAAAGAAGACATGCTATCTACAAGCTGAATCACCGTTCAGAGGATGAGGCGACCTGGAACAGTCCAGAACCCCCACTATGGCTCAGCTGCTGATCGGCTGATGCACCAGTGACCAACCACTATCCCAGGAAGAGTTACATCAAAAAAGGGAAGAAGGAAGGAAGGAAGGAAGGAAGGAAGGAAGGAAGGAAGGAAGGA
>NC_034612.1:28914146-28923006 GCF_900095145.1 Mus pahari
AGGGAAGGGAAGGGAAGGGAAGGGAAGGGAAGGGAAGGGAAGGGAAGGGAAGGGAAGGGAAAGGAAAGGAAAGGAAAGGGAGAGAAGGACTTGGTCTATGGCTTGTGATATGATTTTGTTGTTGATGTTGTCCAAACAAACTAAAAATCTGTGAATAGTTGCAAGATTACATTTTTATTTTCATACTGCACAAAATGCCAGTCACATCCTGGGCAAAAAGTGCCTGGTCCTCACGCTCCACTGTGCAGGAGGGACAGTCCCCAACCAGTGCAGAGCTTGTGAGGCCCAACAGAAATTAACAGGGTCTTGTATGCACCGGTACAATTACATTCTGGCCAGCTTTAGGCGACTTCAAACCTAGGTTTCAAATAAGATGTGCGTTCACTGAACTGAAACACGGGGTATTAGATTTATAATAAACACAGAGAGAGGTCACATGGTGCTGCCATTTCTCAAGAGGAAATTAAATGAGAATGTCAGGACTTTATTCAGCTTGGCCCTGTGCTCTGTGTAGAATCCAGGTGACAAAGAAGAGCCCTCAGCTAAGGGTGATGCTGCCATACCCGTCTTCACCCAGCTTGGAGCACCTGCCATGTCCTGGGCTCTGTCACTGGAGCTCTCTATGTAGCTCAGGCTAGCCTCTCACTTGAATTACTCTTCCTCCAGAGTATTGATATCACAATTGGGTTTGCATTTTCTTTTGAGGCAGAGGTGGTCTTGAACCGGGGACCAGCCTGCCTCTGCGTCCCAGATGCTCACAGTAGAGGTGTGCATCACCACGGCCAACTTTAGGCTCTTTCTGTGTCCTCCTGCCCCAGTCTGCACTCAGAATGGAATCCAGAGCATTGCACCTGCAAGGCAAGTGTTGTGACATTGATCTGAGTCCCCAATTCCCAGGCTTCCTCTCTAAGTGTCAGTGGGATCCGAGGAGCAAGGGATGTGTGACAGTGTTTTGGAGGCCACATATTCCATCCTCCTGGACCTCTTGCAGTTCCTGAACTGGTGAGGGGGTCCCACTAAGGACCACTCTGCCCTCCAGGGCACATCTGCTGCAGTGCTCCCCAAGGCCTCTGCCTCTTATTGACCTCGAATGTAGATGTGGTTGGTCGTGGCTGGAAGGAACTGGGTAGCTTCTCTCCCCAGACAGGAAGTTGGATGGGAAAGACAGCTCTTTGCTGACCAGGGTGACCTCTGAACTTGGGAGGCAGGGGCAGCAGCTGGGACTCTGTACAAACCAAGGGATGGCTGAGTCACTGGAAGAGAGGCTGGGTACTGGACACTGGGATCACTGCAGGAACCTAAGAGTCCAGCAAGGGGCCCAGAAAGCCTTGCTGGCCTTTGCCTCTCTGGAAGGTCCCTGAAACAACAAAAGCCAGTCTGTGGGCAGCGTCCCCCAGGGGAAGATCGGGCCCCTCATGTGGGGTTTTCCAGGAGAGTGGCCTTACCTAGCAGCCTGAGTGAATGCTCTCCTCAGACAGGTGAAGCTGAGGTGTATGGAGATCAGTCAGGCCTCCACGTTCCCAGTCTAGCTGCATCTAAATAGAAGAGATTTATGCTTTGTCCCACCCAGGCCACCAATTCCACTTGTCCTCAGCCAGCATTTCCTGGGCTCAGAAGCCCTCACCATGCCCCTGTAAAGCCCGAATGCAGGTAGACTCAGCTGGCAAGGGGACCCGCATGTCCAGCAGAAGTGCAAGGGCAGGCCGAGTGGGTGTGCGTCCTCAACACCAGCCCACAGGGTACAGATCTAGGCACTGATACCAACCCATGCACGGACACATTCACATGCTTCACACACACACACACACACACACACACACACACACACACACATACAAATGGAAGTGTATACATGTGCACACAAAAACACACAGCTATGCTCTGTCCTGCCCTAGGCCACAGAGGCCTGGCTTCAGAAGGCTGTGTCCCTGCACTTAAAAGCCACAGGGGTGTTTATGAAGCCAGCAGAGGAGGAAGGCATTACAACAAGGGATTACATCTGTGATGCAGGAGGCGTAACAGCATACACCTATACAAACACAGCACAGACGTGCACATCACACACCTGCAGTCACGTGTACATACACACACACAAACACACACACAGACCAGACCAGACCAGAGGCCCAGCATGTTTGAAATACATATGGCAAAGCAAGGACGGCAGCCAGGCCATCAGGAGGGAACGGCGTCTGGTCCAGGGTAGGCTGCTGGCTCTCTCTGACCTGCTGCTGTCACGCCTCCTGCCTCACACATGCAACCCCTTGTTGTAATGCCTTTCTCCTCTGCTCAGCCTCATAAACACCCCTGTGGCTTTTAAGTGTGGGAACACATCCTCCTCAGCCCAGGCCTCTGTGGCCTGGGGCAGGGCAGAGCTTCCAGCCCAGGCAGGGCAGTGAACAGCAGTGAGCGTGAGCAGTGAGCCGCTTCATCACCTCCATAGGTATGGAGACCTGTCCCAGAGACCCGTGGATCCAGGTGAGTGATTTGCTCTAGGGTCTGGGTCACATGGGACAGAGGCTAGGAGGAGGAGCACACCAGAAACAAACGTCCCCGGCTTCCACATCCTTGCCATCCACACTTCCTGGACCTAGGTCTGTCCCAACACAGGGTAGGTGCTGGAACGTGCTTTCCCTCAAAAGCCCTGGGCTCGAAGATGTGGGTCAGTGTTTCCAGACACGAAGGCAGAATAAGCCACATGTGTTCAGAGATTCTGAGACGTCTGGAATGATTTCTCGGTTTTCTGTTTAGATAAACTGACTGGGACAGATGTTGGCCTAGAATCTCTAGCCTCTAACTGTCCCCTGTAAGCTCATGTACCCCTGTCCACTGAGGCTGAAGGCCACTTGAGGTAGGAATTGACCTAAGACTAAGTCAGGAGAGCTAGTGGCAAGGCTGTGGCAAGGTCCAGTCCTGTCCACAGGCTAGACAGGGGCCATGCTCTCCCTATGAGCGGCCCCTTAGCTTCCTTGGGCGGCCTGCTTTCCACTCCCAGCCCCATCCTCTCCCACAAACCTCAGCTCACCTAAATATACCCTCAGCCCTTGAAGCTTGTGGAATTTTCAGCCCTGACTCTTGATTCTGAACCAAAAGGGAGGCAGATCTGTCCCCGTGCTATGGGTGAGGAAATCTGTCTGTCCAGCCCCTGTGACAACCTTCCCAGGCCACCTACACCCATCTTCATTCTTCAATGGTACAAGACCACCCACACTGATTGATCTGTCAGTCCACACTCCCACCCTCACAGAATGGTTTAAGATCACATGGCCTGAGCTGGGTGTGGTGGTGCACGCCTTTAATCCTAGCACTTGGGAGGCAGAGGCAGGCGGATTTCTGAGTTCGAGGCCAGTCTGGTCTACAAAGTGAGTTCCAGGACAGCCAGGGCTATACAGAGAAACCCTGTCTCGAAAAAAACAAAAAACAAAAAACTCCAAAACCCAAAAGATCACATGGCCTGATAGTCACATGACCCCCAAAGCAGCTGACTAGACCCCAGCCCTGTGATTTCTACTGTGAGGATAGGGAACGAGGATTTTCTGCTGGGTGGCTTAGGATCTGGAACTACACAGGGAAAGCCTATCAGAAAATGGCCCATATGGAACCAAAAGCTAGATGGAGCGATGGAAACACCTTGATCCAGCTATCTGCCATATTCATTCTCTATTGGGTTTATGACAAGTGGCTACAGTCGGATACCTCCAGCTGATACCCATCAGCCCTTGGGGCTCCATTCACCTGGGAAATGCCTATATAATTCTAGCTACACTGGTATATAAAATAGACACAAAATTTAAAATGTACTGTTATTCTCAAACAAGTCTTTGGTATACACATAATATTTACACACACACATATATAACATATAGCAATACTATATTGGCATATGTAATAATAATTTACCTTCTAATGAAGATTAAAGCAAATTTGCATATTATTGAAATGGTATTACTAAACAGATGGTATTGTTGTTGGTTTTGGTTTGGTTTTTTTGAGACCAAGTCTCTCTGTACATCCATGGCTAGCCTAGAACTCATTCTGTAGACTAGGCTGGCCTCCAGTTCAGAGGTCAGTCTCTGCCTCCTGAGCACTGGGATTAATTTAAAGGAGTCCACCACCTAGCACAGCTATGTCTGCTTGTTTTTACATAAAATCTTAGTGGAATACTTGATACTTCAAGATACAGAAGTGACTTCAACATTTTTCAGAGTTGGTCAATATTTTGATTTTATGATCATCTTTGCTGAGGACAGTGAATCGCATACATATGAAGAAGGCATAGCAGAAGTGTGTTGAGAGCCATTTCAGGAACTGTTACATGGTCCATCTTAATCCCAAGCCAAAATTCACTGAATGTTTTTACTTGGGACTCAGGTCAACAACTCAAATGGGAGTTTTAAAAATCAAAAATGCTAATACAAACTACCCTGAAGATATGCAAATTTGATACTTGCACCCAAGGGATGATGGGAGAAAAACATTAACCGTCTCTTCTGTAATTAAGCTATTACAACCCTGCAGAAGACTGTTCGCATCCCGGACACGCTGTCCAGAGCCTGGGCTGGAGAGATGGCTCAGTGGTCAAGCGCGATTGTTCCTGCAGAGGGCTCAGGTCGATGGTGACTGGCAGTTCTCCTTAACCCTAGTCCCAGGGGATCCAACCAGCTCATACGTGATGCACATACGCACAAAGGCAAAACACCCATACCCTACAACAAAACAAAGACACCTAAAAAAAAGAAAAGGAGTCTATCGTTCGCCTCATTGTGTGGTGGATGGCTCGTGTGGGACAGAGAACAGGCTGTGTGGAGTCAAAAGACTGCAGGGGAATTGCTCCATTCAGCTGGGGCAAGAGCGGTCAGACATGCTGAGGTTCCCAATGGGATTGGTTCTGAGTTAACGGTGGGTGGCTGTACAGTGACTATTCCAGAATCTTCCTTCTTACCAAAGTTTGTGGGAACTCCCCCCGTCTTTTGCTACTTTGTAGGTTCTTCCTTTTTCTACCCTTTCAATCCCCTAACATTAGAGAAGAGAGAAAAAAGAGAAAGGGAAGGGAAGGGAAGGAAGAAATCCCTGAACAAAGTCAAAGGTTGGAAAGGGGCAACATGATAATCAGACTACTTCCTTTTTATTAGGGACATCAAGTTCCTTGGGGCAAGTTTGATCTTGGCTGTCACGTTATCTAATTTCCTCTTGTTATTGTTTCTTCTTTATGCCTGACTATGTAACAAACCATGACCAACAACAACCAACAACACCCACACTCATCCCATCCCCATCCCCCCTCTTGAGACCCTAGCATTTAAAGACCCTGTGAAAAGTCCCCAGAACTCCCCATGTCACACAATTGCAAAACTATCTGCAGCTGGCAAAGTCTCGCCCTTGCTAGAGCACCAGGCAAATCGCAGTCAGCTGCTGTGGACAATCTCAAGCAGCCTGTCTCCCACACCTGCGATTAAAACAAAAACATGTTCTTATAATATCTCCGTGCTTTTAAAAGAAACCAAAACTCCAAAATTCTCACCACCACCCCTATCACTGTATAACCTACAGCTTTATAGCCAGGGGTGTTTATGCAAAAGTTTCACTATTTGCCTAATGATGGTGAGTGCTTTGGCCAGAAAGGTATGTCTTCAGTGAAGAATTTATGGCCCACCCAGTCATACAAACACCAGAGGTCCAGGTCAAGGGGGTTCTGGAAGTGAGGCCTGTGGGCCATGGAATCAGAATTCCCTGGAATGGCACAACACCCACCCTTGGGTGCTGAGATGTCCCTACAAGGCTTCTCACACACAATTCAGTTTGGGCACCAGGTCCCTGGCCTCTCTGCTACTAGGAATAGCTGTGACAGAGTATGACCTGAGTAGAGCCCTGGATGCCAACACCTACCACATACCAGGGACTTGGGTACATGTGGGTATCCATGCCCACACAGGCAGGGCTGAGGGTGCACACAGTGAGTGTGGGTGTGGCGTACACAGGTGAATGATGATAGAGGTTGGATCTGAGATGCACACTGCTCTGGAGGTGTTGGGAATGCTGGGTGGGGTCTTGGGAACCCCAACTATGGCTCTGGTGTACACAGTTGTGATCCTCTGTCCGTTGGCCTTCCAGCTGCTGATATGCCCCCAAATAGAAACAATTTCTTCAGTCTTCTTCATTCCAGGACATACGCTAAATCCAGCAGTTCTCTGGGGTGGTCAAACAACCTTTTCACAAGGATCACATCCTGTATGTCATCAAGTATTTACATTATGATTCATAATAGTAGCAAAATTACAATTGTGAAGTATTGATGAGAATAATTCTATGGTTTGGGGTACCACAGCATGAGGGACTGTATTAAAGGGTCACAGAATCAGGAAGACTGAGAACCGCTGGTGTATTTCTCTGACCACAGCACTATCACTAGGCAAATACTGAAACTTTAGAATAAACATCCCTGATTATAAAGCTCTAAGTTGTGACACCATGTACGGTTGCATCAGTGATACAGGGAGGTCCCCAAAAACTTTGATAACAAGGAAGATTTTGAACTAATCACTGTATAGTGACCCACAGTTAACTCGAAATCAAACACTTTGGGGACCTCAGAGTGTCTGATAGCTCTTGCCCCAATTGTATGGAACAACAATACAACCTCTGCAGCCCCCATCTCCACCCCCAGAACCTCCAGGGAGGCACTGCCCACAATACTTGGCTTCAAGCTTTCCATGGCTGGCCTGAGTCACCCTGCAAGTTCCTGTCCTTGAGGCTCCTCTCAGCAGGGGTGTTGTAGGAGAGCAAGGGAGGGCCTGGAGCTGCTACCCCGCTTGGCTGACAGCCATCAGCACTTGGCGCTTGCTGTAAAGGTTAATACATAAATCACAGGGAAATGTCAGGCAGCTTTTAACACTGATTGAGATGTAATTTGGGGTGGGGGCTGTCCGAGGGGCTCACCCACATGGATCCACAGCAGGCTACAAAAGAAATTATCGTTTGTTCATTTATGGTTCATAATCACATCAGAATTGATGGTTCTCCTCTCTGGACGGAGCTGCTCCAGCGAGCATGCCAGGGATGGATTTATAGGGGGATGCTGTGTCTGGAGTCATTTGGTGCTGACAGGCACAACATCTGGACCCCAGAGAACTTTCCAAGTGCCCCAGGGAAAACAGCTTGTCCACAGCCATCCTTGAGGTTGGACTCAGCTCACATGACAAGGCAGACCCAGGCCACACCCGGCCTTGCCAGGACAAGACCTCAGACACAGCCCCCTTTCTGGGTCACATCAGAGGCTCTATATCGGCCCAGAACCTCTCTCCACATAGACAATGCTGATGCCATCTGAGAGTGTGGTTTCCCAACACTAGGATTTAGGAGGCCCCAGGCCTCTCCTTGTGAAGAGTATAGAAAAAAAATTTTGCACAAACCCTCATGAGACTGTGCACACAGCTCCATACATATGTACTCAATGTGTCAATATCCTGAACGTACACATACTAATATGGGAGCTGGCAGGATGGCTCACTGGGTAAAGCATTTGCCACACAAGCACAAGGACCTGAGTAAATGCCCAGAACCCATACAAAACTCCAGGTATGACAGTTCATGTCTGTAACCCTGCACTGGGAAGCAGAGGTAAGCGGATCCCTGGGCTGGATCCTCAGCCAGCCTGCCGAATCCAGCAGATGAGCTCCAGGTTCAGTGAGAAACTCAGAAAGGACGGTGGAGGGACTGGAGAGATGGCTCAGTGGTTAAGAGCACTCTTCCAGAGGACCTGGGTTCTATTCCCAGCACCCATATGGGGGCTCATAGTAGTCTGTAACTCAAGTTCCAGGGGATCTGATGCCATCTTCTGGCTTCCTCTGGCTCTGCACAGGTGATGCATATGTAGACATGCAGAGAAAATACCCATATACATAAAATAAAATTTCAAAATTAAAAAAATAAAATAAAATAATGTGGACAGTGACCGTGGAAGACAACTGACATTGACCAATGGCCACCACTCATATGTGCATGAATGTGTGTGCACACAAGACTACATTAATTCAACAGAGTGCACATATCCAATCATGACATCATACCACTAAGACATCCAACTTACTTGACTGCTGAGTGTGTAAATTAAGGTTTGAAGAATTATTGTCATGCTTAAATTGTTTAAAATATCTCTTCATTGTTCAGCAGTTAGCAGATAGAAGCGGCCACATCCTCTCTCCTGACCACACCTTGCTTATCCTCAGCTTCCCAAGCTCTGTCTTCCCTCTGGGTTCTCTGTCACTTCCAGTGCTGCTGGAAAAGGCACCTCCCCTCCCCAGCCCCACTCCAAGATTCAGCTCAAAGTCTGCCTCCTCTAGGAAGTCACCCAAGCTGAACTCCCATCCAGTCAGAGCTCTTCTTTCAAGACCTTTGAGTTCTGAGTCTCAGTTCCTCCCCTCGTGACTACAGCAGTTTTCTGACACTCAAGATGAAGGGAGAGTCTAGCAATCCCTTCTCTCCCTCGAGCCAACTGGCTCTACCCTAACTCCATTAAATAAGAGAACTATTTGTCACCTTAACCTTTAATCAGAGAAACTCCAAGGAACAATGGCTATCTGCCTGGATGTCAAATGCAATTAGGGTTTCTATTGTGGCTAAGTTGGTAAAGTGTTTGCCTAATATTCAAAAAGCCTAGGGTTTTATCCCAGCATCACATGAACAAGTGTAGTGAAGCATACCCGTAATCCCAAGGATGTGAAGGCTGAAAGATCCCAAGGTCAAGGTCATCCTCGGCTGCAGAGTTCACAGCCAACTTCAGTTACAAGGGATCTTGTCTCTAATACACACACACACAGAGAGAGAGAGAGAGAGAGAGAGAGAGAGAGAGAGAGAGAGAGAG
>NC_034612.1:28923892-28986439 GCF_900095145.1 Mus pahari
ACACACACACACACACACACACACACACACACACACGCGCGCGCGCGCGCATGCACCTGCATAGACATATGGGAATTTAACCAAGTGCTCTCTATGCAGCCAGTCGAGCTAGCCAGATTGCTCCATGGATCCCCTCTCCCTGCCTGCCACATACTGAGATTCCAGACAGGCCTTCTGCCCAGCATCTACATGGCTTCTGAGAATCAATGTGATGTCTTCATGTTTATACAACAAGCATTTACCCATCCACCCATCTCCCCAGCTCTGTTACCTTAGTTTTTAGACAAAGTCTCTCACTAAATGTGGAGCTCACAGACTTAGCAAGACTGGCTGGCCATCAAGCTCCAGGGTTACACCGATCTCTACCTCCTCAGTACCGGATCACGAGCACAGAAACCATCCTTGGCCTGTCCTTTTCTCTTCCTTTCTTTTTTAACATGGATTCTGAAAGATCAAACTCACATCCTTACTCTTGCACAGCAAACACTTTACCCACCGTGCTGGCTACTAATTTGATGTCAACTTGACACAGACTAAAGTCATCTGAGAATAGGAAACCTCTATTGAGAAAATGCCTCCATTGGTCTGTGAGCAAACCTGTAGGTCATCTCATTGATTCATTATTGATGTGGAAAGGTCCACCTCATCATTGGCAGGGTCATTCCTAGGCTGGTGCTCCTGGGTTCCATAAGAAAGACTGAGTAAGTCACAGGGAGCAATCCAGTAAGCAGCATTCCTCCCTGGCCTCTGCATCAGCTCCCGCTTCCAGGTCCCTGCCCACTCTGAGTTTCTGCCTTGGCCTCTCTTAATGGATCACAACTTGAAATATAGAAGCCAAATACTCTCTAAGGAGCTTTTGTCATGATGTTTCATCATAACAATAGCGACTGTGAAGGAGACCAGGCTGAGACAAACCAGACCTTTAACAGCTCCCATCCGAGAATCATATGGTCCTTTGTTGAGAGTCGAGTCACTCCCTTTCTCAAGGCCGCTCGTGAGAATCAGCAGACCCTGGCCACCTCCGGCTGTTCAGGAGGATCCGGGACTCTGAGATAAGCCGCCCAGCGTTCCGGAACAGCAGCACCAGGACTCTGAGATAAATCACTAGAAATTTCAAGCCTGCAACCTGCATCCCATTTGTTTCTTTTGATCGTTTCTCAACCCCTCCCTATTCCCCCTCACCGTGTATATAACCAAACATTCAAGCCATCAATAAACGAAGCCTTGACAACTCTTTGCTTGGCTTCACTCCCATTTCTCGCCCGTTTCATTTCCAGGCTGGGCCCCCCTCGAACCCATGGAATAACGAGGTCCCACAGGCTTGGGATATGACTCTAAGACACACCCTGAGTCATCTGCCTTTCCCAGTCCTAAGCTGAGATTTTAATTGGTTTTTTCAACTAAAGAATGGGCAGAGGGAGTTGGAGAGATGGCTCAGCTCCAGAGGTCCTGAGTTCAATTCCTAGCAGCTACATGGTGGCTCACCAATATCTGTAATGGGATCCAATACCCTCTTCTGGTGTATCTAAAGACACTTACAGTGTACTGTAAGTGTCTTTAGATACAGTATATTATGTGTATGTATATTATATACACACATAATATATATGTGTGTGTTATATTATTATGTGTATATATATTATACACACACACATGGCAGAGGAGAGAGGGGATAGAACTGTACTGATGGCTGTCACACAACCCAGGTATCAGGGTCCAAAGCCAGGGCTTCTTCAAATTCACAGAGAACGTTGTCATACAGACCATGTGTTTCGCCATAGAAGTCTTCCAGACACTTCAAAGGATTGCTGTCTAGGTGTATTCTCTAAACACAGTAGAATTAACCTCAAAATGAGCAACTCCCACCTAACTGAAAATACAAGCTTTATACCCAACAGTCCGTGATCCAAAGAGGAAATCACAATGAAGATTTTAAGTAATTTTTCTAAAAGATACTAAAGACACAATGTAGGAAAATAAGTGAGGTTCAGCCAAAGCAGTACCTGGAGATTTCTAGCCTTCTCCAGATGTCATTAGATAAGAACAGCTGGAAAAAATAATGATTTAAGTGATTGTATTGCGGTTTGAACCTGAAGCACTCTCCACATTCATGTATAGAAGCTTGGTTTCCAATGCCGCGGTGTTCAGGGGGAGCCCTTGGGTAGAAGATTGGTCATGAGAGCTCTACCTCCACTGGCAGATTCACCCAGCAGTGATGCATAATTTCATGGACATTGGGAGATGATAAAAGCATATGAATCGGAGCCAGGCACAGCAGTTATTATCTGTCATAT
The DNA here is from genome assembly GCF_900095145.1 of Mus pahari. Taxonomy (NCBI): domain Eukaryota; kingdom Metazoa; phylum Chordata; class Mammalia; order Rodentia; family Muridae; genus Mus; species Mus pahari. The sequence goes on from NC_034612.1 coordinate 28,926,187, forward strand.
CTGCACTTTGGAAGCGAAATAGAAGAATTATGATGAGTTCAATCTCAGCCTGAACTTCAATCTCAGCCTGAACTATAAATTAAGGTTATCACTAAAAAACCAGAGAGAGAGAGAGAGAGAGAGAGAGAGAGAGAGAGAGAGAGAGAGGCTGGGAAGATGGCTTAGTCGGTATAGCACTGGCCATGCAAGCAGGAAGGACTGAATTCAGACCCTCAGCAGCTACATGAAAGCCAAGTGTGGCACTTGTCTGTAATCTAGCACGAGAGAAGGAGGAGCGAGATCCCTAAGCTTACTGCTCAGCCAGTACAGCCAGCCAGTGAGCTCCAGGCTCAATGAGCGATCCTGTCTCAAAGAATAAGGTGGCGAGGTTGAGAAAAACAGCCAGTGTTAACCTCTGACGTCCGCACATGCACACACACACACACATCTACATATGCACATTCACACACAAACATACTGAAGAAAGAAAAGGGAAAGATGCTTGGAGCTCATTGAGGAGTGGACCTTGGCGGGTTCCATCTTATCATTCCCCCAGGACTCTGTCTACAGAAAGATGAACAGCTTTCTTCTCCCCACAGATCGTTTCAAAGCAACAAAGCAACCACAAACTGAAAACTCTGAAACCATGAGCCAAGATAAATCTTCCATCCTTTAGATCAGTTTCTGCTGTTTTTTTTTTTTTTTTTTTTTACCAGAGACAGAAAGCTAACTGATGCATGCATAGGTACCATATATTTGAAGCACCACCCGATGCTGGCACGGCCCCACAGTATGATTTCCATTGGGTGTGGGCGTGGAACCTGGGCTTGTGCAGGGTTGGTGAGTTCATTCTACCACTGGACTTGTAAGGGATTCAAATGAGTCCATAGATGGAAGCAGAAGAATCTATCTTCAGAAGTAACAAGGAAATCTTTAGGGGTAAGACAGTAAGATGCTGTGCTGTAGTACTGAGTCATGCTATCAAAAAGATTCTGGAAACATGGGGCCTGCAGTGCTCATAATTGGTTCATGGCAGTATCTAGGCAAGTGTTTGGTATGGGTGTGTGTACTGGCTAGCTTTGTGTCAACTTGACACAGCTGGAGTTATCACAGAGAAAGGAGCTTCAGTTGGGGAAATGCCCCCATGAGAGAGTCTCCTATCCCCGCTGGATATTTCCTCAAGTAGTGATCAAGNGGGAGAGGCCCCTTGTGGGTGGGACCATCTCTGGGCTGGTAGTCTTGGATTCTATAAGAAAGCAGGCTGAGCAAGCCAGGGGAGGCAAGTCAGTAAAGAACATCCCTCCATGGCTTCTGCATCAGCTCCAGCTTCCTGACCTGCTTGAGTTCCAGTCCTGACTTCCTTTGGTGATCAACAGCAGTATGGAAATGTAAGCCAAATAAACCCTTTCCTCCCCAACTTGCTTCTTGGTCATGATGTTGGTGCAGGAATAGAAACCCTGACTAAGACAGTATGGGATAGTAAACACTGGCTGTGAGAGACACCACCCACATTTTCTCCCAAGGTACCAATGTGCCCACCTGTTGTATGAGACTTTTTTCCTCTGGGGAGGCACACACACACGGTTTGTGGGGCGGTGGACCACGAGAAGAAGCCTGGTAAGGTTGAAATAAGGCTAGAAGCCCTGGAGACCCTGAAGGGATGCACTGTAGGAGCTTCCTGGCACCAGGCCCCTGTCATGTAGCCATAGCCCTCCCCCCAGAGAGAATTGTGTCCATCAGTCACGTAGGAGAAGTGTCCCTGAGCCCTGTCACATGTTGATGAGACATCCCTAACATCTCAGACCAAGCCAATAGGAAGCATCTACTGTCAGACCCCAACCTACCCCAAAACTGTATAGAAGTCCCTATCTGGAAGCAGTAAAGGTGCACGAGAACTACTCTGTCATCTAAGGGCGCCTGTCATAAGAGCTGTGACGTCATCTAAGGGCGCCTGTCATAAGAGCTGTGACGTCATCTAAGAGCGCCTGTCATCAGAGCCGTGACACTGCCTGGGAAGAGAACCGCTCTCCCAAAGCTTTTGCCACCGGAAGCTCCCCTCTACGCCCCTCACTGGCTAGCCAGCCCCCTGCTGGCGCAGACCGGCTTGGCTCAGCGCAGCCAGTGCAGTGTCTTAGAGCAAAAGCAGCTGCTGGTGCGGTGGCACCCAGAGATGTCCACGGATAGTCTCTGGTACACAGACCAGCGATTAGTCACCCCAAAAGATGGAGCAACAGTAGAGCAAAGTAATGGTTGTACCAAAATCTACTCAGTGGACAGTGAGTACCTGTGTGCTGGGGGTCGGGGGAATAATAATTATTATTGGGGGTAAGTAATAATTATTATTACTTATAAAAGCGGGAACAAGCCAAAAGGGTCATCATTACCAAAAGCACACTCCAACATGGGTGACGATTCATAAAAGCTGCAACCCTGGTAGTCATAGCTTGAGGGCAGCTCAACAGGGTCAGACAGATCTGACAGCTCTGCAGACCACACTCACCACTGCCAGCAGTTGTTTATAAAGCTGGAGAAGGGCCTTCTAGAATCTTCCAAGTTTCTACTTTCCTAGACATGTGACCTTCTAGGTAATCTAGGGTTACCTAGGAGATAAACTCTGGGCATGCCTGAGGGAATTTGTGACTGGATTAACTGAGGAGGAAAGCCCCACCCTAAGTGTGGGCAGCACTGTCCACGGTCTGCGGGCCGAGGCTGAATAAATAAGTGAACGAAGCTATTCTAGTTACTATGTTTATTATTTGTTGTTATTAATTTCTATTGCTGTGGTAAAACTGCCATGGACCAAGGAAATGTATAAAAGAAAGTATGTATTTTGGCTTAAGATTCCAGAAGGTCCGCATCCATGGTGGGAAAATAAAGACATGGCAGCAGGAATGGCAAAGAGCTCATGTCTTGAATCACATGTGTGAAGCAGAAAGAGCTAACAGGGAATGAATGGCAGAAGCTTTTGAAACCTCGAAGCCTGCCCCTCCCCCAAGCCTGCCCCTCCCCCCGGACACACCTCCTCTGACAAGACCACACCTTCTAATCCTTCCCAAACAGTTCCACCAACTGGGGACAAAGTATTCAAACATACGATGAGCCTGTGGGGATTAGTCTCATTCAAACCACCAGAGGAACTTGGCACTTGTGTCCATCTCTCTCTGCTTCATGACTGTGGACGACGAAATGTGGGCCGCTGCCTCACACTCCTGCATCGTTGTGCCTTCCCTACCAAGATGGACTGTGAACCCTCAGACTGTGAGCCAAAATCTACCCTTCTTCTTCAAGTTGGTTTGATCAGATGTTTCATTATAGCAATGAGGAAAGTGACCAAAACAATGACCTATACTGAATGAAGACAGAGACTAAAGTGTCCTCCCATGCCCCTCAGTGACTCAGCACGCCTGAAGTCACGGGATGCTATCAAGGTTTTCTTCATCTTCGGTGTCAGGCCCTACACTGTATCAGCTTTGGGAATGAGACCATTTTCAGGAAGTTTTGAGGTTTGGCCATGTTTGTGCCTGTTTCTTTGGACTGGTGAGTAGTATTTCTTGACTGTTTAAGTTGTGTCTGTTGTCCTTATATATTACTTTCCAGTCTGGTTGGGTTTTGCTCATTTTTTTTTGACTGTCCTAAATTGTTTATTGGATATGAATTTTACAAATATCACGTGTATTAGCGGTAACGGTGGAGCTGGAGAGTATTGTGCCTTCTCCAGGCTGCACAGCGGGAACCACCAATAGTGTGGTGGAACGTGTGGCCCTTTCCAAGGCCACAGGTCTTTTGGCCAGCAGATGTCAGCCCACGCATCTCTCTGTGTTTGTGGACTGTTTTGGTGATCCACTAGGTGTCAGGATTTCTTCTGATAGCTTTACAGAACGGATCAATGAGGACAACCTCAAAAAATTTGTATGTGGAATCTTCACCAACCCAATAGGAATTCAGGACTCTCAAAGCCCCACAATGGCGCCCAGCTCTCTCCTCAGCAACAGACCGAAGGCTTCGGGCAAATTTCAGCTGGTTAACACCATGGTGGACAAGCTTGCTGTAAGTTGCACCCTTAGGAACTGGGCATTTGTGACCACCACGGCGGACACAAATCCTGTAAATGACATAGCCTTGCTTAGCCTTGTACCCCAGTCTTCGAGCTTTATCAGGCCTGGTGGGGCAGGGAGCCCTGTGCAGCACAGAGAGCTGGCGGTATTGCCAGCAGCGGACCCTCAGAAGAAAGCACATCATGCCCGACTGCTTCTTCCTCCATAGCTCCTGGATGTATTTGTATGCACCCATCTTGGCTCACCTGATGGCTGCTGCCAGAGGAAAGCTGCTCACTTCTTGCTTTATCTCACTAGCTAGAATGTCTGTCCTGATGTTGAATGCCAGTGTGGACGCCTTTGCCTGAGACCTGGTCTTAGGGAGATACGCCTTCAGCCTGTCATGGTCAAGCGTGGTTTTGATGACTATGCGGATACCTTCCCCAGACCACAGAACTTCCCTTCTACTCCAGTGCTGCTGAGGACCCTGCAGCTGTCCTGACCTTTATCCCCCTCTGTGGAGCATGCTTTCTTTCCGGCTGCTTATGAAGTCTCTATCTCATCTGTTTTAGGTGTTTCGAATGGGAGGTGCCTCAGTGTGGTTTCTTGTGCTTGGGGCTCCTTGCACACCTTCATCCTGTTATTACTGTTTTTAACCATCACATTTGAAAACTGTTCTGTCTTTATTTTCTCAAAGACTTTCTCTGCCTGCTTCCTTTGAATGCTCCAATGTCATGTGCCCGTGTTCCATGTTCCTCCCAGCTCACCTACACGCCAGTTTCACTCTGTTGCCAATGGCTCCTTCTGAAAACTATAGAAGGTCCCGCTCCAGCTTTATAACAATGGATGGGACTGAGACTGTGACCAGCAGAGCTGACAGGAGTTGTGTCTGACCTGCTGAGCTGCCTGAAAGCTGTATGGAGAGCGCCAGGGTTACAGCTCTCATGGATCATCAACTGTGGGTGCGCTTTTGCTGACGAAGCCTCTTTTGAATCATTCTCACTGGTTGGGGGGTGAGATAGAGAAGTGGCTCAGCGGTAGAGCCCCTGCCTAGAATCCCCCAGCGAGGGGCTGGGGTGTGGATCAGTGGTAAAGCACCTGCCTAGAATGTCCCAGTGAGGGGCTGGGGCGTGGCTCAGTGTAGAGCCTCTGCCTAGAGTCCCCCAGTGAGGGGCTGGGGTGTGGCTCCGTGGTAGAGCCCCTGCCTAGAATCCCCCAGTGAGGGGCTGGGGTGTGGCTCAGTGGTAGAGCCCCTGCCTAGAGTCCCCCAGTGAGGGGCTGGGGTGTGGATCAGCGGTAGAGCCCCTGCCTAGAGTCCCCCAGTGAGGGGCTGTGGTGTGGCTCTGCAAAGACATGCTAGACCCTAGGTTCTATCCCCAGCACAACAAAAAAAGTAAAATTTGCTTGGACTTTTTAAGTAAAAGTGTACATGATTAAATTTCAGTGTATACATTGCCACAGCAATGCTTTGAACAGTAATGGCAGCTCAGGACTGGATTCAGCTCAGACTCCGGGCTACTTATTGAGTTAATACTTTTGGGGGGAGGTGGGGGTGGGCAGGGCTCAGCTGTGAGGAATGTTTTTATGGAGCTAGCTCAGGCTGTGGGGGTGCAACCCTCATGGGAGGCCCTTGCTGTGCTGCCCTCAGAGGTACAAAAGCTCAGGCCCTACTGTGCGGCACCCCATTCCGTGCTGATATTCTGTGACCAGGCACAGCACCAGGGAGTAAGGGCACATCTGCTTCCACAGAAGTCCTTGAACAAGTTAACTGGTCCCCATACTTGTCAACCGTGCCAGACCTCTAAGCAGCCTCCAGGACCTGCACACTCCGCTCCTGCACACAGGCTGCAACTCGATCTGTTTTTGTGGCTCTCCTCCCTAGGGCTCCACTACACATTCCAGCACATGTTAACCAACCTCTGGTCGTTTCTCACATGCACTCACTTCTTAGCAGACAGAGGTGCCAGAGGCAGACACATCTCAGTTTTCCCAGAGTGTACCTAGCATGTGTCCCTTTGTTTGGTCTGCCTTGGTCCCCCTCTCCTCCCCACCAGGAGAATTTAGGAACATACTGTGATTGCGGGACGTTCCTACTCACTGAGCTCTTACTGTGTCCTGGGCCTGGAACCTACCCAATCTTGAATGAGCTCCCCACCAGCCTGGGAGGTCCATCTAACTACCCTATCCGGTCAAGGGCACACAGAGAAGCCAAAGTTATGTCTGTAGCACAGAGCAACGAGAGACTGAGCTGTGGTCCAGCGCCACCCTGTGTGGCCTCAGTCCATGCTCTCAGCCCCTCTTCTGGGCCATTTGTGGGTACTGATAAGATCCAATGTCCTTCCTACTTCAGGTGCAAGCTTAGCCCTGGAATCCCAGGCTCAGACTCAGGGAGCCCCCATCCCAACAGGGAAAGGACTTAGACCATCACGACACAGGGGCGGAGAGTGAGAGCAGGAACCTCAGGGATGGGCCCTGCACTGAGGACTGTGGGAAGAAGGAAAGTGTCTTCGAGATGCCACCCAGTCCTTTCTTCATCATTTCCTGTCCCTACATTTCACAACAGGAAAACAACAATAAACCAAAAACCAAACAAAACCAAAAGAAAAAAGAAACAAACAAACAAACAAACAAAGCCCAAAGAATGGCTTTTTCTAGCGACTGGTTTCTCAGGCTGCTGCTCGTGGTTGGGTGTGAGCTCCTGCTTCCTGGTCCTGTGAACAGCCCAGGCCAATCTGCAGGCCCCCACCACCGAAGTTGCCCCTCCTTCCCCACAGAGACAGCCTGTGTCCCCTGAAACTGTGAGCCACCAGGAACCTCTCCTTCCTACAGCTGCTTCTATCAGAATTTTTTTTTGTTGTTGTTACAGTAACCTAAAAAGCTAATTAATGAAGACAAATTATCCATCTCAGAACAGGCAAAGGACCTGGAAGATGGCTTGGGTAGCAATTGTTTCCTCTGCAAGCATGAGGCCCTGAGTTCAATTCCCAGAACCCATGTGAAAACAAAACAACAAGCAAACAAACAAACATGTGCAGTAGTGCACACTTGTATTCGCAGCACTGGAGAGGAAGCACCAAGTGGGTCCCTGGACCCCCGGGTCAGCCAGGCTAGCCCAGTCCGTGAGTTACAGTCTTAGGAGAGATTCTGCCCCAAAAAGCAAGATGAGGAAGAACACTCTGGCCTCCACATGTATGTATACACATATGGACATATGTACTTGTGCACACACACACACACACACACACAAATCAATAAAAACAGGCAAATATTTGACTACAAATGTCTCCCAAGGAGATGTAGAAATGACTGACAAGTTCATGAGGACTTTCCAGGATGCTGGTTACTAGGAAATATGAATCAAAGCCAGCAAGAGACACTGCCTCACATTCTCTAGGGAAAAGAGACAATTGGGTCAGGGAGACAGCTTAGTGGGTAAAGGCACTTGCTGCCAAGGCTGACAATGAGTTCGATGCCTGGGAACTTCGCGATGGAAAGAATGGACTTCCACAAGTTGTCTCCTATGAGCATTCCCTGCTCTCCCACAACATAAACAGATGGGCATAACAGGGTTGGTGAGGGTGTGGTCAAATTGAGACTGTCCTACACTGTTGATGGATATGCATTGGAATCACGGCCTTGAAAAACATGTTTGCATTTTCCGAAAAAGCTAACCTGAATTCTCTGATTACTTAGCTACTCCACCCCTAGGGGTGTACCCAAAGAATTGGAAACAGGAGCTGTCCAGATGGCACAGGACTTGAATTTGAGTACCCAAAACTCATGTAGAATCTGGATACCATGGCATGTACTTTGAATCACTGTTCAGCAGAATGGGAGATGGAGGCAGGAGGCTACCCAGAAGCTTGAAGGACACCTAGTGTGGACTACTTGGTGAAGTTCAAGGCCAGTGAGAGACCCTGTCTTAAACAAAAGGTGGAAGATATCCTTAGGATACCCCAGTCTGTACTCTGATTTCCAAATACGAGCCTCATATATACAATCCCCCAACCCCATCCATACTCTCACACGCTCGCTAGGAATTTCTTTGTTATTGTTTTTAAGATTTATTTCTTTATTATATATAAGTACACTGTAGCTGTCTTCAGACACTCCAGAAGAGGGCGTCAGATCTCATTACGGATGGCTGTGAGCCACCATGTGGTTGCTGGGATTTGAACTCAGGACCTCTGGAAGAGCAGTCAATGTTCTTAACCACTGAGCCATCTCTCCAGCCCCCACTTGCTAGGAATTAAAAATAGGAGCTACCCCATGAATGTTCAGAGCAGCATCGTAAGAGTTCAAATGTAGGGGCCACTCAGCACCCATCAACCGATGACAGGATACCAAAATGGCACACCACGCCACACTTTGGACTGCCACTCCTTCACAAAACAGAAATGTTCCATGGGCCTTGAGGACGTTCGGTGGGTACAAAAGTCCACACGCTGGGTAAGCGTGTGATGTGAGGTAGCCAGAGAGGAAGAAGCCATAGGCTCAGTGGCCATCAGGAGCTGGGGTAACTGCTAAAAGGTACATGGTTTCCTGTATGTGTATGTGCGTGTGTGTGTGTGTGTGTGTGTGTGTGTGTGTATGTGTATGCGTGTGTGTATGTGTATGTGTATGCGCATGTGTGTGCGCACACGTGTGCGTGCATGTGTGTGCGTGCGTGCGTGCGTGCGTGTGTGTGTGTGTGTGTGTGTGTGTGTGTGTGTGCATGCATGCACATGAGTCTGGGTGCACATAGAGACCAGAGGCCAACCTTGGTTTTTGAGACAGGGTTTTTCACTGAATTTAGAACTCACTGACTGAGCTGGGCTGGCCGGCTACACAAAGCAGCTCCAGATCTTCCTTCCTCTGCTCCCCTGAGCTGGGACTCCAGGCACGTGCCGTCATGCAAGCCTTTACACATACCCTGGGACCTGAACTCAGGTCCTCGTGCTTATGCAGGGTGGTTTACTGACGGGGCTGCCTGCCTAGCCCCTTAGTTTCTTTGGGGGGGGAGGGGCCGTGTGGCACCATAAATACACCGAACACTGTGGGACTATGTGCTTTGAAATGGTGAGTGTCCATCAAGGGAGTTGCATCTTAATACCGAAACTGCGCGCACCCGACACTTGTGCTGTGTCACCTGGGATGAAGTCACTGCTGTTGCCCCTGGCTGCTACCAAAACAGCAACCCGGTCACCTCCAGCCCAGCTTCCTTGTGCCTTGAACAGGGGCAATAAAGCCTTACTCACACAGCTGGTAGCGTGCCACCAGAGTAGATAAGGGCCGCCTTGCCCTGGGTTTTTATGCTCAGTAACTGAGATAATGCGAGGAATGTAACACCAAGCTCAAAAACAGGGCCATTTAAACAGTGTCCTGGCTGGGATCCCATCACACCTGTGGGTGATTCCAGCTCAAACCTGGCAGTTGGCCCTGAGTCTCATTGGCTCCCACTCCCTGCAAATCCTCAGCCTTTATGGTGAACTCTAAAGCCACTTCCAGCCTCTCCTGAGCCTTTCACCCCAGAGCGCACCAAGGCCACGCACCTGTTACGTGTTCCCCTCCCACCAACCTTCTTGCCGCCAGGGGACCTTTGAACTTGGTCATGCCCATGCCTTCCCCTTAATAAAAACCCCACCAGGTGCCTAAAAAAAAGCCCATTTCTGCAGCTCTTCCCCCTCTAGGCCCTGGCATTCACCTCCGCTCTCGCCTTCTCTCTGTTCTATTCTGACTCCACGGCCTTGATCCTACCTGATCTTCAAGTCAGCCAACATGCAGGGCAGCAAAAGCGTCTTGTGTCTTCCCACTTAATTTTTTATTGATTAACTTTTTAAAAAGACAAGATCTCACTGTGTAGCCCTGTCTGGCCTAGAACTTGCTATGCAGACCAATTTAGCCTCACAGAAATTTATACTCCTGCCTCCCTCTCTCCAGATACTGACCTGGTTTTTGTTTTTTTGAGATTGGATCATATGTAGCCCAGGATGCCTTCAGACTTGCTAGGTAGCTGAGCATGACCTTGAGCTTCTTACTGCCCTGTTTCCACCATCCCAGGGCTCAGCCTACAGGTTCCAGGGCTTCCTGCATGCTAAGTAAGTTACATTACCAACTCAGCTACAACACCAACCTCTGGTTTTTCTTTGTTTGTTTTTTGTTTTGTTTTTCTTAAGATGGGGGTCTCACTATGTAGCTCAGGCTGGCCTGAAACTCCCCATCCGCCTTTCTCGGAGGATTATCGAGGAGCACCCCAAGTCCCACCCTGTAATTTCCTTTGAACTGCACTTCCCAGTGAGGAAGCACTGTGGATTTAAATCATAGGATTCGAGGGCATTCATTACTGCACACTTTCTGCATTGGCTTCCTCCCCCAGGAGAATGCAACTCTACCCGCAAGCAGGCCTTGATCCTTTACAGCTCTCAGCAGAACTGATGCGCTCCATGGTGGGCCAGACCACCGAAAAAGTCACCAAGGCCACAGCCATGGACAGAGGAGGAGGGATGGGGACTCACTTTCCCCCATTGCTATCAAGGGGTTGGACTCTCCGGGTGCAGCGCAGCCTCTGCCAGTTTGCAGAGTACCCATTTAAAAAGCACTGTTCATGTGTGGATGTCAAACCCAGTACCAGCAGGACTTTAGGGGTGCCAGCATCCTCCTCAATACACACACACACACACACACACACACACACACACACACACACACACACTCCCCTAACACATGTAACCCCACCCCAGCGACTCCTCATGCTACAGCCAGGAGCATGCGCACATCTGCAACGCCAAAGACCAGTAGGAAGGGTGAGTGGCACACAATGGACACCAGGTGGCAGCAGAGGGCCACCCATAAACCAGGCCCTGGCGCCCAGCTGCAATGGTGAGGCCACTCCTACAAAACAAGCCATACTCCCACCCCTTGGGACGTACATCCTAAGCCACCCGCCAGATCTGGGGTCAGCATGTGACTCAGTAAGGATGAGATAATAGTGGAGGTGGGAAAAGAGGAGGGCTCTTCACACCAGGATGGACCCACAAGCCCGCCTGCTTTACCTATAAGGCCTCTTGCAGCGAGCCTGGGAGTTAGGGGAAACAAACACTGTCTTGTAGGAACACAGGTAGTGGAGATCCGGAAGGAACATGGCAGATAGCCTTTGGGTGGGGTGAGATAGCCTCTCATGAAACCCCAGTAGGGTCAAAGCTTGTAATACCCACCTGAGTTTCCAATCTGAAACAGTGACTATTATAGGCAAAGTGAGTATTTACCCTAAAGTTAGCCCCTTGACACTCGGCCTAGGAGCTCTGACCCCAAGACCAGATGACTCTCCAAAGTCCTTATAGACACTGACCCTAGAACCCACTGGGTTCTGGCCCAAGAAGGAGAGTTTGATCAACTATTCACACAAAGAATCACAATGGGGTCCATGGTCAGGCATGACTTTGACCTTGCAAAGTTTCTGAAGACCTCATCCCATAACCTCCCTTGCTTTCTAGAAGGGTTGCCCAGGGGAGTATAGAGGCTGTGAATGACAGGCTTGGACCCTTGCCGCCCAGCTTCTTTACCTTTCTCTATTTACCGTTGCATCTTACTGTGCCTCCCTGAAACACACTTAAGGTCTCTGAGCCAGGTTTGAGCTCAGAGCAGCCTCTGGACTCACTCTCTGCTTGCCTCAAGGCACTCCCTACTAACTGGGGGACCTGAGGGCAAGGAGAGAGCACAGGGTGCCTTTCCTGCTGGTGTACTGCACTACATCCCTAAGAGAGTCACAGGGTTTGGAAAAGCAGCAAGGATCTGTCCCTAGACCAGTGGTTCCCAACCTTCCCAATGCTGTGATCCTTTAGTACAGTATCTCATGTTGTGGCGACCCTCCAGCCATAAAATTATTGTTGCTGCTATTTAATAACTGCAGCTTTGCTGCTGTTATGCATCTTAGTGGAAATACCCATGTTTTCTGATGGTCTGAGGGGACCCTTGTTTGACCCCTGGAGGGGTTGTAACCCACAGGATGAGACACAGGGCCCTAGAGTAAACCAGGTCCCTCTGAGGGAAGCCACTTCCACGCTGACTAGTGCTAATATGCAAATGTACTCTGACACTGAATGTGGAATTTCCTCGAAAACAGAAATACTGAGGGAACTTTGAACCCAAGAAGAGCTGCTTGAGGTCACGTCCACAGATGAGTGGAGGGGGAGGGGAGAAAGGGACAACACTTAGTGTCCTTTGACTTTAAAGCGATGCCTATGGAGAGGCTGAGAGATACCATGGGAAGCCATCCCCAGCCACTCACACTGTAGTGACAATGATTTAGCCTGAAGCCAGGGATGAAGCCTGGGTGAGCAGCTGAGTAGTGAGTCTCCAGAAGGCAGCCTCTCACCAGCTTGCTCGCTCGCTCGCTCACGGTGACACCAGGGCAAGGCCGGAGCACACCTGCAAGCCCTTCCTTGGCATCCTGCCAGGCTCCCCAGCCACTACTAGAGCTTGGACCCACCCACCTGAGGACCAGGTGGATAATAAAAAAAAAAAAAAGCAGCATGCGGCTGGCATTCAGAGGTTTTGTTTAACTTAGCGGGGGCAATGAGGAAGCCAGTAAACCCTCTGACCGCCAGCAGGGGAGGAAGAGGCGGGGATAGGCGGGATGCCCTGGCGAGCTTAGGTGTGATGTGGCCTCTGTCCCCAGGTGACAGTCAGTAGGGTTCCACCAGAGACGATTCATACATGCTCCTAAGAACATGAATCATCCCAGTAGCATTGACTTTCTGTAAATGGATACGGGAGCCTGGAAGATCCCGGAAGGCAGCGGATACAATCAATCCGCCCATTTCAGTCTGTCTTGGTCTGGGTGAGTCCGCTAAGACACACCCCTCGGTTGTCCGGGGCGTCCCTGAGTGTGTTCTCTACAGGTCTTGAATGGAGGTTCCGTGAGCACCCCAGTCTTCCCACACCCCATCCAGGCTCTGGTCTCAGGCCAGCTCTATTGCACTGGCCAGCCCAAATTTCCTCTTACCCTAAACTTTATAAGTTCTTGTCTGTGAAATAAGCCCAAAGGATGGGGTTTTTTATTAAAGGGTCATACTCATATATGAATGACCTTTGGGTGGCAGAGGCCACCATATGTACCTAGCACCCTCAGCTCACATCCCTCTCCTGTAAGTCTGGAACATCTTTTTCTCCCCAGCCCCATGTGTGCGCTGAAGGGTAGGCACCTGACCTCAGGGGCCCCATTGTGATTCTCTGTGTGAACAGTTGGGACCAATCAAACTCCCCTTCCTGGGCGGGGTGGTACTTCGATATGAAACTTGGAACTACAGCAGCTCTTTTGTGTGTACGTGGGGGACAGCTTGATTTGGAATGAGGCCAGCTAGGCAGAAGGTGGGGATAAAAAGAAATCAGGGCTGGAATGGGATCTTTGGGCCATTGATACCAAAACCCACCCTGCTTAGGGCCTTACAGCCTTATGTGGGGGCCTATCCTCTCCTGTTCAGGGAGTTGGCTCGACCACATTTCCCTCTGCCATCCTACCTGAGGAGTGCCCTCATCATGGGCATCCGTGATGCGGGCACTAATCGCCTGACATAACCAGCCCACTTAGCATTGTGCCCAACCCTTAGTTGGCACTGACAGCCAAGTCCTCGGGGACCCCCAGAGCAAGACTGGCTGCCTGGAGGGAGTTTGCTCTCTCTCCTGGTCTTGGTAGAACTCATATACCAGCCAGTTGTCACACATGGTCCCAGCACAGAGCGCAGAGGCCCCGAGTTCCCAGTGTCTCCATCTCTTCTCCTTTATCCCCCTTTCACCTCTTTGTGTGCAGGAGGGGAGGGAGTGGCCAGATCCCAGAAAGTCACAGGCCCATGAGTGCTCTAACTCCACATGATGAACTTTCATTGTCCCAGCCTGGCATCCTGTGTTTATGTCAAATGGGCTTACCGTTCCGGGAGTGTCAGTCCATCTACAGTTACAGCTTACCTGTATCAAAAGCCTACGAGACTTCCACATTAAACAGGAGTGCTCAGCAAAAAGCCATTGCCGTGGGTGGCACCCTGGCCCTTCCCAGTACACAACGACTCTCTGGAAGCCTTCCACTAGCAGTCAGAAAGAAGGCTCCCAGCTATCTGTGCCCTAACTTTACACAGGGTGTTTGTCTTTGTTTGAGTGATACTGGCATTGTTTCCAGAACAGGTGCCAACTGACCTGGTAGGTAGGGTGGCTTCCAGGGAACTCAGAACTCACAGGAAGCCATCACCCTGCTCTGGCCAAGAGAGTGAGAAGGTTGTCAAGGAGAAGGCAGAGAAGTGAGGAGGCCAGGATGCTAGAGGAACCTATCCAGCTCACAAGGAGACCAACTTCAATTAGCCCTGCCTCCATGCCTCCAGCTTCCTTGAGCTCAGCTCCCTCCAACCCTGTCTTTCCTACATCAGCCTCCCTGACTCCTGCCTTCCTGACCCCAACATCCATGACCCCTACCTCCCTAACCCCAGGCTCCATAACTCTAATTCCCCCATTAACTTGACTCTACCTCAAATCTTGGTGACTCTGTTGACTAAAATATTGTGATACATTTAAGGAATGATATTTAACCTCCCACCAGCACCACCACCACCGTGTTTGGCCTTAATTTTTCCCTTCTCTCTTTCCTTTCATGGTGGTGGTGTTTGACCTGAGGCTCCTGAGGGTGAAACTCACTCTGCCCCCATGACTCACTCTGTTGTCACTGCTCACCATTTGTCACCTATGAGCCATCCTTAGATGTGTGCTTGGGTGTCGTCCCGTCTTTCCCAGTTCATTCTGAACCACTGAGTAGTGCAGATGGAATCTTCGGCTTCTCTGTTGCTGCAGCACCTTTGAGGCCCCCTAGTGGTTTGAATAAGAATGGCCCCCATAGACTCACATTTTTAATGCTTGTTCCCCAGTGGGTGGAACTCTTTGGGAAGGATTAGGAGGTGTGGCCTTGTTGGAGGAAGTTTATCACTGTGGGTGGGATTTGAGGTTTCAAAAGACCACAACATTCCAGGTGGTGCTCTGTGGTTCCTGGTTGTTTCTCAAGACAGAAGCTCTCAGCTACTGTTCCAGTGCCATGCTCGCTTGCCTGCTGCCATGTTCCCTGACATAATGTCCATAGCCACTGTAACCCTCTAAAACTCTAAGCCCTAAATAAATTCTTTCATCTTTAAGTTGCCTTTGGTCGTAGTGTCTTTTTTTTTCCTTTTTAGTCATTTATCTTATGTGTATGATCATTTTGCCTGAATGTATGGTCACCACACTCTTGCCTGGTGTCTACATTAGTTAGAAAAACAGATCAAATCCCCAGGAACTAGAGTTACAGACAGTTTTTAGCTGCCATGTGGACACTGGCAATCTTCTAGAAAGAGGAGTGTTGGGTTTTCCTAACCACTGAGCCATCTCTCCAGCCCTCCACCATGGCATGTTATAACAGCAATAGAAAAGTAACTAAGACACTCCTACATCCAAGAGTGTTCCAAGGGCTGGGAAGATGACTCAGTAAGAATGTTTGCCACACAAGCCTGAGGACCTGAGTTTGATCCCCAGCCCCAGGTAAAAAGCCGGATGTGCTGTGAGCACCTATAACTCCAGTACTGGGAAGGTTGAGAGAGGAAGGTCTCAGGAGCTCCCTGGCCTTCCAGCCTTAACCAAATGGGTAAGCTCTAACTCAGAAAGAGACTGTGCACAAAACTAAGAGAAGTGACTGAGAAAGGTGTCTGATATCAGTCTCTGCACATACTGGTGAATGCTGCTGGTGAGTACACCTGTATGCACATGCATGCACACATATACATACACATGCACACATACAAAAATAAAATAAAGAATCTCTGGAATTTCCTATAGCTGCCACGTGAATGCTTGCCATCAGCCCAGTCGACTGAGACGATGATGACATTCCAGCACTCCTGGACTCAGATAGCAGGATGTCGTGAGGTTGAAGACCACGCCCCTCAAGTCGGGCAAAGCAGCAAGCAGAGAATATGTGAAACTCATATAGACACGGCCACAAAACCACGAGCCAAAGTTGAAACCCAGCCGGCCACCAAGAAAGGAAGTGACAATGAGTTCATATCCCAAACACATAAAGAGTGCCCAGGAAGTGCCCAGTCCCCAAGGAGGCTCAGGAAGTGGGATCAACTTGCCTGGCCAACAGAGAGGGCTGGCTTGGGATGGGATATGTGAACAGGAAGGAAATGGGGACCCACTTTCTAACAAGATTGGCAGAAAGCAAAGCATTGGCTGGTGCTGCACATGGCAGGCCAGTGGGAAACAGACACCGTCTGCAGTTGATGAGTTGTGTAACATTTATGGTCAATCAACCAGTGGGATCAATGTCAACATGCATACCTTTTACCCTAGCAAAGTCCTGCCTCCTTATGGTACCACTGCGAGCAATCAGTCACTCACTGTGGCATTTAGAATGTTCTCCAAGCTCACCAGCAAGGAATTGCTAAACAATTTCTAACAGCCATGCAGTGACGTGAAACTTTGTCACTGTTCGGAGACAAGGTCGAGAGCCTGAATCCGAGGATGGTCTGACATTTTTTACAAAGCCTGGGAAGGGCTTGAACTCATGATAATCCCCCTGCCTCGGCCTCAGCATGCTGAGACTGCTGCCAAGAGCTACTATGCATGGATAAAATGCATATCTTTGTAAAGAATGAGAGGTATATATAGTGGTATATGCCTGTAATCTTAGCCCTTGGGAGGCTAAGGCAGGAGGATCATAGGTTCAAGGCCAGGCTGGAGTACATGAAACCCTATCTCAAAAAAATAATTAAGAAAGAATGGGAAAAGGAGTGAAGGAGGAAAAACAAAGAGTGAATATTTGTTGATGAAAAGGGCCCCGGGGAGCTGTTGCAAGCTAGAAGGTCCATGGTTTGCAGAGATGGAAATGAACACAGGGCAAGGAGGCCCTCTGAGCCTCTGGAGCAGCTGCACGTGGCTGACTGCAGAGCTTCGGAAAGCTACAGTACTGTGGAGGAGGAGGGCAAGGATCAGGGTTCTGGGTGCCCACAGCTGGAGCTGCTGGGTGGGTCCCATAGGTGCCGAGGATCCTACAGACTGGCATACCTGCTCAACACAGGACACGTGCAAGCAAGGAGGCGCTGAGGTAGAGGCAGTAACCCAGGCTGTCCTTCGCCTTCCCTGGGGAGCACCCAATGCCGATTCTTACCTCAGCTCCATATTTCAATGCGTGAGTCTGATTAGGACACAGGGGGATGGCTTGGCTGATAAAGTGCCTGCTGTGCAAGCATGGAGACGTATGTTTGATTCCCAAAGTCTGGGGCCTCCACCTGTGCAACTAAGAAGTCATCACCCAGGCTGGCATGGGACTTTCCATGCTCGGCTGCTTTGGAATCACCCACAGTCCTGTAAATAACCTCTTTCACACGTGTTCTGCACGTAACACTAATAAGCACATGGGTTCCCCAGGTTGAACTTGGTTAGCAGTGTACTCTGACCTGCCTTGGGGATGTTGTCTGGAGAATAGGAGGGGATGGATTTCTCTCCTAGAAGAAGTTTAGACAACAGAACAAAGGTTTCTTACGGCGAATGATCCACTGTGACCACCGCACTGATGTCTCAGGTCTGGAGTTTTAAAAAGATTGATTTTTATTTATTTTATGTATGTGAGCTCTCTATCTGCATGTGCACCTGCATGCCAGAAGAGGGCATCAGATCCCAGTATAGATGGTTGTGAGCCACCATGTGGTTGCTGGGAATTGAACTCAGGACCTCTGGAAGAGCAGACAGTGCTCTTAACCTCTGAGCCATCTCTCCAGCCCTCAAGTCTGGATTTTATTTATCATGATTTTCTCCAATTGTGCCTCTCTAGTTCCACCCCTGCCAGAATTTGGCCTCATGTGTCTGTTACCTGTCACTGGAGTTTTTCTTCACTTGGTTTTCTTGAGACAGGGTCTCTCTGTGTAGCCCAGGCTTGCCATAACTTTAATGCAATCCTCTTGCCTCCTATGTACTGGGATTACAGGCATTGGCTTCCCTACCTGACTCCAATTACTGAACCTTTAAGAAGACAGCTGTGGGGACTGACTGAGGAGATGGCCCAGAAGTTAAGAGGAAATGTTCTTGCTGAGGACCTGAGTTTGGGTCCCAGCACCTGCCTGTATTGGGAGGCTCACAACTACCAGTAACTCCAGCTTCGGGGGTTCCTGTGGTTTTGATTTCTAAGGGAATCTGCACACGTACCCACACATAGACATCCACACATACCCATAACACATCTACACGTACACCCATACATAGACATCCACAGACATCACACACACACACACACACACACATATACACACATACATACATACACACGTACCCATACATAGACATCCACATATACACATACATAGACACCCATACATAGATATCCACACATCCACACATACATATATACACATACATACATACACATACATAGACATCCACACATATACATACATACATACACACACACACACACACACACACACACACACACAATTAAATCTTTAGGAACAGATTCCTGGGCTGGAGATGTGGCTCAGCTGGCAGAGTGCTTGCCTAGCATATAAGATATCGTATGTGAGATTCTGTCCCATGCCCAGCCACATTTCAAGCAGGTGTGAAAGCACATGCCTGTGCTCCTATCACTTGGAAGCTGAAGGCAAGAGGATCCAAATGTCAAGGTATTCTTGGCTACATATTGAGTTAAAGGCCACTGTGCTGGCTAATTTTATGTCAGCTTGACATAGCTAGAGCTATCTGAAAGGGGGGAACATCAATTAAGAAATGTCTCCGTAAGATCCAGATGTAGGGCTTTTTCTTAAGTAATGACTAATAGGAATGAGCCCAGCCCACTGTGTGGGTAGTGCCATCGCTAGGCTGGAGATCCTGGGTTCTATTGAACTTCTAAGAATCAGGCTGGGCAAGCCAGAAAGGCTCACCCTCCATGGCCCACATCAGCTCCTGCCTCCCTCCAGCTTAAGCCTCTGTCCTGACTTCCTTCAGTGATGAACTGCACTGTGACGGTGTAACCCTTCCCTCTCCTGCTCCTTGGTCATGGTATTTCATCACAGCAACAGAAACCCTAAGATAGCCACAGAGGGCTATGTGAGATTCTGTCTCAACAACAAACAAACCAATAAAACAACACTACCACGTCTCAACCCTTCATTGGCCGAGGAGTAGCCTCAGATCAGCGGCCCAGGTTCCAGCTCCCTACATGCCCCCTGAGGTACCTCAGACAGCAAGTGTCACCTTAGCTACAGCTGCTGGAGACATGCATTGCATCTAGGATGGAGGGATCTCTTGGGCCTGGGTTCTAGGTATGTCCTTAGCAGACTGCAAACCATTGTGAGCACTGAGGTTCAGAGGTTGGCCAAGCCCAGACAGACAGACTCCTCCCCTGGCCAGGACTTACCAGCCAATACCAAGGACAAGATTATGAATAGAAGGTGCAAGAAACAGCAAAAAGGTCCCCCCACCCCCTGCCTCCAGCTTAATTACTAAGGCAGGTGACTGCTGACATTGTACCTTGACCCCCACTGAGAAGACTGGTAGCAAGGCTTCCCCGGGGAAAATGACATCTCCAGTGTGGAATCAAGCATTCCCCTAGGAATGTCACTGCACCCTGCCTGCTCCAATGCCTTGGGACAGGGACATGAGCCCAGGCCTACAGCACCGCTACCGCACCACTACAATTAAGCAGCTCAGCGTGCGTGTATGTGGGTAGCAAGCCAGCTTGACTGAACCTGCTCATGTACTTGTGGGCTGGCCCATGCCAGCAGGGGGCGACTTTCTCCAATTCTTTCCAGGTCGCCACCTCCAGTGCAGCTTGTGGCCACCTGTACCTCTTATTGCATGTACCTATGTGCTAATGAGCCATCTCAGACCCCCATACTTACAAGCAGGGGTCCCATCCAATTCCAGGATGGGCCTCGGGAGTCCCAGTGTCACCACAGCAGGCTGTCTCCACCCCCGCCCAGGGCCTTCAACCCTCATAGCCACTGAAGAGACTTTGGGGGTACCAGGTTTTCCGCAGGTGCGGCAAGCCCCCAGTGAGGACGTTTATGGGGGTCTGGGTGGGTGGGTGTGGCCTCTGCTACGCAGGGCAGGGCACCACAGGGTCCTGCCACCCTTCCTGCCTCTGCCCCCTGGAAAAGTCTTTGATCCCCATGCTGCTGGCCGCATCAAAGAACAACTATGCTAAGTCATATTTTTCCCCAAACCAGAGAAGTTCAAGGTCGGGCACAAACATTTGGCTCGTTATTTAGAAATAACACATCCTCTGGGGCCCAGCATCAGATCAAAGCTCAGAAATTAAACTGCAGAGGAGGCGGCGGCTACGATCAGTGGATTTGTGTTTGCTTATGGGTTTTTTTCCCCTCCCTTCAGCAGCTAAAAAAAGGGCCTCCAGATTGGCCTAGCGGTTTGGAAGTCTGGTCTGGGGTTCGCAGCCGGGAGGAGACATCGCTCCAAGGCTTCTGGGCGGGGAGGCTGAAAATATTTGGTTGACATGACAATGGTGATAGCTTGGCAGCTGATCAAGCGTGGCCTCCAGGAAATCATCTCCCCACTTATGCCCTAGCCCCATTCACAGACATTCGCATGCATGCACACTAGTCTACATAGCAGGGGCTCCTGAGACCTTGAGTATACATAAGCACATGGGTACATGGGTACACAAATGCATACACAAAGACATACACAGGTACATAGGTACATATAAGCGCACAAGCTCACATAGACAAGACATTCACAAGCATACACACATGCACACACACACACACACACAAACACACACATGACACACAGACACACAGAGGCACACACAGACACATAGGTATATAACACAGGTTCATAAGGGCATTCACAGGCACATATGAACACATAGGTACACACAGGGTCATACACAGGCACACACAGGTACACACAGGGGCACACAGGGGCACACAAGGAGATACAGATACATATAGACACACAAATACACATAAGAACACATAGGCACACACAGAGGTAAACATACAGAGGTGCCCACGGGTACATACAGGCGCACATAGACTCATGTGTGAGCAACACACGGATTTGCAGCAACAAATAGGAAGGGAGTAGAGACTGGAGACTGGCTGAAATGGCTCACGTGACTGGAGGACAGCACATGAACCTGCCTATCGCACTCAGGCAGGCTGCTTTTCAAAAGGGCATCAGCTCTTGCTAACCCTTCACTGTGAGGCTCGCAGATCCCACTGTGTCCCCTCTAGCCATGGTCAGACGTATGGGAAACAGGTGGGGCACAGGGCTGAGATGGTCATCATCCCCTGTCATAGCTGTGACCTCTAGTGTCCTTTCTCTCTGACTAACCAAGCACTCATCAGGACATGGGCTGCCCCACTCGTGAGCTCATTCCTCGCCGTGCCCCCATAGCCCTACCCTATGCTCCCATGTTCAGGCCTCTAATCCTGTCCTGGCCTCCAGCCTAGCCCCCAGTCACTACCTTCTCTAGGCTATCAGTGCCTTGAGCCACAACCCCACATCCCAATCCCTAAAACGTCCATTCTGCCCCAGACCCCGGTGCTCTGTCCCTGCAGGGAACAATCCCTACCCCACCTTGGCTCTAGGCATGCCAGCCAAGATCTCATCCCATTCACTGCAAACATCGTGTCACCTGTGCACATGACCAGGGCTCAGCTAATTGAGATGGCCAAGTGTTTAGTGGGGCTTCTGGAAAAACTTAAAGAGTCTGTGTCCTGGATGGCAGGTGGGAAGGATGCCATTTTAGTCTGTGACAATGTCTCTTCCATGTGACAATGCTGTCTGGGAACAGGTCTACACTGCAGAAAGCCTAGGAAACCAGGTCCTATGGGATGGCACTGTGAGTCACTCTCTTCTGCCACAGACAGATCAGCCCTCAAGTGCTACAGCGGTGGCTGGCAGTACACAAAGCCACAGGCTCTGGATGGCTCGGCCTTGCAGCCCATAGGCCTGTAACCACCCACTGTCAGCCTTCTCAGGCTCTTGGACATCCAGGCCCTCCGGCTCCTGGCCTATGCCCCCTATTGCTGAAAGCATTGGCTGGCACGAAGCCCACCCAGCTCTTCCAGAGAGATCCTTAACCACACCTGCAGACTCCTTGCATGCTGGGAAGGGAGCATGCCCAGCCCCCACCTGGCACTTACCTTCTCCGGTGGCTGGAGGGTATACTGCCTACACACCTGTTCCTGTAGACATGCACATACACGCACACAGGTCCGCACTTCACAGCTGTTTATGTTCGTCTGTGGGCACACGGATAGGCTATCTGTGTTCCCCCAAGAAGAGAGTTACACGTGAGCGAGTTTGGGAAGAAAATTGAGGAAGCATTGTCAAGGGGGTGAGCCAGAACCCAGAAGCAAAGAACAGATGAGCCAAAGCAGCCAGGGGTGCTTTGTCAATCCATGGGCGTCCTGGCTGGTTTTATGTCAACTTGACATAAGCTAGAGGCATTGGGGAAGGAGGGTTTCAATTGAGAAAATGGCTCTGTAAGATTTGCCTGTGGGCAAGTCTATAGTGCGTTTTCTAAATTACCGATCGACGTGAAGGCAGAGGCAGCTCACTGTGGGCAGTGTCATGCCTGGGTAGGTGGTCTGATCTGTGTGAGAAGGCAGCCTGAGCTAGCTACGAGAGCATTCTAGCCAATAGCATCCCTCCATGGTCCCTGCTTTAGTTCCTGCCTTGACTTCTCTCAGTGATGAAGTGTGATGAGCTGTAAGCTGGAATAAACCCTTTCAGAAACAGAAACCTTGACTAAGACAATGGGGGACCCCAGAGAGGTCACAAAGGATTTGAGGGGGCAAATCTTAGTTATGTTATCACAGTGGAGGATGGTTCCAAATACACACAGACCCCAGCTCGTCTGAGTCCTAGCCTTACGGACCTGTGCATCTACTCACCATGTGAGTCTCTGGTGTGGATATACCAAATAGATGTGTGAACACATAACGCACCATTAGGCACACGTTCCCAGGCTGTGGGTTCGACAGCCTGTAACACGGCAGGAGAGGGTTCCACATGGTTGAGACGTCCTTGTCCCCATCCCTTTTGGGAACGGGTGCTGTGCTCTCTGGGAGCTGTCACAGGAAAGGAAGACCTGCAGATGCTGCTGGAGGGGCAACGTCCCTTTAACGTCTCTCCCGAAGCTTCATCTTCCAGGTCAGCATCAAGACCAAGACGCTTAAAAGGGGAAATGGAAAGATGCTGGCAGTAAGACAGTTTGACTCTATAATCCTCAAACAGTGATGGACAGAGTGGCCCAGGGAAGTTTCTAGGCAACATTATTTTCGGTACCAGGTATTAATGGCATAAGAATTAACACAAGCTAAGCAATTAGATGGAGGAGACACCTAGAGATTCAAAGGACCTTGTGTTTCAGACATCCACATCCAAGGACTGCAGGAGTAGGTGTGGAGTGGGAGTGTTGGCTTAGCCCTTCCATGTGTTCCCGGGATACCCCCATCTTCCAGGAAGGTCCTGGGGCTAGTTGAGATGCTGTCACGACTGTGCTGTAGTGCCAAGAGACCCAGGGCTTCTCATACACAGGGCCTGATTAGAGCTGCTCCATTCTGTCTGCACACTGATCACATTACCAGCAGGTACTCAGGGTACCTGTGACTCACAGACCCAGGTTTCTAAGGAGCCTTGTGTCCTGATGCCATAGCAAGACATGGGTTCTTTGAGTCTAGGGGAACTTGATGGGCAGTGACCTCAGCCAAGGTCAGAGGGAAGACCAGAAGCTTCTAGACCCATCCATAGTCAAGGAAACTGAGATTCCCTGAGTTATCTAGAATCCTAGGGACACATAGGGCCAGGAATGGAACAGTGGGTTCCATTCATCCTCACATCTTCCCAGGTCTAGGATCACTACAGAGTTTATTCTGCATTGACAGAGGGCAGGGTATAACCTGAGGATACCCACAGGGAGAGCCCACTGGGGGCCATAACTTCCATCATACCTAGTATCTTAAAGTCTCCAGTTTCTCCTCTGCTATGGGAAAAATGGTTGTAGAGGTTTGTCATGAGTCACAGCACCCCAAGGAGATCAGAAAGGAGACACAAGGGCAGGGAGACCCTGGCACCGAAGGGTGTATAAGAGCTATACCAGCCAAGCATCAGGCCTCATGGGTGGGCAGAAGGCACTCTTCTTTGCACCTTGCCCCTGGCTCAGCAGAAAGTAGAGCATCATGTGAGGGTAGTGGTTTCTCTAAGGTGTGTCTGTGGCTCCAGGAGCCCAGGGCACACTCTGGGAGTCTGAGAGTGTCCTGGAAGTGCTGGCACAAATGGTCCTGAATTAGGATCAAGGAAGTGCTCCCTCGGACACCACAGCGTTGAGGTCTGGTGCCTCCCGAGCCCAATAGAGATCCAGCCCTACTCCTGTGCCTATGGTTGCTGCCCATGGTGCTTGCCATTCCTCAGTGTGGGCACACAGCCTGAGCCTGGCTATGTGCTTGGAGGATCAGGAATTCGAGGTCCTCTTTGCCTATGTAGTGAGTTGGAGATCAGTCATGTCTACATGAGGGACTGTCTCAAACAACAAAGACAATAGCAAAATGTGGGCTTGAATCTAAAACCAGAACTTTAACTAATGTCATCTGGAGAGACCCTGTTTCCTAAGAGGTTACATTGTCATGGACAGGAATTGGGGATGGTTATTAATCTAGCATTAGATAATTCTATCTAGGCAGAGGGCATGGAAAGACACCAGAATCCCATGCTGAGCTTTAGAGACCCGAAGCACGGTGGACCACCTCAGAGTCCAGAGAGTAACGAGACAAAGAGACTCCTGACTGTACTCCCAGGGTCAGCGTGCAGTGAGGGTCCCTGACTTAGTCAGCCTTAGCTTTCATCTTGACATGGTCTGGAATCACCCGAGAAGAATGTCAGTTGAGTAATTATCTTAATAAGTTGATCTGTGCACATGACTGTGGGTTAATGTGATTGTCTTAGCTGATGTAGGAGAGCCCACCCCACTGTGGGCGGCACCACTTCCTAGGCAGATGGCCATAGGCTGTATAAGAACACTAATTAAGAGCAAACCAACAAGCAGTGTTCTTCCATTGTTTCTGCCTCTAGGTTCCTTCCTTAACTTCTCTCAATGATGGATTGTGACCTGGAAGTCTGAGCCAAATAAACCCTCTCCCTATCTTGCTTTGGTCATGGTGTTTGTCACAGTAACAGAACACAAACTTGAAAAGTTTCCATCATTATGTCCCTGCCCATTGGGTACCTCCAGCAAATCAGACACCCTGAACACAAACCATGTGCACCAAGTGATGCTATACCCCTAGCTCCCTTCCCCCAGCATGTCAGCCCAATAGTTCAGGGCTGAAGAGAAAGGAGACATGGGGGCTCTGCCTGGGTACTGCTTGGCTGTCAGGAGAGACCCTAGGACATTCCTATACTTCTGCAATCTGGAGAGGCTCCGGTCAGTGTGGCCAGATGAACAGGCAGACTGTCTGTCAGGTCCTCATTGTCTGTCCTCAGCTTTGTCATCGACTCAAGGTTGCCCAAGGAAATGAGACCTGCTTCTACCTACCGACCTACCACAAGCTTGTACAGGGCGGTATGCTGTTTGTTGTGATTCCTCGGGGTTCATGGGAGCATCCCCTTTGCTCTTGCCTGTCCTAGTGACCCCTCCTCAACTTCTTCAGCCATCAAATGATATCTTGAAGAACCCTAGCCCCCAGAGCAGGAGTTGGCAACCACACTATAGTTCCTGCTTCAAAGGGTAACCTGCCCAGGGTCCTCCCACAGGTGCCATGTTGTGTCTTTTTCTGTGTTCCAGCACAGCTTCTTCCCCAGGTGCCTGTAGCTGTACACAGTAAAGACCTTGCTCCACTGATGCCCAGAGCTCTGGCCCTTCCCAGGCTCCTTGTTTACCAGCAGGAAAACAGGCTCAGCAGGCGGATGGGGTGCAGGCCGTCCCTGGCCCCAGCTGTGGAGCAGCTGAGCTCACTGGAAACCAGCTAAGGAACTGAATGCCACTC
Source organism: Mus pahari (assembly GCF_900095145.1). Taxonomy (NCBI): domain Eukaryota; kingdom Metazoa; phylum Chordata; class Mammalia; order Rodentia; family Muridae; genus Mus; species Mus pahari. The sequence continues at coordinate 28,952,195 of NC_034612.1, forward strand.
TTGTCCGCTGGCCTGGTCAACAGCCTCTGTGGCTGCCCAGAGTCTCTATTGACTCAAGATAAGTTCCGGGGGCCCAGAGAACTCACTGTTTGGCCCAGTGTCCAGGCAGAGACAGCTGGGCCTGGTGAGTCCCATGCTGGGACCCAGTGGCCGGTATTGCCAGCTCTGCAAACACGCAGCTGGTCATACACTGTGTCCCTCATGGCAACACCTATCAGCTTCTTGTGGCAAGGCCAGCCATGAGGTGGGTCACATGCCCTTAGAGCTCTGTCCAGAGCAGGTGTTGGAATGACGTAATATCTTGCCAGAGATGACTTGGTCTTCCGACTCTCACCAATATTTACATTCTCAGCTGTGCAGAAATCTAATCAGACTTCCAGAGACACCTGCCAGGTTATGCCACATTGTTCTCTGGCTTTAGGCTTCTGGAGGTCTAGTGATCTGACAGGGTGTGGGGGGACCTGGGCCTAGCAGCAGGGACTCAGGGAGGAAGCACAAGGCAGGATGGGCAGGCAGATGCAGCTCCAGCTTGCAGGCCCCCACCTCCTCAGAGACCCTGGGGCTTCCATCCACTCTGCCCAGAGCTAAACCAGGGCACATGTCCAACTCACCCAGGCTTGGGTCAGAGACCAGCAAACAAGAAAGGGGTATGAGGAAGTACTTTCTAGAAATTTCCTTCAGGAAAAACAGCAGGCCCTACCCTCTGGAGCCTATGCAGTAGCTGAATATGGGTTAGCAATTGCTGAGCCAACATGGCACAGGTGAATGAAGGTGAGTGCCCAGTACAAGGGTCTTCTGAAGGGTCTTTATCCCCAAGGCCTCCACCCCTTGCTGAGGGAGGCTTTCTTGCTCTGCTCTGTCTGCCTGCCTCCCTGGAGCACAAACAATGGAGCCACACAGACAGGGACCCTTGTGGGCTGTGTCTTCCTCAGAGACCCAGCATGGTCTATCCCATCAGCACACCTACAGGGGCCAGAGCCTCTGAGGAACTGTCTGGGGTTCCATTGGCCGTTAGGAACTGAAGATAAAGCCCATCTATGTCAGAACAAATAAGGTGCTGAAACCAGAGAAGCCTGAAGAAGATAAAACCAGCATTCACGCGCAGCAGGGAGAGACTGTGCCCCCTACTTCCCACATCCACAGTCCCAGCCCAGCAGAAACAAAGAGAACAGAGCCGGCCGCGTTAATCATTACTGCTCAGCCCAGGGCGAGGAGAGCGGGCCTTTATTTGGAGGAGGAAAGGAGGTTCCATCTACCAACCCTATGTGATCCTCAAACCCTGACCCTGTGCTGACTTCTGAAACAGAAATACCCCTGCCCTGCACGCTCATAGCCGGGCAACTCCACTGCACAAAGAACACTGCTCTAGGTTCTAAGGCCTACCCTCACTGTGTGGGCACGGGGCAGCCCACCCAGGTAAGGAAGACACAAGCCGATTGGCTTGGTAGCACCATCCGCACCTGAAGAATGATGCTGTAGGTTTGCCCTGAACAGTAGCTGTTCTTAACCAGTCCTCGCGAGGAAGCTACCACCCCACCGGGGCTTTCTGAATCCTGGGAGATCCAAACTCATGTGATGCCATCCCCCAAACCTCCACAGCCATCAGAGGTGTGCAGCCTGTGCCAAAAGCCAGACAGCAGGCTACAGTTGGCAGTCTCGATCTGGTCCCCTGCCCAGGCTCGAATGACTGAAGTCCAGAGTGGGAGCAGTACCGTCTCAGGAGCAGGGGAGAGGCCAGGAGCAGAGCCTCCCTGCCCGGGGAGGCTGAGTCGGTAGAGTGTTCAGAGAGAAGAACTGAGGGACAGCTGACAGGATCCAGAGGGGCAGAGGTTCCTGCCTGGTGAGGGGGACCAGGGCTACAGGGAGTTGAGAGGCACGTTGCAGAGCAGCTGTGGAGGCTAGCTCTGGACATGCGGTGCCTGTGGTCTACCCTGGTGCAACTGCTGCTTGAGATGAAATAGACACATTTCTGGGGAGATAGGGGTATGGCTGACCAGGCTCAACAGAGGGAAGCTGGGAATGCTGATAAGGATGTAGAAATAAATCCCTTTCCACCCAAACAAGGCACAAGGTCACAGGGCAGCAAGGGTGGAGCCAGGTTCTCCATGAGAGAAGCAAAACCAGCAAGAGGTAGAGCCTTGTCGCTCCTGGATATTGTGAGTATGTGCTTTCACAAGCATCTATGTGCACATATGTGTGCTTATGCACGTGTGTCTGAATGAACACATGTGTGTGCTTATGCCCATATCTATGCATTCATATACATATACCTATATGCACACACACACACGTACACATGTGTGCTTGTTTACATCAGTGTGTTTGTACACTTGCATATGCATACATATTGTGTGTGTACACATCTGCATCCCACACACACATTTGCCTGCACACAAGTGTACTTATGAGCATATGACTGTGTGTATACGTGTGTGTATGTATTGCTGCCCTAACAAACTCCTTTCACCCGTAGAAGCCGTCCTGGATTGGCTGTCTCACCTTGACGGTAAATGCTTCTCAGAAGAAAACTTAAGTTCACAGGGATAATTATTCTTTCATTTTAATTTCATGATGAAATTATTTCTTGTGCCTCTTCTCCACAAAACAAGATCTCACTATGTAGCCCTAGATGCCATGATATTCACTATGTGGACCAGGCAGATCTCTGCCTCCTGAGTGCTGAGATTAAATTTATTTATTTATTTATTTATTTATTTATTTATTTATTTATTTATTATCCAATCACAGCCCCCTCCCTCCTCGCCTCTCAGTTCCACTCTCACATTCTCCTTCTTCCATCCTCTCCTCCTTTTCTCCTCAGAGAAGGGCACCCCCCCCACACACACACCATGGGTACCACCCACCCTGGCACATTAAGTTGCAGGAGGACTAAAGTACATGCTCTCCTACTGAGGCCAGATGAGGCAGCCCCGCTAAGGAAAAGGGTCCCAAAGGCAGGCAACAGAGCCAGAGCCAGCTCCTGCTCCAATTGTTAGAGGACCCACATGAAGACCGAGCTGCACATCTGCTACATATGTATAGGGGAGCCATGATGGTTTGTATATGCTCCGCCTAGGAAGTGGCACTATTAGAAGGTGTGACCCTGTTGGAGTAGGTGTGTCACTGTGGGTATGGGCTTTAAGACCCTCATTCTAGCTGCCTGGAAGCTAGTATTCTGCTAGCAGCTTTCTGATGAAGATGTAGAACTCTCAGCTCCTCCTGTACCATGCCTGACAGGACGCTGCCGTGCTCCCACCTTGATGATAACAGACTGAAACTCTGCACCTGTAAGCCAGTCCCAATTAAATGTTGTCCTTTATAAGACTTGCCTTGGTCATGGTGTCTGTTCACAGCAGTAAAACCCTAACTAAGTCAGGGGCCTAGGTCCAGGCCAGGCATGTTCTTTGGTTAGTGATTCAGGCTCTGTGTGCCCCCATGAGCCCAGGTTAGTCTTCTTGTAGCGTCTTTGACTTCTCTGGCTATGAGTAAATTCCTGATTGCCTCACTGGCTGGGGTCAGTTTTCATGAGTATTCTCATACTGGGGGCCTCCAGGGACCAAGGGCATAAATCTCTCTGTCCCCTTCACTCATTCACATCTTTATTTTGTAGTCACCAACACGTAATTTTCCTGGTCAAATTGTGCACAGTTAATTGCTTTACCACCCAGAGAAAAGTTTGTCTTCCTTTAGCCTGAGTTCAACTTGTCTTTTTTTGTGTGTGTAGATAATTTCAAATGTCTATATAAATAAGAACTATATAAAAGACTACCATTTTCTGTTATTGATTTCCACCCCACCCCCCCACCTTGTCTTGACTTGTTTTTATTTTGTCTTCCAGCTGACTCTGGAAGTATCATGAACTATTTGATTGGGACTAAGCAAAGAGAGTAGAGGAAGAGAGGGGACAAGGGTTGGGGTCAGGGCTGGGATAGTATAGATTGAGGATGGCAGAAAGAGGCAGGTTCCAGAGCTCCTGAGCTCAAACTAGATCCTCGGTGGTTTCTCAGGCCAAATAGGAATTCCCTCAGAAACCAGAACGGGGCTAGGAGGAGAGCAGCCATGCACGCTCAGAATGAGTGACCAGAACTCACCAGAGACAGCTGTACCCACACTGGACCAGCCCACCACAGAGCTATGGGGCCAAAGCCATCCTTCCTGGGAACACAGCAACCCGAGGTAGCACACAGGGCAAAGCCCAGGGAAGGTCCTGCAGGCCCTCCTAATGTCTCCCCGTCACAAGAAGCTCAGGTCTTAGTGAACGCCCCTCCTGTCCCCAGGGCACACCTTGGATGGATAAAGTCAAGGTCTACCAGGGAGTCTGGGCTGTGACATTGTTGTTCCCAATACCAAAGGTCTTGCAGAAGCTCTAGGTTAATGATGTGACTGACAGCCACAGAGCCTCCTCTTCCTGCACTGCCATGAGTTACAGTTCACCTATACCCTGAGCCCAGCCTTCCATATTTGGGACCTCCTGTAGTCTCAGAACCTTGGCAGCCAAGGGTGTGGCTTCCACAACATTCTCAAATCTAGAGAGGTCTAATTTCCTGTCCCTGTGAAACCTCACTTGCTTTAATGACAAGCAAGAGGAGGGTTTCCTGCTGTCTCCCTTCCATCTCTGCTTCCTGTTTGCTTCCAAACAGCTCTGTAGCCTACAGCAAGATCCATGCCGGCATCCAGAGATGGGAGCACAAGCACAGTCTGGGATCCGGTGTCAGAGTAGATGCCCCCCACCCTGGAATGTGGCTCCTCCAGGCTATGTTTCGACAGTTTCCCACTCTCGAGCCCATTCCAGGTATAGAGGCTTCAGTCTAAGCCAGTCTGTGACAGATCCAAGGTGAGAGACACATTCCTGAATGCAAAACCCCCAAATCCAGCAAACCCCTCCTGGCTAACTAACTAGAAGTTCAAGTCAGGGGCTCCCTTCAGCTCCTTCCTCTCCCAACTCGTGGGCTACAGGGTTCTACCCAGACCCCAGACCACCTGGGAACAGAAGGCACCTCAAGCAGGCCCGTTGCCCACGCCCCACAAGCCTCAATGCCCAGAGCTGGGGCCTAGTACCTACACCATCTCAGAGAGCCAAACCCTTGGTGACCTTTCCTTAGTGACACCAGATTCAAGGTCAGCACCTGCCACAGTCATGGTTTGGTCTTTTGCACACATATGCACCTTGTGGAAGCCAACGGCAGGATCCAACAGAGAGCATCCCAGACCCAGCCTTCCGATGGTGACCCCGAGCCAGCAATGCCTTCCTGAGCTGCCTTTCAACTCATGGTCGTGGGAACCATGGAAACAGAACACAGTTTCATTCTCCCAGGTCATTAAGCCCAGGCCCTGCCATTTCGTAGCTAACTCACACAGCTGTCAACCCTGTTAAAGGATGGCTCCTGGAAGTCTCCTAGGGGTCAGTGAGGTGCTGCAAGGCCTTGTGGATGGAATGGAACTCTATCTGATAGAGGTCATTGAGAGAGGAGCCCTTTACTGTCTCTCACTTCTGGGAGCCCCCTACACACACACACACACACACACACACACACACAGAGAGAGAGAGAGAGAGAGAGACAGAGACAGAGACAGAGACAGAGACAGAGANAGAGAGAGAGAGAGAGAGAGAGACAGAGACAGAGACAGAGACAGAGACAGAGACAGAGACAGAGAGACAGAGACAGAGACAGAGAGAGAGACAGAGAGAGAGACAGAGAGAGAGACAGAGAGAGAGACAGAGAGACAGAGAGAGACAGAGAGAGACAGAGAGATGAGAGAGACAGAGAGACAGAGAGACAGAGACAGAGAGACAAAGAGAAAGACAGAGAGATAAAGAGAGATAACAGAGACAGACAGAAAAACAGACACAGATACATAAACACACACACTACACACACATATACCCCCCATGCACACAGAGAGAGAAACAGAAAGACAGACAGACAGGCAGATAGACACACACACACACATACACACACACACACACATACAAGTACACACACGCAGCTTTCCAGGTTGTGCCTAGACCCTGCCTTGTGTCCTTCCAGGTACTGGGGGCTCTCTCGGGTGCTCCTTAGCAACCGTTCAGTTGTTTATAGCTATGGATGTAGGACAAGTCTTCCAAAGCAGCAGGTCCCGAGTCTGTCCCAGGGGTCTCAGGAAGGATCTGGACCACAGTCCTGTCCAGAGGCTGTCATGCTTGATGCTTTTGCTCCAGCGTGGACCTGAGAAGGGCCTCTACCCTCTGCTGTGCAAGCACAAGTGGGGGCCCAGAGAAGCAATGGAACTGGCCTGAAGTTACCCAGAAGGTATGAATAGTGGTGGCGTGAGTACCCTGGCTGCCCTGGCCCTGTATTCATCCTACTCTGGATTCCTCCCAAAACACTCATAAAAGCACTCATCAAAGACGTCCCAGAAAAGCTGGGTTTCCTCTAAAAGGTGAACGATTCAGTCCTTCTCGGGGAAGAATGTCCTCACATACCTTGATGCCGGTTGTTATCCAACCCTCCACCCTACCTGGTCCTGGCCCTGACCACAAGCACCTACACTATGGTAGCCTGGGCAAAGCTCTCCTGTCCACCGAGAGCTCAGTCCACAGCTGTGGCTCTGTATATTTTCCTAGTGTCTCTTTCACTGGGGACCCATGTCTGCTCGGGGGTAAGGGTGGGAGTGGGACATGGGGGAGGAGACCATCTTCCCAGGAGGCCCCGGAAAGCTTCCCAGTAGGGGTAGCCAGGCCACTTCCTGGGAAGACCAGCTTGCTTTCCAGAGCCCAGGTGGGTGCTCACCAGCATCTCTGGGCTGCCCGTTTACCCAGACTGGCAAAGAGGTTTGAGGTGGCCATGTGCCTGTAAGCTGCAGCCAAAGTCAACAGAAAACCCGCGCAGGAGGAAGCAAGGGATGCAGGTTGTTTGACCTGTAGGAGAGAGGGCTCTGCACACTAAGAAGTGCTGGCAAGCGGGGGCAAAAGCATGTGTGCTGTGGCCAGACCCGAACAAGATCAGCAGAAAGGAAGAACAGATGGGTCCTCTGAGAAGCCCCAGCCCAGCCCAGCTCACTAGAAAACACAGACTCCTCCAGTAGTCTGCAGGTGGCCGAGCAATCGGCCTCAGAAGCTCAGGCCACAAGATGGAAACAGCTGCTTCAGAGGTGCTCCTGCCTTGTCCCCAGGACTTTATTCTCTGGATTGGAGATATCATTACTTTGTTTCAGTGTACTATTTGCAATGAAAGGAATGGAAGCCAGAGAGTATCTTGTGCTTGCCAGACAGTGGTCTATCGCTTAGCTAGACCCCCAGCCCTTTCCTGGGGAACATCTAGGCAGGTGCTCTACCACTGAGCCACACCCCAGCCCCTCACTGGGGGATTCTAGGCAGGTGATCTATGACTGAACCACATCCAAATTTCTTTTTACTCTGTATTTTGAAATAAACTTTAACTTCCACAAACTAATCTTAAACTCGCTCTGTTGCTCTGGCTGCTCTACAACTTGTGATTCTCCTGCCTCTCTGTCTCCTGAATACTGGAATTGAATTCTTTCTCGTCTGTTGAAAGGACCATAAGATTCTCACTCCCATTACACCTGCTGCTCTGGAGAGCCTACAAGCCCATTCTGTGCTGTTAGCCACTTGTGACTCTGGGACTAACACAGCCTCAGTTCTGTCTGCATCTCGTGGCTGTTTTCCTCCTTGGTTCTGTCTGGGCTGCTCTGTTACTGAGGTCGATCAGCTGCTCAGAGACTTATTTCTGTTTGGCTGCTCTCTGTCAGAGTCAGGGGTCCAGTTATCTTCTTCTTGACTGTATTAGTAAAAAATAAATGACAGAAACGGCATTTAAAAATATGAACTTCTTCTTTTGTATATGTGTTTGTGCATGTGGGATGGGGTGTAGAGAGGCCAGAGGGCAGCCTCAAAACTCATTCCCCAGGCACCTTTCACGTGATTTTTTTGCTGGTGGTGGTGATGTTTTGTGTTTGTTTGTTGTTGTTTTGTTTTTTTGTTTAGTTTTGTTTTTGAAGATAGGATCTTTCTCACTTTCCCATGGAACTCACCAAGTAGGCTTTGGCTGGCCGGCCAGCGAGTCCAGGGATCCCTCTGTCTCTGCCTCTTCAGCACTGGAGTTACAAACGCACACCACCTCCCCCAGGTTTTCACATGGACTCTGAGTATTAAACTCAGGACCTCCAGCTTGTACAAAAAGCACTTCGGTAATTGAGCTTTCCCCTCATGCTTTTCTTAAAGGGAAGACCACTCATTTGGGGTATGAGGTGATTCTCTTTTATGACTGGCAAGGGCTCAAACTGTCCCCTTCCCTTCATGTTCCCTCTATTCTCTCTGGAAACCCAAGGACCTAAGTCCATGCATCTGGACACTCAGAAAGGTGTGAGATGCCCATGTCTGCCTTATTTCAATTGTCAAAAGCCGGATGCCAGCCATGTCAGTGGACAGCTGGGTCATCGTTCTGATTTAGCTGTCTCATTGCTGTGACACAATACTTGGGAAAAGCAACTTAAGGAAAGAGAAGTTTATTTTGGCTCATAGTTCTGAGGTGCAGCCCATCATGATGGGGTAGACACACCATTAAGAGTGTGAGGCAGCTGAGCGAGGTGGCGCATGCCTTTAAACCCAGCACTTGGGAGGTGGATTTCTGAGTTTGAGGCTAGCCTGGTCTACAAAGTGAGTTCCAGGACAGCCAGGGCTATACTGAGAAACCCTGTCTCAAAAAAACCAAAAAAAAAAAAAAAAAAAAAAAAAAGAGTGTGAGGCAGCGGCTCACACCATAACCGCAGTCAGGAAGCAGGAGCCCAGCCTAGGGAATGGTGCCACCCACAATTAGAATGTATCTTCCCACCTCCATTAACCTAAGCCAGAAACTCCTTCACAGCCATGCTCTGAGATTTGTTTCCATAGTGAGTCTAGGTCTTGTTTTGTTGACCATCAGCATAAAGCCATCATTTATCACCTGGAGTAGGCACAACAAAGCTGGGCTTCAAGGATTGGATACTGTGGCAGAAGCCAGCAGGTATGGGGTGGAAGGATCAGAAATCAGCAGGCCTGATTAGAGGCTTTCAGCTGCCTGGTGGAAACCTGGATTCACCCTAGGTCTCCAATTCATTGATCCACACATCAGAGTTAGTGCATTCATACAACTCAGAGAGTATGCATTGTTCAATCTGCAAAACCTAAAAAAAAAAAAAAAAAAAAAAAAGACATGATCGCATGTCAGAAACATGGGCAAGCAAGGTGATAACTTCACTATACACATTAGGCAACTGAGGCTTGGAGTTAGGCAACTTGCTGGGCCAAGAAGAGAAGTGGCTGAGCCTTGTTCTTCAGGCTAATGTCCCCCACTGCAGAGACCACCCCTGGGCCTGCAATGTGAGCAATGGCCACTCTCCTCACCTTCGCTGCACATATGAAAGTGTTCACGCTGGGTCTTAGGCTCCTCTTCACCTAAAAAGTCTCATGCTGGGCTTTGTTTTAGTTAAAGACAATCTTGTTCTGTAGCCCAGGTTGCCTTGGCATTGCAATCCTTCTGCCTCAGATACATGAGTGTTAGGGTTACAAGTGAGTGCCATTATGCCTGGCCTAGTGATGGGCTTTTCAAATAATCTATTTTCAAGCTGGGGTGTGCCTATCTGTGTGCATGTGTGTGTGTGTGTGTGTGTGTGTACTTGAGTGTACTCACCTGTGCGCACATGTAAGGAGGCCAGAGACCAACATTGGTTATCCTCCTCAAATGCTCTGTACCTTGTTTGAGATAACCTCTCTCATTAAACCTGGAGCTTGCTGATTTGGCTGGGTTGAGAGGCCCACAGGCCCTAGGAATTCACCTGTCTCCATTTCCCCAACATATGCCTGGTTTTCCATGGGGGTGCCAGGGATTGAACCCAGGTCCCCATGCGTGCCTGCCACTGTGCTGAGGCAGCTCCCCTATTCCTCAGTCTTCATGTAATTAACACACTGGGTCCTTTTGTCTTTGGTTGTCAGTTTCTGCTGCAAAAAGGCTTGGTTGCTATTTAAATGTGATTTGCAACCTCCTAAGTTTAGATGAAGTACACGTGTGGATGGGCTCCTCCATGTGATTCCATCTTCCTAGAGGCCTGCTCTACCCATTGTCACTAGGTTCTTAGTCACATTTGCAACCTGGACACTCTCACATATATAACGGTAGGTCACGTCCCTAGGCTACACTGCCCTCCACACTCTCTGTGGGTCACAGGTTCCCACTGGGACATAGCATAGTCACTAGGAAGGGTGGACCCCAGAATATGCATCCCTTAAACGTTCTTTTTTTATTATTTCAAGATACTTTATTTTCAAAATGGATCACAACATAAGCTTTTGGCCCATTCTGCCAATGTACAAGCTACACATGCTTACTCTGCAGCTGAGGGACATCACCACTTCACACACAAGCCTTTGGGGTGGGTGTGTAAAGGCCCCATAAATGATTCTTATCTGTGAAGCCAGGGGTCTGAAGAATTGATATGCACACTGTTCCCTCCAAGGGGTGTCAGGGCAGTAGAGTCCTGCTGCAGGGATTGACTGAATTAGCAGCCTGGCAGATCTGTGGTAGGAGGAGCTGTGCAAGGTAGAGCATTTGAGAGCATCTCATTGAGCAGGTGGGGAAACTGAGGCCCAGAGAGCCAAGGGCCTGAAGTGAATTGTTCAAGTCGGAAGCATAGTCCCCGACAGGTTTGCATCCAATTACAAAGAGAGAAGATGCCAGTGGAACTCAGCATCCCTTGGTCCGTGCAGTTCCTCAGAACAGAGCTCCCAACCCTTGTGGTTTTCAGCAACAGTGTGAGTGCCAGTCTCTTGGGGCCCTGGGATTCGATGTCCTACAGTCTCTAGGGAACTCCCTGATGGGAGCCCATTTTCCTGTGTGTCCAGCAGACTTCTGGCTAGCCCTATAATTTTCAAATGGGGTCAGTAGCATTTCTTCAAGACCCAATACAGGATAAAAAGAAAGAAAAGAAAGTTATTCTAGGCTTCTGGCTGCATGCCTGTCACTCCAGCTTCAGAAAGTTCAAGGCAAGCCTAGGCTACATAGGGAGTTTCAAGCGAGCCCTGCCAACCTACTGGAACCCTATTGCAAAATCAAAAGTAAATGAAAGATCCAGGGATATAACTCACTGGTAGAGTGGTGGCCTAGAATCCCCAGTAAGAGACTTGGGTATGGCTGGGTGATATAGAGCATGTGCCCAGAGTGCTGGAGGCCCTGGGTTTCATCCCCACACCAGAGAGAGAGAGAAAGAGAGACAGAGACAGAGACAGAGACAGAGAGACAGAGACAGAGAGAGACAGAGAGGCAGAGATGGCGGGGTGGGGGTGGGGGGTTATACAAGCACAAGCACACATCAGAGCCTGAAGCTGCCCGAGGGTAACATTCTGGGAACCTAGCAGACAGCTGTGGCCTTGTGCAGGTTTATTTCTGTGTTGTGATTTCTGCCTACTGTCCCATGCCCAGGGTTGGAAGTGTCAATTCTCCCTTCTCTGATGAGCCCTGGATCACACCAGCCAGAGGGACTTTTTTTTTCCTGTTACTCATTTGTGGTGGGATAGTGTGACACTGTGCCTAGAGTCACCTCCACTCAGGAGCTCCCAGAATCTCCCCCTCTGGCCGGTGGCATACCTTTCATGCATTTCTGCTGATCTCCAGGACTGTCCTTCCTGAGGGCAGGGGACGGCCCATGCTATACCGCTGCCCCCTCCACCTGGTGTCACATAGCAGGGACTCTCAGGAAAGGGCCCTAGAGAGCCCCCCTTCAGGAGGGTGGGACATTCCAGGACAAGAGCAGACAGGGCCAAGAGGAAGCTCTGCCATCAAATTCCGGATGTGGCCCCAGGCACAGGCCTGGTCTTGTGGGGACAGGCGGCCCCTCCCGGTGCTGACAGCCCAGCCCCATGGCGGGCTCTGCAGGCTGCAGGTGGCCTATCACAAGCGGAAGATCAAGTCCCTCAGGGGTTAGGGGAGATGGATTGCATTCCTGGGGACCCACCCAGCCCCCTGTACGCCAGCCTTGGAAAACCGATAAGGGGGCTGGGGCACTTGGACTGAGTCTCACTCAAATGGCCCCGAGTTATTGTGTCCTTCAGAGCACAGGCCCCTAACTAACTAAGCTGCGCACAGAGATGGACCAGGCGGCCACGCTGTACACACTGGAAGATAAGACTCCCACACAAACAGTGCCACAAAGGCCACTCTCACGCTCCCCCTAGCAGCATGCCAAGCCCTTGGCAGGCACTTTATGGCCTACTATCTCATCTGTACCCCACAACAACCTCGCCAGGTGGGAATTCTGCTCCCTTGAAATAGATAAGGAAGCAGGCTAAAAGAAGCGAGAGGTGGCCAAGGTCACCCAGGTTATAAAGCGACTGGATCTGGACCCAGCCCAGGCCCACCTGGATGCAGAGCCCACCTGGGCACACACCCCACGCCCCTCTACTGAGCTGCGATAAATAGACTCTTTGTTGAAAGGTGACTTTTACAGCCATGCAGGGATGCCATTTCAGGTGACATGTAGGGAGGAACCCAAAGAGGGACTGGTCCACAAAGTCCTATTAATGTTGGTCCTAGGGCCCTGGGCTCAGGGACAATGAGGGACATGACAGACACAAGGGGACAGTGTGAGGCAGGACCCACAAGAGTCCTGGTTGCAGGGACATGACCTGTGACGAATAGGGGCTGCAGACAGCTCACCTCCCTAGCATGGCATCATGCAGCCCCCATCGCTGAGAAACAAGATGTCAGGAGAGCAGGAACAAGCCAAAACAAGCAGAGGTAATGGCTCAGTTGGTAAAGTGCTTGGTGAAGAAGTGTGAGGGTCCCCAGCACCCCCACAAACCTGGACATGGCGACATGTGTCTCTAACCCTAGTACTCAGTGACATAGACTCAGTCCCTCCCAGTCTCCCTTACGTGCACTCCTCTTGGGAGCGTCCGACCGTGGTGTATGTTCTGTTCTTTCTTTATGCAAAGTCTCTCTTTTTCCCTCCCTCCCTCCTCCCTGCCTATAAGCCAGGGTCTCAAAAACCAAGCGTGGAGGCTCACCCCTATAATCCCAACTCTTGAGGGCAGAATCAAAAGAGCTCACCTCAGACCTCAGGAGTTCCTCAGACAGCCAGGAGCAGAGAGTGAGACTGTCTCAACACTCAAAACCAGAGAGATGCCTCAATAAAATGATGGTCAACAGCTGAAGAATGTCACTGGAGCTTGTACTGCAGCCTCCACACACACACACACACATACATACATACACACACACACACACACACAGTAAATGACTACATACCTATACTTAAAACAACATCGTTCACAGTCCTCCTTATCCATACAGTGCTCCCTTGTTATTTTAACATCCTGTATAGCTGTATAGTATTCCTTCGCTGAGAGGGACAAGACTGATTTAATCAGCTCCCTATGGACAGGCATGGAACATGTTTCAACTCTCTCTCTCTTTTTAACCTTTTCCCCCCAATTACACAGGACTCTACTTTGGATCTTGAGAGGCCTCCAAAGCTCATATGGCCATGGACTCGTGTGGTCACCAGCAAGATGCCATTAGAAGGTGACTGAAGCTATGAAAAGTGGTCCCTAGAGGGCGGGGTGCATCGTTTGGGATGTGGGTGAAGGGTTTAGGGGCTCCTCCAGGTCTTTCATCTTCCAGACATAAAATAAGGGCTTTGCTCCTACCATACTGCTTTGCCTGCCCCAAGGCCCCAGACAGCAACTGTGGATGGAACCTTCCAGAACTTTGAGCCAAAATAAAATTCTCCTTTTTGAAAAGTGTGTGTGTGTGTGTGTGTGTGTGTGTGTGTGTGTGTGTGTGTGCTGGTGTGCTCACCTGTGCATGCATGTCGAGAAGCTAGAAGAGAATATACATTTTCCTCAATAGCTCCTCAACTAATGTGTTTGTTTGTCTTTGTATATTTTGAGATAGGCTCTCTCTCTGAATCTGGGGCTCACCACTTTGGCTACACTGGCTGGTCAGCCAGGCCCTGAGATCCTCTTATTCCCGCCTTCCCAGAGTTTCAGGCTTGCACAGCTACACCCCCTCTTGACTTGGGTTCAGCACATCTGGATTCAGGTTCTCTTGCAACAAGAACTTTCTCACTGAGCCATCTCTCCCAGCACTAAGAATACACTTCATAGATGAAACTGGCATGCGTTTACATTGGTGGGAACCTGGCGAATTAGTATGAGCTGTGAGCGCTCCTCCTGACTCATGGGCATCTTATTTAGAAGTAGCCCCAAGCATAGAGCCATAAAGTACACACAGTCAATGTGGAGGACCTGGCCAAGCTATTGCCGCTTAGGGTGTCCATGCCTCCATGGCATCCTGTGATTGCTCCATGCACTCTGTCTTACATGTAGTGCCTACGGCCCACAGATGTGGGTGGAGCAGGTCACGGAACCAATGCGAGTTTCCCAGACTCCCTTGCTGTCCTTCCTCTTCTTCTCCCTGCTTAGTCGTCCAGTCCTCCGCTTACATTCTGTCACTGATCTAGAGACACTCTTCCTGTAACTGGACTATTAACTGTCTGTTGCTCACATGTGACTTTCCCTGGTGACACATGCCTCCAATAGGCAACTAGCAACAGACCAAAGATGTGATTCCTCCCAAGTCTAGTGAGCTAGTGAGCTCCTGGGGCTTACATACCGGAGCACAGGCAAGGGTTTATGTTCAGGAGTACGGGTGAGCCCAAAGCAGTCACACCATTGACAAGTCTCCCCCAGCATGGATAACAACACCCTATAGTGGCACAGATAGAGTGTCCCCTTCCATTAACCTTCTGTCCCCTCTGTCCTCTAGCACTCCTGACACTGTGCAGCAGGAGCAGAGATACACACAGCTGGGAAGGGCTGCAGGAGGCAGAGGCTGTGGTCTCAGAGGAGGATATCACACCCTCCCCCGCCCTCCTTCTCTGAGGGAATCAGCAAACCTGATCCTCAGGGTCACTTGTGGGTAGACACACTGCTCTAATGAAGATGGCAATGGCGAACCCCACCCCACTATACTCCATTCACCTGAAGATTCTGTGCACGGTAGGTGCCCCAAAGAGAGTATTTTTGTCGTGATGGTTCCTATTCGGGTTCCTTCAGCCTAAGGAGCAGGTGATCAGACCTATAAGGCTTCTTGAGGTTGGAAAGACCTCCTTTGGAGTGACAGCCTTGTGCCCATGAAGGCAAGCCCCAAAGTCAAAGGCACTGAGCTCCCATATTGATCCCCTGAGTTGCCCCATGGGCCCTTCTAGATTTTCTTCACACTCAGGGGCTGACATTTGCTCAGAAGTCACTCAGAGTCAACTCCATGACCCCCAGTTTCCTCATCTGTGGGGGTTTATCCTCCTTCCTGTCTTCTGTCACTAAAGGCCAGTCTCCGGAGGCTCCCAGCTTCCTGACCTGAGATTCACACTGCTAAGCCCCATCACAGGAAGGGTTATGGGTCTCAGAAGGTGGTTGGTGACCTCTCTGCTTTTGTAGAAGACCCAGTGGAGACTCTGGGCTTAGAGGCTGTGACAGAATCTAGAATCACCCAGGAGACAAGTCTTCGGCACGTCTGTGGGGAAGTTTCTAGATCTGGCTAATTGCGCTGGTCAGACTCATGTGGTTCTTACCCGTCCTAGGCTGGGGTCCTGGACTGCATGAAAAAGAGAAATCGAGCTGAGCTTCAGCATCCATCTCTCTCTGCTTCCGACTATGGTTACCATGTGACCAGCTGCCTCATGCTCCTGCCATAACGCCTTTGCCACCATGATGGACCCTCAAACTGAGAGCCAGAATAAACCCATCCTTCCTAAATTTGCTTTTTGTTGGGTATTTTCTTTTATAGCAGTGAGAAAAGCAGCTAGGCCCTGGGAACCATGAAGGGACACCCAAGAAAAGTACTAGAATTTGAATTTTTCTGTGTAACTGTCCTGGAACTCTCTCTGGAGACCAGGTTGGCCTCAGACTCAGAGATCTGTCTGCCTCTGCCTCCTGAGTGCTGAGATTAAAGGCACATACTACTACCACCAGGCAGAGAAGAGTGAATTCTGCTTCCTAGCAGGGACTGCAGGCAGTCAGGAGTGGGACTGGGCCCTGGTGGCCTCCTAGCAGCAGTGGCCTCACTATATGCAGTGGACACAGCAGAGGAGGGCACAAAGCACGGGGCGTTAGGGTGGATGCCGAACCTTCCAACTTCCCGGACTGAAGAGCCAATTATCATCACCATGTAGGAGCCCTCAACGTGGGAGGACAAGGCCACAGGGCCATACAGAACTAACATTGACCTGTGCTTGGTCCAAGAGGTGCTTGCAGCTTAACTCACTGTCACACTGTACAGCTCCTAGGTGGCCTGAAAGCTACCCTCCGGGAATCACGTGAGCTGATCATCATGAGGTGTACCTGTCTTGGAATTCAGAGTGGTAAGCAACTTAGAGACAATCCAAAGACAGATGCAATGAGGGTTTGAACTGCAGGAAGCATCGGCCCTCACACCTCCACACAGCCTCCCGAGAGCTGAGTAGTAGCCTCCACACACGATCACTTTGACTCTACCTTTTCAGAGTAGTCAATGGCTGAGCATAAAATCCTGAGCCTGAGATTTCTTCCAGCATCACATATCCCCCAAACCATGAGCATACAGATGTAATGTGCTAGTGCGTATGTGCACATATGTGGGCAAGCATGTGTATGCATACATGTGAGCATACACATAGCTTGCTAGTGCACAAACAAGCACGTAAATGTGAGAGATGCGTATGTGGTTTATGACTGTATGTGCATATGCAAGTAGATAAACACTGAGCAGACGCATACACATGGGTAAACCGTGTTGTATGCTAGTTCATGACAGCACACATGAGTATGAATGAGTATATGTGTGTGAGGTAACATATGTGTAATATGTGGTTTGCTAGTGCATATATGTATATGCATATGCACGTTGACGATTATGGATGCATGTACAGATAGCAGTGCACACTTAGGTGTGCTTGTTGCATGCATGTGTGTATTGAGCATGTGTACACGTGTACATGTGAAGTCACATGTTATGCTGTATTTGCACATGCATGCTAGGGTGTGTGTGAATGTGTGTCCGTATGCTCATCCTCCTCTGGCGTAGACCTCCCTTCCATGGAGCACTCCTTGCAGGTGCTGCTCACACTTACAGCTGTTCCACAGAGCCTGGCAGCCACTCTGCATGTGAGCATGGGTCTATGTGCATTAGAAGGCTCAAGCTCTGCCTCTCCCTGTCCACAGACCTCCACTTCCTGACATTCCGTTTGGGAAGAACATGTCCACCATGCAGCTGAAAGTCCTGCAGAAATGAGGGGGTTGTAGAATCTGCCCCAGCATTGCACACTAGTAAATGTACATCTGTCATACAGTCTCTGTGCTTAAATATTCTGCTCATAGAACCCTGACTGACCTCTGTGTGGGAGACAGCAAAGCCCCCATCATCCATGGCTCCCATGCTCCAGAAAGGACCCTTGATCTTCTCTGTATCACCAAGGTCTGTCAACCTCCCCTCATTCCCCTTTGAAGGCAATGGTCTCTTTCCCTCCGTGACAGTCTGAGTTTTCCAGAAAAGTACTGTCCATTCATGTTCCCAGGCTGTTCCTGTAAGTGACAGGCCCATAAGGCACGTTTCCAGAGAACAGGCGCCGAGGACCCACGGGACAGTGCATAGTGGAGGGGCTCGCCTAGGAGTTGCATGGTCTACCACAATGTATCTGTAGCTCCTTGGGACTCTCTAGGGGCCTCACACCCTCTAGGCAATGGCCAGTCTCAGACCGGCCCCAGGCACAGCTCAGTAGAGATCCCAGAAGTACACAGGAGCCGCTCATGTTTGTATCCTAACTGGCCCTGCATCCTCTCCCACTGGCCAACAGTAGCTCAGTGGTGGCTCGTGGCAGAGGCTCAGCCTCTCGCTTCTCAGGGAGCAGAGAACCCCACAGCAGCCTCTATCTTCACCCAGCTTCCGACTATACCCCTCATGATCACCAAACAAAAGCTCAGGAATGGGATTACAAAGGCTATGATTGGCCCCTGGCCCCCATGCCGCAGCTTTCTTAATGGTTAACTGCTTAATAAAAAACAGGCGATAATGAGGTTTTTGATCCCTTGTCGGCCTTACAGCCGAAGAGGCCATGGACCCAGTAAGAGCATGCCACTGAGGCGGCCCAGGCCCGACCCCCTTTCATCTTCAGCCAAGCTGCTCCAAAGAGCCTTTTTTCCCCCTAAACCAGATGCTCTTTGCCAGGGCAAATTCCACAGTAAAAATAGAAAAGGAAATTCTTAACCCACTGTTTCATGTGTGACAAGTGGTTTTGTGGTGAGACAGTGGCCTCAAGAGTACACCATCCTCTCTGAGCCTCACCACTGTTCCCCCAGGGCAAACAAATGTGGCATCTCAAGGCCTTTGGTGTTCTGTGGCCAGCTAGCCATGGCTCTGTGATGGGGACCACTGGAGCTGCCCACAGCCCCTCTGCTTTGATCTGAATCTGCAGTGCGGACACAGACGGCCACCGCAGCGCCTCAGATCCCTGGAGCTGCAGGCCATCACAGTAAAGTTCATACAATTACATGCCAAGCCAGTAGGACATCACGGAAGATTCTGGTACCCAAACCAGCCATCGAGGAGAAGCCTCAGAAAAGGAAGATCCAAAGCTGGTTTCCGGAGGGTGATAGGAAGGTGGCCCAACACATTTGTAGATGACGACAACACACTGGAATGTCAAAAGGTTAGCTCAGGGAATGTCTCAGTGTATCCAGTGCCTGCATGAGACTCAAAGTTTGGATTTCCAGACTCCATAGAAAAAGCTAGGTGCGGCAATACACTCCCATAATCCCAGCATGGAGGAAGTGGAGACAAGAGGATTCCTATAGTACAATGGCCAGCTCATTTAGCTAATCCAAAGAGCTTCAGGTTCAGTGAGACATCCTTTCTCAGAAAATAAGATGGAGAGCCATAGAGGAAGACACTCGGCATCAACCTCCAGACTCCACACACACATGCACCATGTAAACGAGCACATAAATACATTTAACACATATACTATACATTCACTAACGTACTCACACAGAAGGCTAGACATCCTGCAGAAGGTTGAGACTCTAACTCTCGGGGCTGAAACACCCCAGGACAAGTCCCTGGTATGATCTGACCTCTCAAACCTTCAAGGGACCTGCAGCATCAGTAAAGAGCCTACAGGACTGGACCACTGGACCAACGGGGAAACTGAGGAGCATTTAAAGACAAGAGGGAGAGGTCCTGGACCTGCAGTTCTGTCCTCTCTATGCTGTGCCTGAAAAGATGAAGCCAAAGGGTCTATGAGGTTGCAATGTTGTTCTTGAGATAAGACTCAACTGCGCACTAAGTTCATTAATTATCCTTGTGTCTGCACTCTGGCAATACAACTTTGACCGTGAGTAAAACCTCAGCTGATGAGAAAACACAAAGAAGGTGGTGAGCCTGGGGTACAGCTGGAACGCGAGGAGGGGCCGGTGTCCTTGGAAGGTAGGATAACAGGCCATCAACTCAAGGCAGTGCTTGGGACCCAGTGTGGACTCCTGCAGGCATTCATTTCCCTAGGACGGTGTAACCCGGGCATTGTGAGGAGCATGTACTCTTTTTCTGAACACACTGATACTTCTGCCATTACCCAGAGCCTGCTGTGGCTCCCACTGCCCGCCCCTGTGGTCCCCATCTTCCAGAAGAAATGCCATTTAAATAAGGCCAAGGCGGGGGTGGGGGGGAGAGGAAAACACCAGATTGAGCATGGGAAAGGGGAAGCCCAGAGCATAAAGAGCCTGTGTGGCCTGGTGATGCCAGAAGGTGACTGGAAATAGAAGATAAGGTGGGGGCTGGGAGAAATATGGTCTTCCTGGGGCCTTGGGGGGAAGTAGAATGGCCACAGAGACTGTAGGTCAGAGGAGCCTCAGGATGTGGCTAGCTGGCTAAGCTTCCCCCCACCCCCCGGAAATGATATGAGAAAAGTGAAGCCAGACCATAGGGAATCAGGATGGGAGGTCTCTCTGGCTACACTCAGGGCAGTGCTCATCCTGAACACACAGGAGGAAGGAGGCACAGACAGGAGGCAGCGTGTTGGAGCTGGAGGGAGGCTGCCTGGCCAGGCATCTGCAATGCAAGCTAGGGCACGCCAGCCAGCCCCCTCATTCCCTATCACAGCCTCGGGCCCCTGCTCACCCAGGCCCAGCCTACCCCCATCTTGGTCCCAGGAATTCCTGGCTGCACATCCGATTGTTGCTGTCTTTCCTGCAGGTCAGGGCACAACCCAGAGGGAGAAGGGGTCGCTGCTCTTGTGACTTGGATTTACAGTTTCAGGCCTGCTCTGAAGCCAGCCTAGTGCTTGGGCTGTAAGGACAAAAGGTTACTTCTGCAGTATGGTGGGTCTGGGACATCTTGGGGAATAATGATCCAGTGGCAGAAGATGAAGACTGTTACTAGTACTCCTGGCCACAGTACAGAGTACAGACACTGGGATTAAAGGACCTGTGTAGCTTTGGCAAGTCCTTTCCCCACTAGAAGACCCAAACTCCTTGCCTAAGCAATGGAATCAATAGTCTGCTATAAGATGCATGGAACTCAGAACCAGTAGACACAAGGTCTCTCTAGAGGCTGTAAGGATGGATGGCTAAATGGATGAATGGATAAAAAGATAGATGGATGGGCAGGCAGCTAGATGAATGGGTAGATGAATAGATGGGTGCATGGGTAGACAGTTGGATGGATGCATGGATGGACGGACAGATGGATGGACAGACAGACGGATGGATAAGTGAATGGATAAGTGAATGGATAAAAAATGGGTAGATGCATAGAAGGGTGAATGGATGGATTAATGTGTGGATTGGCGAATATGTGGATGGTTAGGAAGTTTAATTGCTATTTGGTGGGTGTATGGTTAGGTGGATGAATGGCTTGTGGATGAATAGATATATACATAGGTAGGTGAATGGATAGGTGAGTTGGTAGATAGTTGAATATGTGGGTAGGTAGATGATGGGTGGGTAGCAAGCAGCCCCAGCATCCTATCTACCAAATTCAGCCATCAAAGACACCATTCCATTTATAGTTTCTCACGATTCACAACCATTATATCTTGAATTAATTAAAAATTCAGTCAAATACAAAAGCCAGTTTCCAGTGCTCCTTGGTACCATGCTTGATAGCTCATAGCGAGATCCACCCAGTACTGACTGGGATGTTCTCTCTCCAATCCTTACTGGCTCTTCCTGCTTACCGCTGCCTAGTGCCTAACATTCACTTAGCTCAAAGCCTCGACCTCCCTGTTCAGTTCTCAATGCAACACCCCCACCCTGTGAACAACAGCCCCAGAATGTGTCATAGCAGCAAGGCCAGCTTAATTGTTTGTTGGTTGGGGTCTAATGCCCGAGAGCTCAGAATTGGGTGGAGGTGCGGACATTGGCTGTCTGTCTGTCCCAGCAGCCTAACACAAAGTAGAGGAAGTGTAAGGGGCTCCGACTGTCAACTCTCCAAATGCAGGGAGAGCCGCTAGCTACAGAGCTCAGCCTTTGTGCCCAGAGGGCTAACAGAGCCCATGGCCTACAGGGATCTGGTTGCTATACCCTGCCCCCCAAAGAGTTCTTGGTACCAAGCTGGGTCAGACTCAGTGATTCTGCAGGGTGTGAAGGGACCACGCGTATAGACATGCATGTTGTATATACATGTTACAGGGAGCTGAGTGACAGAGGACAACTTTGGGTCCCTCAGGAGCTGTTCACTTGCTCCTGCTGTTGTCGCCTTTTCTCAGTCAGGGTCTGTCACTGGGAACTAGGGCTTCCTGAGCGATGGGCTGGCCGGCCAGTGAGCCCCGGGCATCCCTCTTGCCTCTTTTTCCCCAGTGCTGGGATTACAGCAAGCATGTACCACTATACCTACTTTTTGTACACGTCTGAGAATGGACTCAGGTCCTGGTGCTTTCACAGCAAACACTTCATCTCCCCAGCCCCAAACTTGACACTCACTTTAGACCTGAAATGAAAAAACCCTTCCTACATCGATTGTAAAGACCTTAACGGCCTCATGGGACGCTGGCACAGCATTCACCTGTCTGGGTCTCAGTCTCCAACACTGTAGCATTTGGTAAGTGTCCAAGCCCTGCCAGGAGGACCACTTAGCCCGTGTCACAACTGGGGAAAGCACATAGGTCCTCAGTGGCCTGGAAGGGTCCGTCGTTGTCATTGGTTCCACAGGAGGAAAGATATCAGTCCCGACAGTCCAGGAGGCCACAGAGGCCACACCAGCCCATGCCCCGCTCCAGCAAAGACAATGGAGACAGGGGAGGCCCAGCCACAGGTGGGAATCCCCTGCGGAGGACATAGTGGAGCCAAAACAAGCGGTCCCTGCTCACCCCACCCTGAGGGCCAGATTCCAAGTTGGCATGAGGAGAGAGATGAGGCTCCTGCCCACTGGCAGGAGCCGCTGCCTTTTCTTAAGGAACAGGAAACAGATGTCCCCACAAGGTGGGCTCCACCTATGGAGCGGGTGTAGAGGGGGAGGAAGTTCTTGCAGGACTGGAGCATAGAGGTCTATGTAGGCCTCTGTTACAGGAGAAGCTGGGCAGGCCAAGAAGGGTCTGGTCAGCCTGGGGGAGAACAGTGAACCAAGAATGACGCACAAGGAGCCAAGTGTCAGGGAGGACAAAGGACCTGCAGAGAATATCCAAGGAGGCCATCTGTTTATACACGAGGCCACTGGGCATGCCCAGTATCCACTCCTCCTAACTCTCCACCACAGAGTCACAAAAGGGCAGTGAAGGGCTTTGGGACGCCTGGCATGGCCCGCAAATGTGATGAAGCCAGTCCCATGATAGCGCTGCATATGAAGCCCCAGTGCAACCGTGGGTCGGAGCAGTTGGCCTCGTTCCACTTTGGTTTGGTTTGCATTGCCGCTCTAGGGCATGACCCGACGTGGCAGGGAAGGGCCAACAGCGGGAGCGTGAGGCAGCTGCTCACACCGCATTCACAGTCAGGAAACAGAGAGATGGGTGCTGGGGCTCGGCTCACTTCTTCCTTTTTATTCAGTCCGAGACCCCAGCCAAGAGACAGTACTGCCCACATTCGCATCTTAGTTACCCCATTTTAAAATGTTCCTTACAGACACGGTGAGGGGCTGGCCTCCTAAGTGACTCTAGATCCTGTCAAGTTGACCATCAATAATGATCGTCACAGGGAGTGACAGGCTCCTAGGGATCCCAGAGCCCTATAGCCGACATATGACCCAGTCAAGTAGCCATCTTGGAGCCTCAGTTTGTCCTCTGTGAAATGGGAAAATAACACGCATAACTCATTAGGTCAATGAGAAAATAAACCAAGAAATTCACATGAGCCTGAGTGTAAGAAGCAGTAAGTGGCTCTTGTCGTCACCACTACCACCAATGAGAACGAATTTTCCAATCAGTGCAACTCACAGGACTCCAACCAAGAGAGAGAAATTGAGGAGATGCCTGCCAGGCCTGGCATCTGTACTGTCTGGGACTCAGAAGCCCACAGGTGTTTGACAGCTTTATCCCTGGGATCTTGACAGAGAACCCCCACATTCTAGGGGGGCCTGGACATGAGTGCTTTGCTATGCCTTGGATGCGGTATAGGTGTCCTCAGGTTTTACATACTGAAATCAAATCCCTACTGTGAGAAAGAAGGGGTGGAACTAAATCCCATCCTGGTGACGAGAGATCGGGCCTCAGGGAGCTACTGGGGCTTGGTGTCATCAAGGTGGCACCCGTGACAGGACCCTAATGGCTTTATGAGAATAGAGAGCCACAGAAGGCACGTGCATGCATACATGTGTACATGCATATTTCCAGAAGGCACATGCATGCATACATGTGTACATGCAAATTTCCTCTCTCATCATGTGAGGCCCTGAGCCATCTCAGGACTCTGCCCACATGAAGGTTGTCAGGGGTTGGGCATGTGGCTCAGCTGCTAAAGTACTTGCTGAGAACCAAACTTCATGAGGCCATGAGTTTGGTTCCATGTTAGGCTTGGTACTGTGTGCTCGCTATCCCAGCCCTGGGGAGGTGGAGACAGATGTCTGGGGGCTCCCTGATTGCGTTTCCTACACTATTCAGCAAGTTCCAAGTCAAACCTTCGATCTGAGGCAAACCTCTTTTCTTTATAACTCCTCCAGCCTATGGTATAGCCAGATAGGCCACTGAAAACGCCTAACACAACACCAAGGTCTGGAGAGCAGACCTTTCCAGTTCCTTTGCTGGGCCTGACAGGCAGCGTGGAGCCTGCTGGATTCTGTCCTCCTCCTTACCCAGGTCTCAGTCTGTCTCTATGCTCTCCAAACAGAACTTCTGTCTTGTCCATCTGTGAGTTCCCGGCCTGGATCACCAGCCACTTCAGGCTCCTCTCCCAGGTCTCTATGGACAGCTCTTGTCCCTGAAGCTATTGGGCTCAGGCCCCCATGATGATGACATCCAAACCTGGGGAAGTTCAGGGCAGTTAGTCCTTGCTGACAAGCCAGACCTCTGGATACTGAAAATAGACCTTCAAAAGGGGCTACTGGCCCTGGCCACTCACGGCGCTCCAAGGTCAGTAGGCCCTGTACCCTCCAGGTACAGAACACTGGGCCCTGAGGGTCTAGGAGGCCTGGCTAACCTCTGTCATGGATGGCATTTTTACCTTATTTCTTGTATGGCTCTTGGGAAGTCCATTTCCCTCCCATGGGGAGCTTGTGACCTTAGATGGGTGCCCCTGTGTCACACTGTGTGTGACCCCACATTATAGTTCTGAGCAGATCATCACAGGGACATAGAGGTGAGGTCTGGGGCTCTGAAAAAGCCCCTGTAACAGCTATTACAGCATTAGGGCTTCACCCAGACCTGGCCACAGCCTACAGGATGCTACAAGTTTCAGGACTTGGCTGTAGAATATAGCAGACAAGAGAGGAGAGACTGGCTATCCATCAGACATGGCTGCTGATGAGCTGGGACATGTCCTCCCTAGCCTTCCTTGGTTCCAGCTTCCCATTGTCCAGCCCTAGAGAGAGACAGGGTTATCCCTGGCAGAGGGAGGGCTGGAAGGCGCTGAGCTGGCTGCCCCCTGCTGAGACACCATTCTTTGGGAGGCAGGGGGGGTCTCCCTGAGTTGTCAGCATCCTCGGCCCTGAGCAGTCCTGGATGCTGGGTTAAGATAAGTGTCTTCAGGAAGAGGGAAGGGCTCAGCCCGGACACAGGAACCCCGGGAATTGGAAAGGGAGGTGTCAGGAGCCAAGGCTCCCCACTTCAGAGGTGATGGCCACACCCCGTGAGTCAGCTGGACGCTGGAATCCTTTCTCCCCTTCCTCGCAGGGACTCATTCCAAGCGCCCCCACCCAACCCTGAATACGCCGCACATTTTCCCCTTTCTGTAAGTACACTGCACACACCATGTGAGGGCCATCTTCTCCAGAAAAAAGCCATTTACACAAATACATCTCTAATGACCTCACTGCCACACAGGGGTGCTTCCAGGGTCTTAGGACCCCAGCTCATGAACTGTGAGAACAGGACATCACAGAGGCTAGTGGAGGAGAGAACACAGTTTTACAGAGGCCAGGGTTGGGGTGGGAGGCATGAATGGTCAAGGTTTTCATTTCTGTTTAGCTGTGTTTGTTTGCCTGCCTGCTTGATTGATTTTGTTTTGTTTTGAGACAGTTCTCAACATGTAGCCAAAACTAGCCTTAGACTCACTGCGTAGCCCATGGAGGCCTTGAACTCACAGTAACCCTCCTGCTCCAGCTTCCCAAGTGCTGGGATTAAAGGAACTACAGGCTCAGCTAGGACAAGGCTTCCCCCACCCCGAACCCCAAAATCCATAGTCTCTAGAAGAGGATTAGGATTCCCTCCCACTTAGGAAGCTGGGGTGTATCCTGCCCTAGATATCCAGAGAGTAATGTTGTGGTAAAGATGCCAAGCAAAAGCCTTATGGGAGGGCGAGGTGCTGGGCAGCAGAAGTAGGAAGCAAGCCACCACAGCCCCACCATGAGGACCAGCTCCAGTAGCTCTATGGACTCCCGGCTTTCTCTCAGGAGAGTGACTGGCCGCTTAGCCTCTCTTGCCCCGTGGATTTTACTGGGGTGGGGTGTGACTCCCACAGCTTGCATGTGGGCTAGTAAGTCTTCCAGAGCAAGTCCTAGGAAGTGGAGCCCAGTGAACAGCTGAGCCACTGCAGCAGTGGGAGCTGCAGAATGCTGCCTTTTCTGGAAGTGGGCCTACGTTGGCTAGGTTCCTCTCCAAGATAAGGTTGGGGCTGACAGGACTCCCACAGGAAGAGGGAGGCTCTCCCAGTCACACTGAGCAGGCCACCCTGAATGGGTCACATTTGCCTTCCTGAAAACCCTGTTCCTGTGTGGCCGCTAAAGCCACCCCCTCTCTACCTATTTTCTCTGATGGGTCCCAGATCTGAAACCAGGCTCCTTAGGCTCCACCAGGTCTCCTGCAAAACTGGGACCAAGGCCGCATTTAGGACATGTCCCAGTCTCCTAGACAGGAAAGAGGGGACCCCTGGGTTCTCCTAGGGTCTAGAGATCTTGGGGGGGGGGTGCGGGGGGAAGCCTTGGTCCTTCAGATGTGGTAGCTCTTACTTGTAATCCTAGCATGTGGGAAGCCAAAGCAGGGGTGTTATAGAAACTTTGAGGCTACCCTGGGCTGTGAGTTTGAGGTCAGTCCAGGCTACACAGGGAGACCATATCTCAACGAGCAAAGCAAAGAACATAGGAAGATGGCCCCTGCTGATACAGCGCCTGCTGTGCAAACACAAGGACTTGAGTACTAATCCCAGTCACTCACATAAAAAGCCAGTGTGGTAGCACTCTCTTATGATCATTGCTCTGAGGGGAAAGGGGAGGAAAATCCCTGGCCAATTAGTCCAGCTGAATCAGAGAGGCCTGCCTCCAAAGCCAGCCAGAGGAACCATACCCAAGGCCGATCTCCTGCCTGCACACGCATGCATACAAACATGCGTGTGCTCACCCACAAAGCCCTTGTCCCATTCACATCCCTCCAGGTGAGAGTCCTGAGGCAGAGATGTCCACACACGCCCAGTCTGGACACACACTCTTTCCTGCTCACCCCACCTCCAAAGCACAGCTAGACTCCAGAAAGCCACACAGGCAAGCAAGGCGGGATTTCAAACCAAGAACCTTCAAGAGCCTCAAGCAGGAAGGTTCAGGCTCCTGAAATGCAATGCACCCCACGGGGGGGGGGGAGGTTCTTACCTGGCACTATCTGCTCCCAAACCCAGCCAGAGAAAGCATTAGCTAGGGGCCACGCTCTTGCTGCAGGTGGAGCGGGCACTGTGCCAGGCACACCTGGCAAGCTGGAGGCCAGGGCCTCACTTACTATAGCCAACATGCACGCTATGAAGAAGCCCCTTTGTGCCACAGGCCTGAGACCCTCCCCAATCATAAGATATGGATTGCACCCATGGGGATCAACAGTAGTAGTAGGCCCAGAGGAAATGCCCCTCAAAGAGCAGAAGCCTCCCCAGGGCCATCACCGAACCTGGAGGAGCCCTTGACCCCCTCTCCCCCTCAAGAAACAGCATGAGGAGTACCTAGCACTAAGCCAGCCAGACACACTGGACAGTACCCCACAGAGCCCAGACAACCCACCATGAAGAATCAAGCCCTTGTGGGCCATGCCCAGCCTGCTCCCCATCCCCACACTCCCATGAGCAAAGCAAAATACAAACATGCTTTGAAGATGGACGGTCCTTCCAGGCTCAGTCCCCAGACATTGGTGTTGTTTTGGGGAGGTAGCAAAAATTGTTAAGGGAGACCTTAACGAATGAAGGAAACAGACCTTTGAAAACATTTTTCTCCCTACTCCCTACTGTCCACAAGGTGAGCACCCTCTTGCCCCACCACCATAATGTCTTACCTTATCACCATGGTCTCAGAACAAAGGCATGGACTCTGAGACCGTGAGCCAAGAAAACATCTTTTTTTTTTTTCTTTTAAGTTGTTTTGTCAGTTTTCTCAGAGTGTTGAAAGATCTTCAGATATGAGGATTCACATTAGCTAGGCCTGGTGGCTCTGGCAACGTCATAGAGGTTACTCAAGAGCTCAAGGCAAGATGATCTCAAATTCAAGGCCAGCCTAGGCTACCTAGTAAATCTATTTCTGGCCTGGGGAACTTATTGAGACTCTGTGTTTTAGTTAGAGTTATATTGCTGTGATGAAACACCATGACCAATATAACTTATATGAAAAAGCATTTAATTGGGCTTATGGTTGCAGAGGGTTAGAGTCCATGATGACAGAGAGAAGGCATGGTCCTCTGAGTTCACATACACAAGCAGGAGGCAAAGAGAGAGCACATTGCAATTAAGATCTTTTTTGTTTTGTTTTGTTTTTTGTTCTTTTCAAGAAAGGGTTTCTCTGTGTAGCCCTGGCTGTCCTGGAACTCACTCTGTAGACCAGGCTGGCCTTGGACTCAGAAATCTGCCTGTCTCTGCCTTCCAAGTGCTGGGTTTAAAGGCGTGCGCCACCATGCCCGGCAATTAAGGTCTTTTAAAACCTCAGACCCTCCCAGTGACACACCTCCTCCAACAAGGCCACACCTCCTAATCCTTCCCAAATAGTTTCACCCACTGAAGGCTAAGTATTCAAACATGTGAGCCTACAGAGGCCATTTTCATTCAAACCACTACAAGAAAGCAAGGAAGTGGCAGTGTGATGTGCATTTTTAATTTTTATATATGTGTGTATGTGTTTATGTCTATATAAATGAGTTCCTGTGGAGGGCTGGAAGAAGACATTGAATCCCCTGAAGCTGGAGTTATGGGTGGGTGTAGCTGCCAGATGTGGGTGCTGGAGTTGAATTTGAATCCTCTGCAAGAGCAGCAAGTCGTCTCTCCAGCTCTCCTGAGCTGTGTTTCCAATGGAGCCAATCTTGGAAGTGGTAATTGGTCAGAGGTCCCCACCCACCTAGAGGGAGGGGAAAGTGGGACACACAGTGCACTTGAACCATGCTGTGGTCAGTAGTGCATACAATGGTATCAGAAAAATCATCTATGTTCTTTCTGTTCCTTCTTCCACCTGCTGGGACTACAGGCCTGCACCTCCATGCCTAGTTTAAGTGGTCCCAGGAATGTAACCCAGGGCCTCATGCACACTAGGCAAACACTATCCAGGTACGGACCCAGCATCCTCTTTTTACAGAATGAGACAGGGTCTTGCTATATAGCCCAGGCTGGCCTCAAACTCAGGTCTCCTAGCCCAGGTTGTGTTGGGATTTCAAAGTGATCGACCACACCCAGTAACAAAGCAACAATGTATCATATAATTCATTACTGTTACAGAACATTGGGAACTATGGACAGGAAGGAATCTTGTTTGTATGGGGATAAAGATGAGCATTTTTGATGCTTCCTGCTCAGGTTTTCTCTACCAGTAAAATGGTTCTGGGGGGAAAAAAAAAGATGTGTTAATTAAAAAATATCCCCTGGGGACCCCAACAAGGCAATCATGCACCCACGATGGCTAAAACGAAAACAGGCAGGAACAGGCGTGGGAGCAGGAACCCTCCTTTGGCTGGTGGAGCAAAGCTGGAAGTTAAGCAGAACCAGGAGCCAAGTATGAACCCACAGAAGAGTGCACCCACGGAAGCGTGTGGTGTGCGCGCCCACAGGAGCCCATGCTGTGTGCAACACCTGCTCACAGTGTTTCAGACTCCAATAAGGAAACAACCCTGATCCTCAATGTGCAAAAGGAGGGAATAAGTTGTACCTGTTGCAGGCGATGGGGAGGCTGCCGAGGCGAGGCAACACGTACGCTATGGGATTCTCTTTATAGGAAGCATACAGACAGATGCTGGCTAGCAGGTGATTCTAGAAATGGCAGGGAGATCTTTCTCCAGAAGGAGGAAGGAGGCAAGAAGTAGAGGTCAATTCATTATGGGAGCTGGTGGTGTGTGGGCTCTTTATAAAGAGCTGGACCTCTTTTGCATTTGCGTGTTATCACGAGTGGGAGGAGCGCGGGTACCCTGGACAGCTTTCAGTAGTCAATTCTCTATTTCTACTATGCTGGTTCCAGAGCTTGAACATGGATGGCCATGAGGTTAGACAGGAAGTGCCTTTGCCCATTGAGCAATCTCACTGGCCTGAATTAAACATCTTTATGAGATTTTACAATCCACTAGGATGTGGCCAGATAATTTAGCCAGTACAGTGTGTGCTACACAAGCTTGAGGACCCGAGTTCAATCCACTAATTCTAAGTAAAAGCTTAGTGCAACAGTGTAGACTTGTGATCGCAGAGCTGGGGAGGCAGAGGTCCTCCAAGCTTATTAGACATCCACAACAGACTTACTTGCCCAATACCATGCCAGGGGTAGTCTCTGTCTCAAAATGGCTAAAGTGGACGGTGCTTTGACCGTCACATGTGCATATGTACCCATCCTCACATATAAGCACACACACACATACATACATGCATACATACACATGTATACACAAAAATTAGTTTATAAAATAAAAGTAAAGGTAAGAGAGATGTCAGTAAAGTTCTTGCCACAGAAACATGGTGACCCGAGTTGGGATTTCAGCGCTCACGTAAAAAACGGTGCTGTGAGTCTGTAACCTCAGTTCTGGGGTTGGCAATAATGTGGGCTGAGACATTTAGATGCCTGGAGACCACTGATTGGTCCACCTAGCTGATTCTGTGTTCAGGGAAATCTCTGTCTTTTTTTTTTTTTTTTTTACAGTAAAAGCTCACAGTGGTTCATTGCCACCACAAATGCCCTGACCTATGACTGGACTCTCAATTGGCTTGTTCCCTCTTCCTGCAGACCCATCCTATCACCCTTTGGTGAAGGGTCACACCCTCACCTGCATCTGGGGAAAGGGTTGGAGGTCTGTCCTAGCCTTTCCATGGAACATACATGTGCTTCCACTCAAGCTTGTGAGAGCTACAGTCACCTGGTTGGAGACATGAATCTTACCCACCTGTGTATCTCTGGTCACACATTGGCATGGCCACATGGGGACAGGGAGGAGGACAGTTCTGAGAAGTGCCTGCCTTGGAACAAAGTTCATCATCACCACTTATTTTCTCCTCAACCCCCAAGACCCACCATTTCTGGTCAGATGTGGTGACACCAGCAGCCTATTCCACGCGACAAGAAGTGTCTCTACTCTTCCTCGGTCATTGGCCCACTAGTAGCCCTCAGAGGAGGGTGCCGTGTCCGTTGTGCGTTTGAAGTTTCGTGGAGAGGTTGGACAGTTTGTCTGCGGTCACACAGCTGGTGATGCAGCAATGAGACCTGAACACAGGATGGCTGGTTCAGAGGTCAGCCTCTGGACTCTGATGTTTTGGGGGAGGGAGGTAGGGGGAGGGGGACTGGAAAAGGCTTGAGTAGATGAGTCAGAGTTAGAACGGAGTCTCAGGAGAATTTCTATAGACACTTGTTTCGTCATGAGTGGATCTGAGAAAGTCATATTAGGCAAAGCAAGCCAGATATGGGAGGTCCAATGCCACTTGAATCCACTTGTGGGAGGTTCCCAGGGGAGTCAGAGTCATGGATAGAAAGTAGGATGGGAACTAGAGGCTGGGGGATGGGCAGCCAGTGTTCAATGGGGACTGGTTTCCAGTTCTACAACAGTGATAATGGTCCATATGTGAAAGTGTGTGTGTGTGTGTGTGTGTGTGTGTGTGTGTGTGTGTGTGTGTGTGTGTGTGTGTGTGTGTGTGTGTGTGTGTGTGTGTGTGTGTGTGTGTGTGTAAAACCCAACTCAATTATTAAAATGATCCTGTAGCCTCCTTGCAGGCCTGAGACCAAAAAGAGCAAAGACTCCCTAGCTTTGGCAGGGGCTACCCTTCTGTTATCTAAGTGCCGGTTTATCAAGATCAGGACCCAAGATTGCATTTCCAGCACCCAGATTACAAACCAAGCGCGGGGTGCCATGCACTCTGATCCCAACCCTGGGGAGGCAGAGACAGGCAAGTCGTGTGGCTTCCGGCCAGCCAGCCTAGCCAAATCACCAAGCTCCAGGCTAGCGAGAGACTCTGTCTCAAATAAACAACGACAACGTGGACAGTGCCCGAGAAACAACACCTAAGATTGTCCTCTGGCATCCGCATGGATTTACCTGCTGGACCGTGCACACGCACGAGCACACACACACACACACACACATACACGCATGCACACATGTTAAAAGACAAAAAAGGTCAGGGCAGTGTGAGCATTGTTCGTTCGTTCATTCATTCATTCATTCATTCATTCACCAAACAAAGTCTTTTCCCCTAGCATATGACAGGAGACAGGTAGAGCCCTGAGAAAGAGACTGGGGAAGAAAAAGAACCTCGGGGTGGGGTCAGGAGGTAAGAGAGGCAACAGGCAAAATCATCCTAGATATGAGGATCACCCTAAAACAGGAAGTAGGGTCCCAGGGTAGAGGCAGGGCTGCTGAACAGGAAGTCAGGGAAAGAACTGACCAATGGCTGAGACCTGAAGGATAGGGACCAGGTGGGGTGTGGATCCGAGAGACGTGCGCAGCAGGCAGACAGCAGATGGCAGGTGCAAGGCCTAGAGCAGGAGAACACTGGGCATGTAGACGTGGGGGCTAGGAAGGCTGGCAGAGTTGTGGGCTGGGCGAGAGGGTAAGTGGGTTAGAGAGATAGTCTGGCCAAGGCTGCGAGACACACATACACATCAGCCAGGCAGTGGGCCTCGTGGGAATTCACTCCAGTTGAGCACAGTCCAGGTCCTCTGCTCCCTCCCTTCCCCCCACCTTTATGGGACACAGTGATCGCCATGTTTGGGAGATTCATCTTCTGGAATCCTTTGAACCCAGCAACACTGGAATTTTTTGGCTGCCCCCAAAGTTAAAGATAGAACCCTGTGGCAAGCCCTTGGTCTTGGGTAACATCTGTCCAGTTGGGCCAAGGAGAGGGTGTGGGCTCTGCTGGGCACAGTTCCTAAGCTTTGAGCAGCTCAGAGAACTGGACCAAGCAAGGTTCCTAGTCATGAGGCCAACACAAGCCAGTAAGACAGAGTTGGGTTCCAACAGAGGACATCACGATGGCCCCACTGTGGCCCACAGCTGTCCTGTTGCAATGGGTAAAGCTAGAGTCTTGGGTCTTCAGCAGACAGTGGGCTGCCTGCCACCAGGCCTTTAAAGTAGATGTGTGGAGCCCAGTGTTGGCTCAGGACCATTTTCCAGGTGGACACGATAGCTAGAGAACCAGCTGTACACAGAGCATGAGACTACTGGGGGTCCTAGTCCGGAGTGGGGTCAGACTATAGGCCAAGGGGTGGAGCCCTGATGAGCCTCAAAGGAAATAGCTATTATAAACTGACAAGCCAGATCCTCAAGTTTCACATTTCTAAGAGAGCCTGGGGGCCACCTAAGGATGGGCCCCAATTCCTCTGTGGAGTGACCCTCCCTGGGCGGGCAGGAACCGGCCCAGCCCGGGGCTCCTCTCTCCTCCTGCATACCAGGTCGTAGACAGTGTGAGACTGTAGCAGGCCATCTGGCCCCAGGACACAACTCCCCTGGTTTCCAGCTGTGGTGATCTGACCTACTGTCATCGCAAGTGGGGACAGGTCCACCAGCAGCTCCTGTTAGAGGCCCGCTGATCTCATTGCTGTGGAATGTGTGTTTGTCTGCAGGGCACAGCTCGGGTTGAGGACAGGAGAGCTGGGATGGTGCCATCCAGCACTGCTCTGAAGCCAGGCTGTGCCCTCCAGAGTGTTGATGAGACCCCTCAGCCTTTGCTTGACAAAAGCATCTGCCTCTCTGTCCTGGCAGCTGGGGCCCGCTCAGGTTTTGAACTGAATGAGCATGGCGGCTTTCTCGGTGCACGGTGGGGCACCTGAGCTCCCAGAACAAACTGGAGGTGACAATAGAGAGTTTCTGACCTGTCACTTATGCACCTTGGAATTCACTTCCCGTACATATCTTCACCCTGAGGAACCCCTTGCTTTGGTGGTCGGCAGCCCTGTCTGCTAGTGCCATTCTAGCCGAGGCAGAGGTAGAGTAAGCCCCATGGGTAGACTCGGGGTTCAGTCTATCAGTGTCTGTAAGTAAAGGTTCCTATTGAGCCAGGGTTTCTGAGGCCACGAATACTAACACCCCCCCCAGGGTGACTGCCCATGGGCACTTATCAGTCAAGAGATGCCTTCAAGAGTCTGAGTTCCAGCCCCACATGGTACCTCCTCCAAAATTGACCATATAATTGGTCACAAAACAGGCCTCCATAGATACAAAAATATTGAAATCATCCCATGCATT
>NC_034612.1:28989635-29039136 GCF_900095145.1 Mus pahari
AAAAAAAAAAAAAAAAAAAAAAAAAAAAAAAAAAAAAAAAAAAAAAAAAAAAAAAAAAAAAAAAAAAAAAGAGTCTGAGTTCATAGAATATCCCAACCGACAAGGGAGAAAAAAAAAGCAAGGTATCTATTCAGAGTCTCGGAGTTGGCAAGACTCAAGCTTGGACCCTGAAGAGCTTGCAGCTATTCCTATGGAGACCCGGGGAGGGCACATGGTCTCTGCAGATGTTCTGAGTAGAATGGAGCTGAGGAAGAGAAGGGCGTGCCTGCAGGAGCCATACAGATGAGTGACAGAGCCTGGAAGATACTGAGCAAAAGACAGAGCCCCAGGCCTCAGGCTGGCATCTCTAGTGTCTCTTAGACAGGTAGTTTCTCTGCCACACATGCCTGTCACCACGCCCTCCCCACCCATGGCAGAGCCTGTTCCAAGATAGCCAGGCTTCAGAGAAGATGAACGTTTGACTGCCAGTCCTGGGGAAAGGTGGGCAGGGTGTGTGGTGTCAGCCAGTTGCTGAGGTGTCAAGAAAATGCTCCTGACATACCCAAACTGAAGTCACAGGTGATGTCCCTACATCAGGGTTAGGAAGTGATACACGGTAGCATTTTCATCCTGTTCACGTGACACACATAAATAATCTAAGGAAGAATATCACACATAGCCTAAGTCATATGTGCTTCCTAGGGACCGAACAGAGGACCTCACATGCTGCACAGGGGCTCCACTGCCAAGGGACACTTGCAGCCCCTCACAGGGGCATTCTAGGCAGGGGCTCCACCACTGAGCCACACTCCCAACCCCTCACTGGAGGATTCTAGGCAGGTGCTCTACCACTGAGCCACACCCCTAGTCCCTTACTGGAGGATTCTAGGCAAGAGCTCTACCACTGAGCCACACACCCCAGCCCCTCACTGGAGGATTCTAGGCAGGGGCTCTATCACTGAGCCACACCCTAGCCCCTCACTGGAGGATTCTAGGCAGGGGCTCTACCACTGAGCTACACCCCAGCCCCTCACTGGGGGATTCTAGGCAGGGGCTCTACCACTGAGCCACCCCCCAACCCCTCACTGGGGGACTCTGAGCTCTCCCACTGAGCCCTGCCCCAGCCCCTCACTGGGGGATTCTGAGCTCTCCCACTGAGCAACGCCCCCAGCCCCTCACTGGGGATTCTAGGCAGGGGCTCTACCACTGAGCCCCGCCCCAGCCCCTCATTGAGAGATTCTGAGCTCTCCCACTGAGCCCTGCCCCAGCCCCTCACTGGGGGACTCTGAGCGGGGCTCTACCACTGAGCCCCGCCCCAGCCCCTCATTGAGAGATTCTGAGCTCTCCCACTGAGCCCTGCCCCAGCCCCTCACTGGGGGACTCTGAGCTCTCCTACTGAGCCACATTCATGAGCCTGTTTTTGTTTACTTGTTTGTTTGTTCTGTTTTAATGTGTGTGCCTATGTTTGTGTTGAGTTGTACATGCATGTAGAGAACAACCTTAGGTGTCAGTCCACCGGTTCCATATACCTTATTTTTTGCAACAAGGTTTCTAACTGTCCTGGCACTCACAATTAGTCTAGTCTAGCTGATCCCCAGGGATCTGCCTGACTCTTCCTCCTGGGCACGAGAATTACCCAGGCAACCATGCTATCTCTTACGTGGAAGATCTAACTCAGGTCCTCATTTATGCATAATGAGCTCTTTACCTCCTGAACTATCCCCCCACCATGGCCTGTTCTTATGCATTTTGGATATATGTGTTTGTGATCACATGCGTGTAAGTGCATGCATAGGCAGGAACTGTGTTCATGTGTTTGCGTGCATATAGATAGAATACAGGAGTTAGTGCTTGCTGTCTTCCTCAGTTGCTCTCCACTTTAGCAATACATGGTCTCTTGCTGGACCTGGAGCACACCAATTCAGGCAGTCTAGCTAGCCAGCTTGCCTCTGGCATTCTTTGACTCTTCTTCCCAGGCACTAGGGTTGCAGGTGGGCTGCCATGCCTTCCTGGCTTCTTACGTACGTAGGTACTGGGGGTCCAGTCTGGCCTTGTCATGCCTGTTTTGTGCTCTTTACTTTAAGGTGAACTCCTCCCAGGCTGGCCTTGAAATCACTCTGTAGCAGCTCCCCTCTGTGTATCTGAGTTGACTCAACCGTTGTAGTAGTGGGTGTGATTGTGCTGGAATTGATGCAGGGAAAGATCAGTTTAAATCCCAGCACCTTCCCGAAAATGACTCAGGCAGAATGGAGTCATACGGCGGGCTGCACGTGTAAAGTTCAGAATTGATCAGCATGGCTTATAACCAATGCCCAAACAGTCCTGGCGACAGAGCAAACAGCGCACGCTCACAGGGCCGTGCTGCTCTGCATATCCAGAATCTCAGGCGAATGGAATCCCCCAGCACGGTGGTTCTTCATGCCGTGCAGCTGAGCAGACAACCATACAACAACACAAACGGTGTTCTCCCGTTCACGTCTTCTGGATTGTGGGGCTCT
Organism: Mus pahari; assembly: GCF_900095145.1. Lineage (NCBI taxonomy): Eukaryota > Metazoa > Chordata > Mammalia > Rodentia > Muridae > Mus > Mus pahari. The sequence goes on from NC_034612.1 coordinate 28,992,113, forward strand.
GGGTTGCTTCCGGTTTGAGACTAATCCAGATAAACTCACTGTGAACACTTGTGCACAAGTCTTATGAATGTATGTTTTCATTTCTCTTGGGTGAATGCCTGGGAGAGGAACAGCTGGAGCTGATGGTTAGGGATATTCAGCCTCTGAGAAATTGGCCAACTGTTTCCCAAAGTGTCTCTTGTTTTCTTTATTGTCGTTGTTGCTTTTCCTTTTTTAACATTCCTGTCAGCAATGGAGGAGCATGCTGGCTTCTTCACATCACCATTCTCGTTGGTACTGTAGATGTGCTCCTAGGGATGCTTGGCATCTTAGCCTTGGGTGCAGGAGTTGGTACTGTAGATGCACCCCTAGGGATGCTTTGCTTTTATATCCAAAATCTAGAGTTGCTGTTTTCCCACAGAAAATGTGTACAAAGATTTTGAAAAAGCCAGTGACTCTTTTCCAAGCTGAAAGTTGGTGCCTAAAATACATATAATTTTATAAGTTTAAAATTTTGACTTATTGGGTCTGGAGAGATGGCTCAGTGGTTAAGAGCACTGACTGCTCTTTCAGAGGTCCTGAATTAAATTCCCAGCAACCACATGGTAGCTCATAACCAGCTGTAATAGGATCTGATGCCCTCTTCTGCTATGCAAGCATACATGCAGATAGAGCACTCATAAATTAATGATTTGAATGATCAACGATGTGCATGAAGACAGCGACAGTGTACTCACATATACAAATAAATCCTTTTTTAAAAAGTTATGAATTATTCCTCAGTAGCAAGGTGTGAGTTATTCAGAATAACAAGGTGAAGTAACACGAGAGTTTGTGGTAATTGAGTAAGAATGGCCCTAGTAGACTCGTGTATTTGGATGCAAGGTCATCAGGGAGTAGCACTATTTGAGAGGGATTAGGAGGCGTGGCCTTGTTGGAGTAGATGTGGAAGTCTACTGTTGATGGATTTGTTGTTGAAGGAAGTCACTGGGGGTGGGCTTTGGGGTTTAAAAGCTGAAGCCAGGCCCAGTATCACTCTCTCTTCCTGCTGTTGCTGATATGGATATACAATTCTCAGCTCCCTCTCCAACACCATGTCTGCCTGCGTGCATACTGCCATGCTTCATGTCATGATGACAATGGACTAGACCTCTGAACTTGTAAGCTAGCCCCAATTAAATGTTTTCTTTTTTATAAGAGTTTCTGTGGGACTGAAGAGATGGCTCAGTGGTTAAGAGATGTCTGTTCTTCCAGACATCAGAGGTCCTGAGTTCAATTCCCAGCAACCACATGATGGCTCACAACCATCTGTAATGGGATCTGATTCCCTCTTCTGCTATGCAAGCATACACAATTTGAACGAATATACTATCACACAATTTCACTGGCTTTATCCCTTTTTTTTGTTGATTAATTTACAATGTTTCTTGAGTATTTACATATAAAAATGTCATCAATGGGTGCTATTATTATTATTATTATTATTATTATTATTATTACAGTCTTAAAGGCCAGGAGAAACCAAGATCTACCTCAAGAAAGAGAAGAGCTTCCTGCTCTGGCTTACTCAGAGTACAAAAGGTGAGATGTGGTACACAAGGCCTCCAGGGGAGGCAAGCAAGGCAGACTGCAGGAGGAGGTGGCTGAGAGTAGCCTTGTCATTCTGTGGCTACACAGTAAGGGTGACTTGAGTTTGAAAGATGACACACATGGAAATAGCAGGAACCACAGGAGGAAGGGACAGGTCCATTGCACTACTTGCTTGTCATGTCGTTGCAACAAAACACCTGACATAAGCAACCTAATGAAGAAGGGTTTCTTCTGGTTCACAGTCTGAGGCTACCATCCATCATGGCATGGAAGGCTCAGCGGCAGGGGTGTGAGGCAACTGCTCACATGGTATGGTGGCTTGAACAGGTATGGCCCCCATAGACTCACCTGTTTGAATGCTTGGCCCAGGGGCAATGGCACTATTAGGGGGTGTGGCCTTGTTGGAGGGACCGTGTCACTGTGGATATGGATGGGGGGAGGTAGGCTTGGAGGTCTTCTAGTGCTCAAGCTCTGCCCAGTGTGGAAGAGACCCTGCTCGTAGCTGCCTTCAGACCAAGATGTAGAACTCTCAGCTCCTCCAGCACCATGCCGGCCTGGAAGATGCCATGCTTCCCGCCATGATGATAACGCACTGAATCTCTGAAACTGTAAGCCAGTTCCCACTAAATATTGGCCTTTATAGGAGTTGCTTAGTCATGGTATCTGTTCGCAGCTATGGAAACCCTAACTAAGACACATTGTATCCACACTCAGGAAGCAGAGAGAGAAGAACGCCATGCTCAGCCCAGTTTCTGCTTTTTATTCAGTCCAGGATCCTAACCCATGGCATGAAACTACCTGCATTCAGGTTTGGTATTCCTACTTTAATTAGCCCAGCTCACCAACAAATATGCCCAGAGGTTTGTTTCTATAGTGATTCTAAATCCTGTCAGGTTAACTGACAATCAAAGTTTGGCCATCATAGCCACCGCCAGCAGGGATCCATGGCTAACGTATCTGGCACATGAGATCCTCAGTTCTCAATGTTCTGTTTTCCCAGCTCCCAGACAGAACTGTCACTAGCCAGTGTGTAAACGCGTGTCCTATCTCTCTGCCCTAGCTGGCTTAATCGCATGAATAAAGCTCCAGGACAGCCAGTTAATCACCTGTGGAAACTGCAAACTGAACAAAACACCAAGTTATTTCTCATTTACCATAAAACTGACCTTAATTTTTTTCTTCTCCTCTGTCAGTTTGGAACCAAAATCTTCATGAATGTTAGACAACTCTTCTGCTACATCATACCCCAGCCACAACTGAGAGATTCTAAGCACGGGCTCTACCACTGAGCCACACCCCCAGCCCCTCACTGGGGGACTCTAGGCAGAGGCTCTACCACTGAGCCACACCCCAAGCCCCTCACTGGGGGATTCTAGGCAGGGGCTCTACCACTGAGCCACGCCCCAGCCCCTCACTGGGGGATTCTAGGCAGGGGCTCTATCATTCAGCCACTCTGCCAGTTCCTCACAGTACTGCTAAGCTATAGCTACAATCATCTTTTCACTTTTTATTTTGGGACACAGTCGAGTTTCTCAGTTACCTGAGTTGCCCTCAAACTCATTCTCTGGTCCTGGCAGGCTTTAATGTACAGTCCTTGTGCTTCAGCTGCCTGGAGAGCTGGGACCACAGGCCTGTCCCAACAAGCCTAGCTTTGCGGGCTTCACTTAAGCTCTTCAGTTTTCATCTCAGTGTCTGTCCTGGCTGAAGATCCTAAACTCTTTCTAATAACACTGCTACCACTTGTGAAATCACGGTGGCAGTATGAGAGTGTCTGTAGTGTGGAATAGATGCCTCTTGAAGGAGACCTGCATGGTTGGTTACATATTAACTTGTGCATGTGGGGTGTACTTATGTGTGCCCCATATACAGAGCCTACAACAGCTCAGGCTGATTTTAATGTAATTGAGCCAACTCAGAAGCCACCATTGGTGTTATCTCTTGACCTCTTAGTGAGATGCAGTTCTCAAAGAGTGAACACATCAGGGGCTGGATATGCAGGATGGCAGTCAGGACAGTGGACAAGAGAATGAAGCCTGGGAGCATCCAGGCTACCGTGAAATTTCTGGACACTTCCATCTTCTTGACTATAGGACATGAAGGCCTCCATGTGCAGAACCCAACCCTGGAGATTAATGGATCATGGGATGTACATAGGCTGACTGATTTGGGTTAAAGTCTTTGTCCTTCTGCCTTATAAAGCACTAAGAGCAGTAACTCAGAGGAAGTCAACACACTGAATGGGGATACTCCCCAGCAACCAAAGATGACAGACAGAAGAAAGGGGTGGGCGGGGCGTCAGCACCCAGCACCTGCCTGATGACACGCCATCCAGAAGCCTGTTCACCTGTGGGGCCCTGAAACCAATTTCATATCTAAATTGAACAGTAACACACCACTAAGATGACTGGAAATCTCTGACTAGACTGGAGCTTCAGGCATAACTGGATCCAGGAACCTAGTTGCTCTCAAGGTTGATACTCTCAATGCTAGCTTTTTTTCTCTGTCCTAGGTCAGCAGTTGCAGTGATGAGGGGGGCCTACAACACTTGTTTATTGTCTATATTAACAGGAAGACCATGGCTATGGCCTAGCACCCATCTTTCAGATGACGAAAGCAGCTGAAAAACATTGAATCTGGGTATTTCAAGGTAGTTCAGCAGGTAAATCCACTTGCCACCAAACCTGATGGCCTGAGTTCAGTCCCTGGCACCCATGTGATGAGAGAACAGACTCCTGCAAATTGTCTTGTGACTTTCACATGCACACTGAAGTACACCTTCCCTAAAATAAATAAATAAACAAATAAATAATAGATAGATAGATAGATAGATAGATAGATAGATAGATAGATAGATAAATAGATATAATAAGATTGTTTTGATTCTCTTAGTAGATTTCTTTAACTGGGTTTAGAAAGTTATAGTTTCACACCTCTCTGTCTCTCTGTCTCTCTCTGTCTCTGTCTCTCTCTCTTTCAAGCATACAAGATGGAAGTTCCTTATGGCGGTTTGGCACCTACTAGGGTTTGCTTGAAACTCCCCCATCTCTTGCCTTCCTCACCTCCCTCTCTAAAGCTGGATTCATGCAGATCAAGCAGATGTGTTCTGATCTCTATGCGGCCTGAAGAAAGCCCTGTAGCTTTTCTGTGCCTGTTATCTACCTCTGTGGACGACTGGTGGCCAAACAGCCTCACACCACTGGCCACACCACTGAAGCTGAGCGGGTGTGACCTGGGACCTGCACTGCAGATACAGGCTGGTGAGCCCAGTCCTTCAAAGCCTTAGGCCTCTGTCAGCTGTTTTAGAAAAATGATGACAGAAAGACACCAACACTCAGGAATAACAGTCCCCCGAGGAAGTCCCTGTGCCCTTCCCAAGGGAGGTGGATGGGCTAAGCTTTCAGAGACCAAATGGCACACATCCAACTATAATGGAGACTGTCACCCATGGCTTCTCATGGCCTTGTCAGGTCATTTTGAATCAGACATTGGAGCTTGACCTCACGGTTCAGTCCTGCCATCCCAGTTTCCCAAGAGACTGAGACAAGAGGGTCACAAGTTCAAAGCCAGCTTGAATACAGAGTGATTTCAAGGTCAGCCTGGCAACTTAATGAAACTCTTATCACAGAATAAAACATTTTTTTAAGAAAAAAGTCTGAGGATAAAACTTAGCAGTAGCCGGGTGTGGTGGCGCATACCTTTAATCCCAGCACTTGGGAGGCAGAAGCAGGCAGATTTCTGAGTTCGAGGCCAGCCTGGTCTACAGAGTGAGTTCCAGGACAGCCAGGGGTATACAGAAAAAAAAAGAAAACAAACTTAGCAGTAGAGCACCTGCCTAGAATCCCCCAGTGAGGGTCTGGGGTGTGGCTCAGTGGCAGAGCCCCTGCCTAGAATCCCCCGGTGAGGGGCTAGGGCGTGGCTCAGCTGTAGAGTACCTACATAGCCACATTTCACAAACAAAAACTTGGAAGCAATATAATTGTCCAGTAACAAAAAATCAATTCCAGCAACTGTGATGTATAATGAAAGTGTCAGGCCTCAGGCCGAGGAGACATCCAGCTGCTGGCCTATACCACCCACAGTGAATCTCAAAACACCAGAATGTGTGCAAGAAGGAGATCCCACAGCCATGTGGGATCCTGGAATGAACAAAACTGACTAACCCAAAAGTGGTCAGAGCAGTTGTGTGGAAGGGGTGCTGACCAGGAAGGGTCACTGGGAGACCTTCAAGTAGCGCATGTGCTTTGCCTGGGCACGTTCTGTCAAATCCTGTTGAACAATGTCCTTGAGATCTGAGCACTGGCAAATCTAAAGTGGACATGAAGAGAATCCCTTCCGGCCTCGTGAAATTAATCAGGATGTCAGGAGTTGGGAGGCAGCAGCCTTTGAGGAAGGATTTGGTGGGGCTCTCCTGGATGCTGGTCATATTTTCATTCTGGGCCAAGCTCTAGTTCCCTTAACAGCTGTGGGCTTGAGTCATGTGCCCCTTCAGGTGCATGAGATACTCGGGGAAGCTTCCCAAAATCAAAACGCAGGCTTCATCTCTGGCAGGATGTGTCCACCATCAACATTATTTCCAGTTCCTGTCCCACGTTCCCTCCTGGAGCCTCATGGCCTCTGCCAGAAGCCAGAGCCAGCACCACCTGGGACTAGAAACTGAGACATGGCATTGCCCTGGTGGCCTTCTCAAGTGGGGATGGGAAGGGCTGCAGACGTTAGAGCTGAGATGATCCCACCACCACCAGGACACGGCAAGAGCTGCGAACGCTCCTACCATCGTGAACTTCTCACCGCAGTACTGCTCAGGGTCTGTCCTCTGGTCTGTGTCTGCTCCTTCATAAAACCCAAGCCCAGCATCCTCAAGGCTGTCCCTAAGCAACGCTAGGCCCCCGGACTCTGGAAGCTGATGGGGGGTGGGGAGATGGGAGCACAGGCAGAAGGGGATGGGCACCAGCTGGTGTTTTGAAAGAGTGGTGCCCCAAGCTCCAGGGGTGGTGGGCCAGATGCCAGCCCCTCCCCCACAACCCCTCAAAGCACCCCCCCAACCCTGCCCCTCTCCCTCCCACCTCCAGACCACCCTGAATTCACAGACCTGTCTACAGTCACAGACAGACAGCTGGAGCGTCGAGTCACGTGACTGGCCCTGGGCTGGACCCCCCACACCCAGGAAGAATGGGTACCCAGGCCTCTGTTTTCCCTTTCCTGGTGGGGCCAGAACGTTCTCCCTACGGTCCTCCAGAGACAGTGTGGCACAAGCCTGCTTTGAATATCAAGGTTTGCAAAGATCAAAAAAAAAAAAAAGCAAGGTATTTTGGAAACACAGAGTGTGCCAACTAATTAAGGATCAGATTATTAGGGAGCTCCCTCACACAGGAGGAGCGGGGAGGCAGGCAGCCAGTCCCCAGACACGTCAACAACAGAGAGAGAGAGAGAGAGAGAGAGAGAGAGAGAGAGACACCTACCAACAACTTTAGCAAGGAAGCCAAACCAGATAAATGGGTCTATACTTCTGTACAGCAAGGAAAACACTCAGTAGCTGGAAGAACCCCCAAAGGATAGAGAGTATCTGTCAGAGCAGGAGCTGTATCTGGGAAGAGGTTCATCTCCTGGACAAATCCTGAAGTCCTTTGTTCAACAAGGATGCTACTACTGAGCCTGGTTAAATACAGTTGAGAGGCTGGGGAGATGCTCAATGGGCAGGGGTACTTTGCTATACGAGAATGAGGCTCTGAGTTCAAACGATCAGCACCCATGTAAGAAGACAAGCGTGAAAGCACCAGTGCCCGTAATCCCAGCACTGCTGTGGGGAAAGAGCAGGATCCCTGGAGCTGGCAGGCTGCCATCAAGCAAAAGAGCTGAACAGACAGGATGACTGAAAGATGCGAGAATGACCACCGAGCACAGAAAAGGATTCCCGAAATTACATTATGAGGGAGATGTCGATCAGAGCCACGGTGAGTACAAGGTAGCAGGCCTGCCATACAGCTATTGAGAGGCTAAGGCAGGAAGATACCAATTTCAAGGCCAGCCTGGGCTATCCAATGAGTCGAGGCGAGTCTAGAAAACTTAAGGAGACCTTGTTTGAAACAAAAAGTAAAAAGGGAGTTAGAGATATAATGCAGTAGAAGAGTACCTGTTTAGAATCCCCCAGTGAGGGCTGGGGTGTAGCTCAGTGGTAGAGCCCCTGCCTAGAATCCCCCAGTGAGGGGCTGTGGTGGGGCTCAGTGGTAGAGCCCCTGCCTAGAATCCCCAGTGAGGGGCTGGGGCGTGGCTCAGTGGTAGAGCCCCTGCCTAGAATCCCCAGTGAGGGGCTGGGGCGTGGCTGAATATACAAGGCCTTGAATTCTACTCTTAGTACTGAGAGGAAAAAAAAAAAGCTGAGCTCTGGGAGGGAACCAGAGACAGGTGGATCCCTAGAGCTCACTTGCCTAGCTACCCTAACTGAATTGCTGAGCTCCTGGTTCAGTTGGAGTCGCTGTCTCAAGAAGAGTGGGAGCCATGAAGAAAGATACTCAGCATATACCTTTGACCTACACCCAGGCACACACACATATGCACACACTCTTGCATATACACACATCTGTGCACAAACATAAAACACAGACATACAGAAATAGATACCTACACACATAAATACACACACACCTGCACATACATACATACAATCACACACACATCTGTCCTGTACATACATACATACATACATGCATACATACATACATACTTATATACATATAGACACACCTGTGACACACATAATACACATACATAAATACATACATACATACAGACAGACAGACAGACAAAAATACACACACATGTCGGGCAGTGGTGGCACATGCCTTTAATCCCAGCACTTGGGAGGCAGAAGCAGGCGGATTTCTGAGTTTGAGGCCAGCCTGGTCTACAGAGTGAGTTCCAGGACAGCCAGGGCTATACAGAGAAACCCTGTCTCTAAAAACCAAAACCAAAAAAAATAAAAAATAAAAAAATAAAAAAATACACACACACACATACTAAGTGAGATGGGATACAGCATTGAAGAACTTGGGTGACTAAGAACCCTAGAAGTGCCACTTGAAGCCCAGTAATCTCAGGGGTGCCAGAGTTAAGTCCTGACCTAGGAAAGAGGGTGGAGGCTGTGGCGAGGTAAGCAGACCCTATGATAGGGGGTCAGGAGATGGCTTTTCCAGTGCCCGGAGGGGCCTGAGAGCCTTTCTTTGCATATGGCCCAAGCTCCTCTTGCAGGTTAGTTGCACTCTGCAAGGAACGGCTGGTCCAGCTTTTCCCTGTCTCAAGCTGTCCACTTAGCTAGGGGGGTTCTGGGCTATTAGCCCCCATGCTGGAGAAGGACTGAGGTTTTGGTAACTGACCAGAAACACCTCTCTTCCTGGACTAATCACACTTCAAAGGAGGCCCAGATCCAGGAAGGTGGCCTGGCAGGGCAGAAGAGCTCACCTGGGGGAGGGGTGACAGGTTCACTAATCCCCACTGGGCAATTAGGGGCCAGATAATGTTTCCTAACCACTCCCTCTGCCTTCCTGGGGCTTGGAATGCACCCCAGGCCTTTGAAGCCATCATTAAGGTGTCTCAGCAATGACCACCAAGCAGGGGAGAGGTGCCCTGTCCCCAGGCGTCCCAGCTAGCAAAGCAGAGGATTAGCCACAGTCTAGCCCAGAAGCCAGCTGGCTCCCTTGTGGCCCTGGGTGGCCAAGGAGGGTCATCCTGAGAGCCAGGCCTAGCTAACCCACCCACTCCTCCCCTGCAGCCCCCACCACCACAGCCCCTTCCTCCTGGGGTGAGGAGGCCTCGTCCTGGATGAGTGATCTTGTCAGTGCCCAAGGTCAAGATGTAAACCTCATGCCCTGCTTCTGAAGACGGGCGATCCATCTCCCCTTTGGCATCTGATGAAACAGAGCAGAGATGTCCTCTCATCTCAGAAGCCTGGTTTAACACGCCGCTGCCCCTGGCTGGAGTTTCCGGGACATTGTCTGCAGGGCTGGCGGTGGCCTCCTAGCCCAGGAGGCCAAGGCCCAGGGAGGCAGGACTGTGGCGTGGCCTCCTGCTCTTGGACTTTCAAAGACCCAACTTCTGTCCCCCAGGAACTGTGACCATAATTTTTCAGTAAAAAGCCTAGAGACTCTGACAATTCTAACTAGCTAGGCTGGGCCCTTTATCTTTAATACATCAACGAAAGAAACCAATCATAAAAACAGAGAAAAATATTTAATCAGTGTGGTCACATTGAGAGAGCCCAGTGACTCCAGACTCCATTGTCCACACCTGACAGGAAGGCAAGAGGTTTGCATAGCTAAGCATTACCAGCCAAGGCCCATCTGCTTCCAGCAAGTTGTTCTAACAAGTTGTCAGTACCCTGAGTAATCTCATTCAGAGAGACAGACCCTCTGGCTGGCACCAGGCTTCAGCCTGTCCCTTTCCCCAGCATGGGATTCCTGGGAGATTTTCGTTATTTAGTGCCCATTGTTTCAAAGGCCTAACAACTGACAGGAGGAACACATGCGTCTCTAGGAGTCTCCTCCAATGGCCCCTCAGGCTTTGGCTCCTTCATCTTTCCCTCCCAGGTCAACGCCACAGATGCATAGGACAGAGCAGACACTGTGTCCCCTTTGCTCAGCCCCTCACATGGAGGGTCCTGTCTACCCAGTCCCAGAGCGGTAAGTAGGACCAGACCAGCAGTCTAGTCTTGAGGTCTTGGACCTCTAAAGAGGACATCCCTGCTCCAAGCGGCTCAGAGTGCATTCTGGGATGTGGACCTCATCTAGACACTCTTTACTCTATCCCCTGGGGCTCCTGGATCTGGAAGACCACCCAGAGTCCCGCCAGAGGGGATGGGGTGGGATGGCTGGCCACAGTCTGTAGCTAGTCTAGAGCACTCCAGGCCCGCGGCATCCCCAGGAGAAGTGCTTACAGCACGATCCAGGACCAGAGTTGCCAAGCTAGATGGGTATTTGGGGTCCTGGGATGGTTGTGTGAGAGGAGGTGTGTAAAGGGAAGTGGTGCCTGGCGAGAGGGGTGGATGGAAAAAGGAACAGAGAGAAGGGGTGGATTAGGGAGAGGCTCAGAGCTGAGTTGGGAAGACAACAGCCAGGCCCAAGGAGCAACGGGGGACAAGGGCGTGTCCCCGCTGCTCCCCTCTACCCCGGCTGCTGATGGTACAAAATGGCACCTGTCACCCCAGGACTTATGTGGATCTGGGGACAGATTTAGGACCTCCAGATAACTGTCCTGTAAATCTGAGCTCACGGCTTCTTCTCATCTCTCCATAACCTCCTCTGTTGTATGCAAGTGTGTGCTGGAGCAGTCTGTCAGTTCATCATTGTGTTTTCCTGAATGAGCCTGTTAGCAGGGCAGGGACTGACAACTTCACTAACTCTCTAAAGGAGTTGTTTTACAAGCATGGGGGCCTGGGTTTGATCCTCAGAACCCACAAATGAGCTGGGCATGGTGGCACACACTTGGAATCTGTTGCACTGGGGAGGCAGAGACAGGAGGACAAACTCCAGTGACCTCTCACAGATACCAACCAGTGTCTCCAAGCCAAAATGGCTCCTTTGCCTCTATGTGACTTCCCCTTTAAGGCTTCCCATTATTCACCTGGTCCTCTGTGTTCCCATATGTAAAATGAAGCATGTGAATCTTATACATAAATCCTGTGTCTAACTGCTACTGAATTAGGGCTTTGTTAGACATCCATAGGACCAGCCAGATCACACCACATTCATCAATAATACTAAGTTGCCACCAGTCCCTGAGATTCAAATCAGCCCTCAAGAAAAACTCTCTGTGCTATTGTGAAGATAAAATGAGTTTTGAGCCCAGCTTAGAACAATTTAAGAGGCCTTGATGGTAGAGTCCTTTTCTGAGCTGACATCATCTGTCAAAGATTCACGCAAATTGAGCCTAGGAAGGCTCGACTTTTGAGGGTAAAAGCACAGGAGAAAAGTGGGTCTTTCTAAAATCATGTCCTCCATCCGTTGTACACCAAACTTTATAGTCAGCTTCCATTTACACCATGGTGTTTAGTCCATTTACATTTATTGTAAACTTTGGTATAGGTGTATTGAAGTGCCAAAATTTGCTACTTGATTTTTGTCTCTTGTGGTTGTTCTTTTGTTGTTGTTGTTTTAGCATGTTTAGTGAATCTGTTATTGTTGTTTCAGTTTTCTCTTTCTAAATCTTTCCTGCCTTCTTTGGTACTAATTGAATAATTTATAGTATCTATAGATCCATTCAAGAGCCTATGGAGTTAAAACTCAGCACATTCATCAGTAACACTGTATTGCCACCTATTCTCTGACTCTCTTCTTGTCTTTGAGTCCCCTCACAATGACAACATGATATCATAATGTAGCCTCACAAAAGAATGAATGTAAAAGCAGGTGTGTGGATTCAGCCATTAAGGAAACCATTGAAAGACTTCCTCTGTTAAAGAAATCAGCAAAACTACACAGCAAAGCTACTTCTGTGTTCTGTTTTCTCATTCTAGAGAGCAGTTTGGCGGAGTTGTGTTTCTTTTTGAGACAGGGACTTGCCATATAGCCCAGGCTGACCCGGAAGTCATGATTCTCTTTCCTCAGCCTCTTGGTCTTTCTCTTGACCTGTTTGTTTGTCTTAACATTACTTGCACTGTGTATGATGGTCTCAGTGCTAACCTGACTCAGTGCTAGGCTTTCTGATCCCCTCTCAGGAGCTGAACACATAGCAGCTCCCCTCTCACTTGTAACCTTGGGCTGAGCTGGGTGTCCGCTGGCCTTAATCCCTGACCCCAGGAAAGAAGTGTTCTGCCCTCTTGGCCACAGCTCCATCCTGGCAAGAATCCTTTGTTGGCACCTCCTGACTACCTCTGAATCCGCAGGAGGTGTGAGGGCAGAGAGGGGGGTTTGTTTGGAATCCCATCCCAATTGGCCAGCAGCAACACTGGTTTGTCCAGAGAGCCTTGGCTTCCTCCTCCTGGAACCCTGCCCCCTCTTGGACTTGAGTCCAGGCCCAGAGGGGTAGCCAGGAGTGAGCAGATGGGCTCCTGGCCAGGCACGTGGCCCAGGGGGGGGGGCGGGGGCTGTGGGAGCTGACACTGCAGCTCGGAAGCCAGGGGCACTCTCCTCGGCTCACTTCACAGTGCCAGGAAGCTGGGAGAGCCCTTCCCATGTGAAGCCGAAGTGTCCAGCCCACCCAGCTGGGGGACCTTTGTGGTTGTCTCCTGGTGCTGTCTCTCTCAGTCACAGGGTGGCCCAGGCCCTGCTCCTCCCTGAATGGTGGGGATGGAGAGCTACAGAGACTAGGAAGCCAAGCTTTATCCAGCAGAGCCAGCAGCACTAACTTTGCCATAGATCAGTGAGCCAGGCCAGCTGGTGCAGAAGCTGGTCTTGCTAGTCCAAGATCCAGGCCTTTCCACTTACAGCCTCTGCCATCTCTATCCACAGCTCCAGGACCAAGGGGTGAGCTGTGGGTCACTGCTATTTTAAATGCTAGTACACATGAAGAAAATATCTAATACTAAAAAAGAAAAAAAGAAAAAAAAGAAAGAAAGAAAAGAAAAGAAAATGCTAGTACACCGTTGATCCCAGCTCTCCAGAGGCTGAGGCAGGTGGATTTCTATGAGTTCATGGCTAACATGATTTACATAGTGAGCCCCAGGCCAGTCAAAGCTACATAGAAAGACCCTGTCTCAAAACCATCAAAACATCCAGGTGGCAGTGGCATATTCCTGCACTCGGGAGGCAGAAGCTGGTGGATTCCTATGACTCGGAGCCCCAGGCCAGCCAATGCTACATAGTAAGACTCTGCCTCAAAAACACCAAGATAAAAAAAGAGCTGAAAGCTGAGCCCCCAGACTTCAAACAGTAACGTCTCCGAGGCCTCCCGCGCCCTCTGTGGAAGCCTTTGGTATTTCTCAAGTGTCACCTGTGAGAGAGCTGGTGTGTGGCTGTGGTCACAAAGAGCTCAGGACCCAAAGCCTGCAGGCTGCTTTGGGCTGCCCCTGCAAAAAAAGGTAGAGCAAAGGTCAGGAAGGTCAAGGTCTTCATAAAAGTCCCTGCCACCTGGGACCCTCCCTCAGGACCCCTGCCCATGTCCTGCTGCGAAGAGACAGAAGCCACCAAGGTTCAGGATCTGCCCTTGCCATGGGGATGAGTGGGAGGAACAGCAGCATGGGACGTGAAAGCTGCCATGCCTCCCACCTCTCCCCATCCTTCCCACCCTCTTCACCCCTCCCCATATCCCCGCACCCCTTCTCACCCCTGTTCCCCTCAAAACATCAGTCACATGCTCATTAGTCATGGTTCTTGGTATGATCACATCAATAATGCCCCCAGCTGGGTGGCGGTGCACACCTTTAACCTCAGCACACTGGGGACAGAGGCAGGCAAATCTCTGAGTACAAGGCCAGCCTGCTCTACAGAACAAGTTCCAGGACAGCCAGGGCTGCACAAACAATCCCTGTCTCAAAAAAACATAAGGGAGAGAGAGAGAGAGAGAGAGAGAGAGAGAGAGAGAGAGAGAGAGAGAGATGTGAGCCCTTAGGAAGAGAGATTTCTGGAACAGCCCATCGTCTTATGCCCTCTATGGCTGCTGTCAGAGAACAGAGAACCATCAAGTGGAGACCCTCCCCTAGCATGCCAGGAGAGNAGAGAGAGAGAGAGAGAGAGAGAGAGAGAGAGAGAGAGAGAGAGAGAGAGAAGTGTGAGCCCTTAGGTAGAAAGTTTTCTGGAACAGCCCATCGTCTTATGCCCTCTATGGCTGCTGTCAGAGAACAGAGAACCATCAAGTGGAGACCCTCCCCTAGCATGCCAGGAGAGGGGACATCAAAATCAGCCCCTGGACAGCACAGCTAAGGATGCCCGCTGAGGTCTGACGCCCGCTGAGGTCTGATGCCTAGCTTCTTTGCAACGAGCCCCAAGGCTTCTTGACATCCCTTGAGGGGTCTCTCTCATTGGGCAACTCTATTGCTGGTTGGTGTGAATTCAGACTCCCTCCGGCAATACCATATCCCTGTCTCCCATCAGAACAAGGCCCATGGCTCCCTGCCCAGCTCCCTGCTGCCCTGCCTACGCTGTGCTCTGATGGTCTAATTTCATTCTGTTGCTGTCGTAGTAAAACACTGTGACCAAAAGTAATTTAGGAGAGGAAAAGGTTTATTTGTCTAGCACTTTGAGATCACAGTCCATCATTGAGGGACGTCAGGGCAGAAACCCAAGGCAGGAAGCAGGAGGTCCGTCTGCCTGCCCTTCCACTCAACATCACTTCCAGCCGGGAACTCCCTCACAGCCAAAGTACAGCAGAAACCACAGAGGACTGGTTTGCTAGCTGGGTCACAGATTCTTCTGTGTAGCCTTGGCTGTCCTGGAACTCACTCTGTAGACCAGGCTGGCCTTGAAATCAGAAATCCNCCTGCCTCTGCCTCCCAGGTGCTAGGATTAAAGGCATGTGCCACCATGCCCGGCTTGGGTCACAGATTCTTATGGAGTGCAGCACAACCAAGCTTAGGGAATGCTGTTGCCCACAGTGGACTAGACCCTCCGCACATTCAATTATCAAGACAATGCCCAATAAATGCACCCACAGAGAAATCTAACCTAGACAATGTCCTGAGTGGAGGATTCGGGACTGGATGTGGAGTCTGTGGATTCAAGGTACTTATTTAGAGGGGAAGGGGCAAATGTCAGCCCTTGGTCATATCACAAGTGGATGGGACATAAAAGTATCTTCCTGACCCTGCCTGCTGGAGTCTAGCCTCACAGATTTGCACTGAGGGCGATTTGTGCAGTTGGGCTCAGAGGAGAGAAGCCGCCATGCTCACTTAGCAACTTATGTGACTAGGCAGGGATCTCAAAAGACAGCGGCAGGAGACTTTGCCCTAGATGGAGAGAACACTGTTTCGCCCTCTCTCAAGACATCCACTCCTACCCACCCTGATTCTGATAGGGAGAGGCAGAGGTCAAAGGTGCAGATAACCTCATAGGTTTTAAGATAGTCCACCAGAAACGAGGAAACTGAGCCATGGTAAAACAATACCCACAAATCCCAGTGGATGCTCCTGGGGACACATATGGTCTACAGTTCTGGATATGGGGAAACTGTGGTCTGGTGAGGCAGTACTCATCTCACTGTGCTGAGACAGGGCTCTCAGTAACCCCTCTACCGTGACCCTGGCTCAGACCTGTATGGCTGTGCCCACTCCTGTGGAGGCAGGCTCCAACTTTCTTCTGAGCCCTGGCGCAGTCCACAACCCCTTTCAAAATGCACCCAGCACTCAGCCAACAAAGGCTCTCATTCAGCCCAGCCCTCCCCACCGCAGGGAGTGCATGCTTTAAAAGTGTGTTTCTCTCAAAGACTAAATCAGCACTTCCCAGAAAGAGAGGCAAGCTGGCCATGCTTGTGTGACGAGATGCTCTGCCTTGCCGCACCAAAGGCCTCTCAGCCACAACCCTGATGGGACGCAGAGACCATGCTAGTCTTGCATCTAGGGCTCAGGAAAGCAGATCCAGGGTTTCTTGGATTCTTGTGACCCACTCCCCTTCTGTCCCCAGGCCAGTCCAGAGGCTGCCACAAGTCTCTTAAGCTCAAGAGAAAGGGCTTGTCTGCACTAAAGCCGCCTGCAGGGGAAGCAGAAAAGAGGTTTGGTAAGCGCATCAGAGGTGCTGGGTACCCTCTCCCCGTGCCCAAGTCTGGGACCCTGGAAGCTGCTCTCAGGGCATCTGGATGGCTGGGCTGGGCTACTAGTGCCTTCATCTAGTTTATACTTGTTCCTTCCTCCCCTGAATGGTAGAGAATGCTCCTCAACCAAGAGACGAGCATGGTTCCAGCAAGGTATATGAGACCCCGGCCATGTGTGCAAAGAGTAAACCACTATTCCTAGGCCTGGGCAGAGCTGAGCTGCCTGAGAGAGGAAGCTGTGTCTCAGTGTGTTCCCTGGACCGCCAGCACCCACTGAATCACCCAGGAGAAGGAAGGTGCTCCCATAGGGGATGACGCTGTGACAGCCACAAGACCTGGGCTGCAGACAATCTCGGGATACAGAGTGGAGACAGCAGTAGCCATGCCTAGAGAAGGCTCCTGCCTAGAGAAGGCTCCTGCCTAGAGAAGGCCCCGCAGAGTTTTAAAGTGTTTGTTGCACAAGCATGAGGACCTAATTTCAGATCCCTAGAAGCCACACACACACACACACAAAAAGATCCTTCAGTGCACAGCTGTGACACCAGCACTGGCCCAACCTCATTCTCATTGCAACAGTCTAGTCTAGTGAGAGTCCCTGCCGAGAGAGAGAGAGAGAGAGAGAGAGAGAGAGAGAGAGAGAGACAGAGACAGAGAGAGAGAGAGAGAGAGAGAGAGAGAGAGAGAGAGAGAGGATGGAGGGAAGGAAGGAAGGAAGGGTGGAGTAATAAAGACAGACCTCAAAGTCTGACTTTAGACTGCCACACACGCACCTGATGCACACTTACATGTGTGCACAGAGAGTGCACTTGCCCCTCCAAGGCTGGCTAGGGTGGCGAGACACTTGGGGATATTGTCTTGCCTCTAAATGTTCACGGGAGGGTAGGCCAGGGCAGCGTGACCCCAGGGCCATCCCATTACTACCCACGTGGACAAACCTAGACAGCTGGGGTGGGCCCAGCAACCACTTCCAAACCTTGGTAGCCATAGGCATAACCCTGCTGGACCTGCTGCGGAGACAAACCACAATGGACAGTGACCTCTAGAGCCAGTAAGCAGAGACCCTGAGCTGGCTGGCGAATGCCTGGCCTTTTAGCCACTGCACCAAGGTGATGGCTTTTGTGCCGGACACCTCTGACTACAGGCAGGAGTGACCACAGCCTCTCACTATCAGACAGAGGAGCCCTCACCCTCTCCATCCACTCCACCAGAAACTATGGTCCCCTGGCCTCGCAGAAGCTGAATGCTCACAACTACCGGGTCCTGTTGCATTCCTGCCCAGTTCTTTCCAAGTTCTAAATCCTCCCACCTCAGCTGGCATCATAGACACCCCCACTCAGTGATGTCAAGGGACATGGAGTTAGGTAAAGACCAACTGTGTGAAGCCCCACACCTCTTTGGAGGGGTAGCGCCTTAAAGGAAATAGAATGCACTAGCTGGCCACATTGGGTTTACTTTTCAACTCTTGTATTAGTAAATACTATGTCCTTTGCCTGGATTCTACAATTTACATCGGCCATAGTTTCCTTACCACCGTCCATCCACCCACCTATACATACAACCGTTCATCCACCCACGGATTGATGTGTCTAGCCATTCTCTGTCTAGCAATCTATCATCTAGCCATACAACCATCTATCATCCACCCACTTATCCATATACCGATACTATCATTTCTTCTATCCACACATCCAGACACCCATCTGTTCATCTGTCTGCCTGCTCATACATACGTACAACTTTTGACCCCAGTCATCCACCCCTCCTACCTCCTCAGCATTCTATTCTCATCACTTGCATTTCACAGTAAGTTATGCACATCCTCATACCTCAGCCCAGATCCTCAGTACTGGGTTTCAGCTGAGCTCAAACCCCTTCTACAATCGCCCCGTTTTAGGTTCAGCGTCCTCAGTGAAGTCCACGATCTCAAAGACGCCACAACATAAGGCCACTGGTGTTCTGTTGCTTTGCGTCTCTCTCCTTGACAGCCTTGGCAAGAGCAAACTCTGAATAGCCCAATCCCTGATCAAGGACTTGGGCTGTCACCAATTTGGACTGAACCTACCTAACGCACTGTCACCAGACCCAGATGACTCCGTAACTCTACATCTCAGATAGTTCAAACTAGATAAGGTAAAATGTTAACCTTAGTGATGTCACCAGACAACAGACACGCTGTCTCTCCATCACAGAGACTCCCTCAGATGACGTTGCCCAACACATAGGATATAAAACACATCTTGGGCTGGTGAGATGGTTGAACAGGTAAAGGTGTTTGCCCTGCAATCCTGGCCATTTGAGTTTGATCCCTGGGCCCACATAAAGGTGGACATAGAGAACTAATTCTACAGAGTTGTTCTCTGACCTCCACAGGCATGCTAAGATATGCACCTCCTGTATACAGTAATAATAGTAAATTAAATTAAAAACAGGGTCTTCTTGCCTGTTTTTTCCCAAGCATCTTCTCAGTAGGGCTCCCTGATGACATCTTACACTATTCTCACTCAACATACAAACTTTCCCTTATCCTTAACTGGGGTAATGACTCAGTAGTAGACCCCTGCCTAGAATCCCCCAGTGAGGGACTGGGGGTGTGGCTCAGTGGTAGAGCCCCTGCCTAGAATCCCCCAGTGAGGAGCTGGGGGTGTGGCTCAGTGGTAGAGCCCCTGCCTAGAATCCCCCAATGAGGAGCTGGGGGTGTGGCTCAGTGGTAGAGCCCCTGCCTAGAATCCCCCAGTGAGGGTCTAGTGGCTCCCTTCACTCTTTCTCTACACACACACTCACACACACACACACACACACACACATAGGTTGGAGGAATAACACAGTGGGTAAGAGTGTTTGGTGAGCGCACATGAAATGTACATTTGATTCCCAACACTTGTGTTAAAAAATTAAGTTATGTGAACTTAAAAGTAAAAGTGAAACATTTAATGCTCCATTTAAACTTGCCATTTTCTCTGAATTTTTCTAGGTCATATTATTAGGCTGGGTTGTAGTACCCTTGGGTCCCGGGTGCATGATCAGAATCTGTTTCAGTTGATCCTGGGGTCACCTTACCAGACACCACGGGACTGTACAATCCCTGTTTGCCAGGACTATTCTACCAGCACCCTGAACCACACCCATTCCTATGACGTCACAGGCTCCAGTGACCTCTCACTGGCCGGGCACCTTCTCTAATAGGGCTGAAGAAAGACCCTGCCCGAGTACAGGAAACAATTGCTCTCAGGGCACCTCAGCCAAACGAGGCTTCCCTCACTACCTGGATGTCAGGTTGAGGTCTAGCCTGGCCTGCAAAGCCCCCAGCTGACCCAGCTGTGGGAACTCTGGCCTCCTACTTCCTCAGCTCCCCAAGGCCTTCAACTAACCAACAAAGAAATGGAAGGCAAAGCTGGGCTGGTCAGCCACAGTGGGCTAAGGACAGCCTGTGGTCATGATGCACAATACCCAACTATGAGGTGCTCTGCAGGTTTGCCTGAAGCCAAACCCATGCTGACAGGACAGAGTTAGGGAAGGCAAGGGGAGTGGCCCCCATACTCAGTGGCAGCTGACAGGGCAGCCTCGGCCCTTTCCCTGGCAGCCTCTTCAGACACATCTCTGGCCGGTCTTTGAGTCCTGTGTGGCCTTCGAGGGAGGCTGGCGCCCATTCCCTTTGACTGGGCAGCTTCGCCTGATCCCGTGGTCCTTAGCAAAGAAAGACTTAGGCTGAGGACCCAGAAAGAATTGCATATTGAAGGAGGCACAGGGCCAGCGGCAGCTGTGAGGTGGAGACAGGCTGAGGCCTCAGGCCAGCGGTCACCAAAGGTTGGAGGGTCTGGAGGCTAGGGACACAAGGGATGCTGAGCTAGGGAGAGAGAGGGAGGGTGTGCCTCAGCCAGTCATCCCAGAGAGTCATTGTGTTCTGTAGCCAGCACACCATAGACCACGGAGAAACGGAGACGGAGGTCAAAGAACAGGAACTTATGTCTGTGTCCACGAGGGCCATCAGGACCTGAAGGGACCCCTCAGGACATCCCTGCAGGGCTAGGGATGTGGCTCAGTTGATCAAGTACTTATCTAGCACACACAAAGTCCTAGATTTCATCCCGAATACCGCATGATCCCAGAACTTGTGAGGTGGAGGCAGGAGGATCAGAAGTTCAAGGTTTTCCTCAGCTACAGAGCAAAATCGAAGGTGGCCAGGGATACTCGAGATTCTGTCTAAAAGAGGGGGGTCCGTACGTGGTTTGTATGAGGGAGTCAGAGTCCTGTCACACAGATCCCGTACTTCCCTCCCTCGTTCCTTGTGCCCTCCCTCTGGAGACATTCCATACTGAGTTGCAGCCCAGGGAGGCGGCCCGGCAGAAGGATAGCACGTGCTGTCCCCCAGGGTTGGAGGTACACACCCGGGCTTGAAGCGTCCAAGCCACATGGCCCTATGAGGAAATTGTCAGTGTCTGACCAATGTGACTACAAAAAGCTCCTGTCTCTGAGATCTTCCACTAGGTAGGGGACAAGACTTCTTCAGAAAGGCTGAGCTGCCCGTCATGGGATGATCAAGCCATCTGTGGTGTTGATGACCACACAAGCCTCTGCGACGTCATACCCAGACCTGGAACAACTCAGCCAGGCTCAGCCTCCTCCCCCTATTTTGGTTCCCAGTGAACCCCAAGACCTGCAGCTAAGCCAGACCCTAGCGAGGACCTCAGAGTGGGCCAGGGCACTCATGCCATTGCCACTCCGGTTCAGCTGTGGACCCTTAGGAAGAATCACTTTATGCTTAGCAGGAGGGCCTTGGGAAGTGGGGCCGTCTCGGCCGTGTGGAAGGACCTACCTGAGACTGAGGCTGGCATACAGAAAAGCAGACGTGAAATAAGGCCAGCCAATGATATTGTTGGAACACCTGGATCTAACCATACCTGGTGCCAATAGACCTGCCGGGTGTGGCATGAGCCAGAAAATGCCTGAACCCTCTTGCCAAGACCCCCTCCATCCTAGGAGTTATGCAGTCATTCCACAGCCCTGCTGACTAGCTCCCAGTGGACTTCTCAGGAGCCGGGCGTGGTGGCGCACACCTTTAATCCCAGCACTCGGGAAGCAGAGGCAGAGGCAGGCAGATTTCTGAGTTTCAGGCCAACCTGGTCTACAGAGTGAGTTCCAGGACAGCCAGGGCTACAGAGTAACCCTGTCTCCAAAAAACAAAACAAAACAAAAAACAAAAAAACAAAAAACAAACAAACAAAAAAGAGCTGTGACTGCACGGACCCTCCCCTCCCCCAGTCCCTGCCAAGACCTACAGTTTCTTTAATCTACATACCAAAGAACTGGACATCTCCAAGATGCCAAGCCTCTACCTACCTACTGGAAGAGACAAGAGGCAGATCTTTAGCTTTGTGACCTGGAGCAAGTTACTCAACATCTCTGAGTTTCACGGGGTAAAAATGGGGTCCATGTCCAGGTTCAACAACCCAGCACCACATAGAGGCTCACACCCATCTCGAACTCTAGTCCCAGAAATCCAACGCCCTCTTCTGGCCCCTGTAGGTACTGCATGCACACGGTACACAGACATGCATGTAGGCAAAACTCCCAGATACATTTTTGTAATGAGGTCTATGATCCCCACCTCCAAAGGTTGGAAAGAGTTGGGGGTAAGTTTGAGTTTGGGGTGCTAGTCAGTAGAGCTACCTACCTGTGGCTCCTTCTGCTTTAGGGTCTAGTGCTTGGCAGGTCTGTACTCCCAAAAGGCTCAAGATTTACTAGGGAACTATGTATGGCTCCCCACATACATATTCAAGGAGAAGGGCTAATCCTCACAGACCTAGAGAAGCAGGTTGTCAGCACTAACTGGGTCCTGCTTACTAGGAAGAACTAGCTAGCTCTCAGTGGGAAAACACAAGCCTGGGCTTTTGCCCTGGCCACACCCCATTCTAGGCCTGGAAGTGCCATTCTGGTAACAGGAGCAGCCCACCTCACCACCCAGCAGCCATAAGCCAGCAGAGTGGCAGGTTCAATGCCAGCAGTCAGCAGAGCTGAGAT
This sequence comes from Mus pahari, assembly GCF_900095145.1. Taxonomy (NCBI): domain Eukaryota; kingdom Metazoa; phylum Chordata; class Mammalia; order Rodentia; family Muridae; genus Mus; species Mus pahari. The sequence continues at coordinate 29,014,370 of NC_034612.1, forward strand.
GGCCCTGCCCTCTGTGGGAGGCCCAGGCCACACCATGCATGGAGCCCCATTCTTAGTATGCCCTTGGCAATTCAAACAAACGCCATTCTCTTTTGCTTGACAGGGACCCAAAGGTCCGTCGTGTCTGTCTCTGCTGTGTAGGGTAACCACCAGAGATGTCCCAGGGATAACCTGGGCACACACTGGGCCTCCTAAGGGCTCGTTCCCTGGGCCTGCCAGGAACCTGGCTGGCAGCCAACAGTGTCCCTGCGGCGCTGCACCTGGCTCTCTGGGGATTTGTTCTGAGTGACACCTTCAGGTGACAGATCTGAGATCTGAGTATTAGACAGGCCTTACAGATGGCTGAGGGCAGGTGGAGGAGCCATTGGGGGGGAGGGGAGCCAGCCCCTTTGTGAGAACAAGACCCCCCGAGGCCCCTTTTTCTAGGGGTTCTCATTTAGCTGGACGAAAGCCCCCAGGAAGCAGCCGCTTGCCCCCGCTGGGGCGCGCAGGGCTGAGGTTGGAGTCTCAGGTTGCCGGATCACATATTTTCCAAATGACAGTTGCTACAGGCACAGGCTAGCACAGGTAGGGGTTGCTGGCTCTGCTGGGTTAGGGAGGGGGCCCAGATGCCCAGAACTGCCTGGCTGGGTCGTACTCCTGGCCCTCGTTGGAAAGTAACAACTGTTCCGTGTGGAGCCAACACAGGGAACACAGCAAGGAGCAGGGGACCAGGAGCTGGCTGTGTGGTATCAGCGGGGTCAGCCAGGTCTGCTGTGTACCTGCCCCTGGACACCAACTACACAGTTCAGGCTGGAAGCTACCCTCACAGCTGGATTCCTAAAATCTGCACTGTCTGCCAGAGGAAAGGGCAGGAACTCCTCTAAGTACCAGGCTAGGACATCTAAAAGCTTCTCCCAGAGCTATTCTGGAGTTCGCATGTGACACCCACTGTCTTTTCCCAACAGGGTCACCTCTCAGAAGACCTTGGGGGACTCAGCCTTCACAACCGCTTCAGACCTCTCTGCCTCTGGTGCCTTTTCTCTCTTTTTAAAAATTGCTTTTTTAGGAGCCTATAAGATGGCTCTCAACAGGTAAAGGTGCTTGCGGCCAAGCCTGAGTTCAAATCCCACAGGACCCACATGGAGAGGATTAATTTTTCTGAACCACAGTCTCTGATCTCCACACGTACACCATTGCACCCACACACGCCCACGTGCAAATACATAAATAAATACAAAACTTATTTAATGTCGTTATGAGATTTTCATTCGTCGCTGTGCTCTGCCCAGACACAACCCCAGTACCCACCTACCATCCCCCACTGCTCCTTCCCATCACCATCTTCCTCTACAGATGTCTGGGTGTGTGTGCAAGTGGTGTGTTTGGGCTTCGCTGTGGGGTACCTGAGGCACAGACTAAAAATCAGGCATGGGGGGGGGTGGTCTAGAAAATGCCTCTCGGGTTCTCCCTTGGGCCTTAAGTGAAGTCCTGGTTTGTCCTGAAGCTTGCCTGCAAAAAGTTGTCAGACATGAAGGATCCAGTGTGAAACAGGAGTCAACTCAAAGGAAGTCCCAGGGCTGTCCCCCCCCCACCACACACACACACACACACACACACACACACACACACACACAGTGCAATGAAAAGTATTGTCCTGAGCATCTCCCTGGTCCTGCCAGCACTGGTGCCAGTGGAGATCTGGCAGGTGAGTGTCCCCACCAATGCATTTAAAGGCTGTTCTTCTGGACTCTGTGGTTGTCTGAGTTCCCTGAGAACTGAGAGCAAGCAGCTTCTACCTCCCAGAAAAACACCCACAAGTAAAAGGTGCTCTGAAGCCTGGGATGATGAAGAAACCAAAAACTTCATCCAGAAATGCAGCCACCCCATCATGGAGAGAAAGGAGGGGTGTGTGTGTGTGTGTGTGTGTGTGTGTGCAGAGCCGGTCCCTCGCAGGCAGCAGCCCGGGGCACACAACAGGCTTGCTGCTTTATGAATTGATTCGAGACTTGGGCCTGATCTCCGGTGACATGTTATTTGGGTAACCTGCAGTTTTCTATCCACACAGTAATTTTCACCTCCCTCACTGTCAAGCAGAAGACAAGCTTTCACCTTAAGTTGAGACTGCTACCAAAATAGCAGGCGAGGCCTTCTAAATGAACGTAATCGCACAAAGGGCCCTGAGTGACAGGCACACAATGGGCGCCCTGGTAATGTCCGGGTGTTCAAAGAGGCCCAGGTGGGCAGACGGGAATGGGCTTGTACCCAGGCGCTGCTACATCTCCCTCTCCAATTCTCAGGGGATCCCAAGGCACGAATTAGCAGAGCCAGCCCCTGAAGTTTCTGCTTAAACCCTTTCTAAACCCCAACAAAAGTCTGATTACAGTTTAGTTGAGATGGTGGGAGAGAGGAAGGAACTCAGAGATCGAGCGATTAGAATAGGCTTCCTCTCCGGCTTCCACCTTTTCACTGGGAATCCTGAGGATACCCTCTCATCCTTCAGTTTAGCAAGTCTGTAAACAAAATGCCCCCTCCTGGTGACATCAAAGGCAAATGTAAGGGGAAAGTGTGGCCTGGGGCAGGGGCAGACAGCCCTGGGCTGACCCCTCAAAGGAGCTCAGTTCTGTTTCCTGGCAATAAAAAGGGAGAATTGAAGGTACACGAGGGACTTTTGTGAAGCCCCTGGCTGAACTTAGTTGTGCATGGGAAAGAAACGCCAGCGCGCGGGCAACTGGCAGACGTGGCCCCGAGTGGGACGAGTGGGACGGCCTGCCAGACCCTGTCAGCTCTCACACTCCAATCGGGGGGGGGGGGGGGGCCCTCACCTCTCCCGCAGGGGCCCCTCCGCGGCTCCCTTGAGCTGCACTCCTACCTTTGTGGCTCGGTGGGTGGCCCCAGGGAAAGCTGGAACAATGAGGAGGCTCATTCTCCCTCCCACAGAAGGGACCCTGCTCCCTCCGCCTGTGCCTGTTTCAGGAGCCTAATGAATCAGTGTTTGTAAAAGATGTGAGCGTCAGATGAAAGGGTTGCGGAGGCCTGCTTGTTAGAGAGGACCAGTGTGCCAGCACCCCGGAGTACAACCCCACCCCTTGCCGGAACACCCCAGAGTAAGCCACAGCCAAGATCACCACTGCCAACAGTTGAGGCAACAGGGGGCCACGTGGCTGGACCAGTCCATCATTTGACAAACCCACGGTGTGACAGAGGACTCGGTGCCTAAAAGGGCAAAGCGACAGAGAGTGGGTTGACTCCGTGGCCCCCTTGTGCTCAGCACCTGTGTTAGGGCAACGGCTCCCCCACCCAGGTCTCAAGTTCATGCTTGTCGGTGGGAAAAGAGCCACAGGAGCTTCTGCGACCTGGAGGGTGGACACCTTAAGAGACTGTTCTCTGTTCTGGAACCATCCTTAAGGTGGGCAGGAGCATGGCTCAGCTGCAGCCCAGGGGCTCTGACTTGCCAGATCCAGAGGGCAGGACCCCAAGCAATCAGATCCAGCTGGCAGGCCTACAAGGTTCAGGTGAGTGGGCACAAACTAGCTGGAGCCAGCGACTACATGCTATGCTCTGAGTCCTCTGCCTTACACTCCATCCCCACCCCTCTCCTCTCTCTCTCCCCTCCCCCTCCCTAGCCTTCTCCTCTCCCTCACCCCCTCCTTTCCCTCTCCCACTCCCAACCCCTCTCTTCTTCTCCCCTCCCCCTCCCTCTCCCTCTCTTCTCCCTCTCCTCTTCCTCCTTCCCCCTCCCTCTCCCTTTTCCCCCTTCCCCCTTCCCCTTCCAACCCCTGCTCCTCTCTCTCCCTTCCCCTCCCCTCCCTCTCCCTCTCCCTCTTCCTCTCATCTGCCTCCTCCCCCTTCCCCTCCCTCTCCTTCTTCTTCTCCCCCTCCCTTTTCCTCTAACCCCCCTCCCCAATACAACTCCTCTATCTCCAGCCCTAAGTCTCTGTCACTGGCCTGTTTTTGTCACATGTCCCCAGACATCAGCTTGAATCTCAGAGGTGCTGGGTCACAGAAGGCCATAGCTGTGGTTGCAGAACCAGCCCAGCCCTGCCAAGATCCCAAGGCCTGTCCTGGTAAAAGGAGTAGGTTCAGTGGAAACTGAAATCACACACCCCCACACACATGTGTGCAGGCACATGTAGGCATATACACACAAAACCAGACATGCACAGGAACATCATTGCACACATACATCACATGCATACACAAGCGCACATGCATATATGGGCACATGCTGCACATGCATGCAAGTTCATGCACACACATGTAGACATACTCACACTTTAAACAATGATCACAGAACAGGCCCAGATTCTTTGGCAGTTGCCTGGTTTTCTGAGTAACATACAAAACAGAATTTCACCTGTACCTGTCTACATGTTCGATTCAGACACTAGCAACTGTCTTAGTTTGGCTTGGTCTTTTGAGACAAGGCCTTTCTGTGTAGTCCCAGGTTAACGTTGAACTTGAGGTCATCCTCCTGCCTCAGCCTCGCCTGTGCCCCAGCAAGTTTTGAATCACAGGCTGTGTGTCCTGATGCTCGATGCCTGGGGATGAAGTCCTCATCTCCAGGGTGGACTGAAAAGGAAAAACAAGCACCCAGCTGTGCGGGAGTGACTCCACAGGTGCACTAGAGCCAGCCCCTTAGGAAGAAGGAGCTCAAGAGGCAGGTGGCCTGAGGGGCAGGTAACAAGAGCACAGGAGTTAGGGTCCCACCAGTCATGCCTCCCTAACTGACACTAGAGGCCTGGGCATGGGGGGGGGGGTCTTGGTAGGCATGCCTGCACCAGCAACCCGGCTTCATTCCCAGCAGGCCCCAGAGTAAAGCTGAGAAACACAGGTCACTCACCAAACCAACCAAGGAGATGCCTACTCAGCAGAACCGTCCCCGCCCACCCCGGCTATGCGGGCTCACCCTCACCCAGCAGCAGCCCTGAGGCCCTGGCCATCCATCAATGTCACCAGCTCTATTCTAAAGGCTGCCTCTGGCTGCAGCTGCTTCCGCCACACAGAGGGTAAGGGTGGCTGCTGGCATAGGTGCCCTGGTCAGGATGGGAGATACCCAGCCAGAGGCACGTTGCTGGCCAGCTGCAGCCCAGGCCCTTCCTGAGGTCAAAGCCAGACAAAGGCTTACTGAAAGAGAGTTCCTCTCTGTGGCTAACCTCTAACCAATGTTAGCAGCTAGAGGCTAGAGTTGATCTAAAACAAGGGGCCAAGACACAGGGGTCCGCAGTAAGTATGAATCCAGAAGCTTCGGGGCTAGGGTGTGGCTCAGTGGTAAAGCATCTCACTGGTAGAATCCCCCAGTGAGGGGCTGGGGGTGTGGCTCAGTGGTAGAGCCCCTGCCTAGAATCCCCCAGGGAGGGGCTGGGGTGTGGCTCAGTGGTAGAGCCCCTGCCTAGCATCCCCCAGTGAGGGGCTAGGGCGTGGCTCAGTGGTAGAGCACCTGCCTAGAATCCCCCAGTGAGGGGCTGGGGTGTGGCTCAGTGGTAGAGCCCCTGCCTAGCATATATGTAAGGCATTGGGTTTCATTTCCAGCACTAGGTTGGGACCATGAGCTGGGGAAAGATCTCCCTCAGTGTCCCTGAGATCTTGGGTCCAGGGGCTCCCGTTCTGTTTCTCTGGGTGTGAGCCTGCAGTTAGAAGCCAGGGTAACCCTGCCTCTCTGCAGCCATGTTTATTGCTGGATCTGTTTGAGAGCTCTGACCTTAGGTTATAGACCTCTCATCTGCAGGGCCCATTTTTCTCTGTGTGTATGGAAGCATCCTTGTAGATAGGATTGGGGGACCTATCCCTGTCCCCAAGGGGTCACTCTAGTCAAATAATTCTTCCAGGGCTCTTAGTTTTAGGACACCCAGGAACAGAGTCATGGCAGTAGTTCTCTTTGAGAGGCAATCCCGGCACTTCTGGAAGGGAATAGTTGGGGATCCCCTGTGACTGCTATGTACTTCCAGACACCAGCTCTTAAGACTCCTGAACCCTGTACCTAAAGTGATGCTTTTTGTATGCTTACAAACTGTTGGTGGCTGAGGACCTCAGTTTAGAGTTCTGGGATCCAGAGGGGTGAGCAGCTAAAGGCTCATGTGTGATCATTGAGGGAACCAACCATGCCCATTCAGCAAAGCCTCCACAAAATCTAAACCACATATATGCCTAGATCTCTCTTTCCTCCAGGTCCCAGAGACTATGGTGGGACGTAACCGGGCCACTTTACAAGAGGGGACTTTGGCTTTCTCCCAGCTGTGCTGTGTTGCTCAGGTATGGCCATGTTTATGCCCGGGACTTCCATGTCCACAACTCTTTTTGGCCCTCCCCCCACTTCCATCAGCTCTACCCCAGCGGCTACCACCAAGGGGAGGGACAAGCTCTTCCCAGAGCTACGAGGCATAAAAGGCCAGTCACTGGCCTCAGCTGTTCCCATGACTGACACTTGAAACCCGGACTTAGTTATTTTTTATCCATTAAGTAATCCTACTGGAAGCCAGAGAGAAATGGAGCCCTACCTTGAGCAGGGGCCAGGAGGACCGTTGAGATAAAAGGTCATGCTAAGAGTGGCTGCAGGCTTTGCTGTTGTCCCAAGCCAGCTTCTGAATGGAATCAGGACTTGGAAGAAATGCTCAGGTATGCAAATTGGGCACTCGGCCACTATGCAGACCTTGGGGCAGATCCTTATTGAGAAAGACCTACAGGTACTCAGTGCCTGGGTCTTAACCCTGAGGTCTCCTTTCTCAGTCTGGCTCTTCATCCACCTAAGGCTCTTGTCCTATCTTCAGAATGAGATCTGCTGGCTAGAGTTCAGGTACATTAATTACTGGTTGAAGAACCTGGAGATGCTCACAGCAGGTGTTCAGCAAAGGTGGTTTTCAGGTCATGTCTGCAGAAGGGTCAGAGACCTGAGGCTCTGGGGAGGATGGCTTAGTGTCCAGGAACTCCACAATCAGGGCCTCTAAGACCCATCTTGGAAAGGCTCCCCTTCTGGCTTTGTCTTCAACTGGATGCAGCCCCAAAGCGAAAGCAGTCTCCCCATACACACACACACAAACACACACACACACACACACACACACACACACACACGAGAGAGAGAGAATCCCAGGAATGGAAGACTTTGTAGCATGTTGGCATTTCTGTTCTCTATTCCTCCCGTGCATTACAGTATTGGGGCTGCCAGTTCCATAACACGTAACTATGTCTCTAAATTGCCAAACCCTTTAACTCAGAACTTCACTCGTCTGGCATAGAGAAGGTAGCTATTTATTGGATGGATGGTGAGTAGATAGAAGGAGGAGGGGGTGTATAGACAGATGGATGGCCAAAGGGATTGGTGGGTAGGTGAGTGAGTACATGAGTGGCTGGAGGGTGGATGATGGATGGATGGATGGTGAATGGATGGAGAGTGGATGGATGGATGGGTGGATGGATGGATGGGTGGATAGAAGGTGGGTGATCGGATGGATGGGTGGGTAGATGGATGGATGGATGGATGGGCAGGTGGATGGGTGAATCGATGGATAGTTGGATGGTGGGTCAGTGGGTGAGTGGGTGAGTAGTAGATAGATTAATGTATGTGTGAATGGACAGATAGATGGTGTGGATAGGTAGTTACTTGAGTGCTGGATGGTTGGATGGCTATGGATAGATGGATGGAGAGATAGGTGGTTATGCGGTTAGTGGGTAAGTGGGTGGATGAATAGGGATTGGTAGGTAGGTCAATGAATGGATAGAAGCAGACTTGTCTAGCCCATAAGGACTCTGAATGCCAAGCAGCTAAACTTTCAACCAAGCCATTGGAAGAGGAATCTCAGTCAACTGCCTCAGTTTCCCTACTGAGTCTTACACCCTTTTCTCCTCCCACTGTCTGAGTTGAGCCATTCCCTCTTGCAAATAACCAAAGCATCCTATGTTGTCTAGCTCTCTTTCCCCACTGCCTTGTCCCACTGTCCTCAGGACAGGAGCCAACCACATTTATAGTACTTTTCCCACTTGTAAATTGGTGGTCAAGTCTCTCCCACAGCCTCAACCTGTGCCCCTGCCTACTGGGTTTATGCTTAGCATGACCAAGATGGGATCTTCAGCCTTTCTCAAAAGGAGACATACCCTCTTCCGTCCTCCCGCCTGCCCCACCAACAGCTGCATACTCAGTCCTGTGATGTTTTGGGAACATCTGGAGAGAGACACAGAGACTGAATCCCATGAGCCTAAGGTGTCAGTCAGGATCATTTCAAAGTGTTCCCGGAGCCCCGACCCCAGACCTCTAACAGGTCCCAGCCCCTATGGTGGAAAAGGGAAAATAGGGGCTCAGGACCTGAGCCCAATCCTGAATCTTCCCTGTTTTGAAGGGACCAAAGCTAGATCCGGTCTCCAGTCCAGGACATCCTCCACACAGCCTCATAACCCCAGCCATGAGACACCTCAAGGTAGTAGTTTGAACCATAAGCAGGTATATTTAGAATTACTGCCTCGTGTCAAGGTGTTACAGAGCCCTGTTTGATATTCTCTGCATGCATTTGTTCATGTGCACATGTATCTGCAAGACCATGTGCATATATGCATACATGCATGTAAGAGCCAGGGATCAACATCATTGGGCGACTCACCATAGAAACTGGAGCCCACTGATGGGCTGTTTGGCCATCCATCCCCAGTGGATAATCCCCACACCCCACACTAGGATTACAAGCATGTGCTCCACTGCTGGATTTTTCACATAGCTTTTGAGGGGATCAAGCTCAGGTCCTCCCGCCATTTCCCAAGCCCTCCCTTGTCTAGTTTCCAACTGTAGCCAGCTGGCTTCGGCGTCAAGCAGGCTTTTCTGAATTACAGAGTATTTTTCCCCAGCAAGCTCAGCCTTAGACCCCAGAAATAGGACACTGCTCAGTGCTCCTCCCTGAGGCCCCCTGGAATCTAAGGTATGTGGCCCTGGTCAGGGTCCCAAGGGTCCTGATACCCCATACACAGCCACAAAGCCTTCCAGCCGAGAGGCAAGACCCCGCCTGCCTCCAAGAGCAATGACCACTTGTGTTAGGAAAGCTTGAGGTCTAATAGGGTGGGTGGCCTCTCTGTCCAGCTGTTCTGAGCCTTAAGGGTAAGGGAGACTTCAGAGTGACCACAGAATCACTTGTCCCCTGCCCATCACTCGGTCTCAGAATGACAGGGCAACACCAGTGAGCCGAAGAAAGACATCAGACAGCTGCCATCTCCCTGTTGTGAACTCAAGGCCCTAACAAGCTCCTTCTCGGTCCCCATGCCTCCAGAAAACAAGTTCTCACTGCCACCTCTGCCACCCGACGTTAAGTCTTGGGCTGAGACCCACAGTCCTCTCTGGCTAGCCAGACCTACCAGCATCTGGGCCGTTCCATCAGATGAGGAAGGAGCACGGAGAGTTCCATGGGGCTGAGGCTCCTCCCTCCCCAGGGCCTGGGCCATCTAGTCAAAGATCAGAAGATGCTGGATTTGACATGCAAGGACCTGAGACACAGGAGCTGGGAGAAACCCCCAGATGGCCAGAGCAGGCTACGTAGGCTGAGCTCAGGGACATAATGATCTCATCCAGGCCTGGGTGTCTGGATGTGTAAGGTAGCTCCAGGCAACTCACGCAGGCCTCAAAGGTCCCCCAAGCGCTCTGGGTCAGCTGAGTTCTCGAACATGGCTCAAAAAGGAACTGAATGTCAGGTATCCACTGGGCCCCTGCTTCTCACATCCTGCTGGGTTTGTCTTTGGCAGAAGCCCCACCCCATGCTAGCTTCATCCTGTCTTGCCTCCTTCTGATCGTGAAACCTTCATGTCTCTACCACGGTCCCCACAGCTTATGAAATGGGAAAGTGAGGGACCACATGTATAGCTCCAATTCATCCTAACTAATCTCAATTAAAATAGGAAACTCAAGACAGGAACATTCATGAACAAGCCTTTTATGGATTTCTGGAGACCTAGACACAAGTCAAAGCTCTACTTGTGAAAGCCAGAAACGAGTCAGGCTAATTGCCACAGCGGGGGCACAGAAGGAAGAGCATCAATGTCCACACTGTGAAGTGCTACTCAACCCTGAGAAGGAGCCTTCGGTGCACCGGGAGATTTTTTTTTTTTTTTACTGTCTTCATGTACAGAGAAAATAAAAATGGCAACAAGGCACTGGAAACGTGACTCATAGAGAACTTGCCTAACATGCATGAGTGTTGTAAAGAATATTTAACAAATCCTGGTGAAGGGTTCCTTCTCACCTTAGACCATTTATGCTCCCAGAAAAAAAAAAAAAAACACGCACACAGCCTTATATTTTAATATGCCTTAAGCAGCCCAATAGCTGGGCTCCCCTCCATGCTATTAGACTCTACCACCTATCTATAACCCAAGTTACTGTTTGCTAGGCTTCATTTGGACTGCTCTTAGCTCAACTGGGCAGCCCTCTGGGCCATGTTCTCTTGGCCCAGCTCCATGGTGACTATTCTTGCTTCTCTATCCCATATCTGTTCTCTCTTCCCTCCCTCCTGGTCTTTCACCCAGGAAACCCCTGTGGCTCTTCTCCCCAGCTGTTGGCTGCCAGCATCTTTATTTACCAATCAGTATTAACTGGGGGCAGGGTCCCTAAGGCTCCGCCCAGACTTAAAATCTTAGAGGCCATCACTTAGCATTACAATACACAGTAAAAGACAAAAATCTCAGGGCATGAGAGTCCTCAGTTTGATTCCCAGCACCACATAAACTGGGAATGGTGGTTTGCACTTATAATCCCAGTGCTCGGTAGGTAGAGACAGGCAGAAGAAGAAAAGTCTGGGCAGGGAGACGGCTCCGTGAATGAGAACACTTGCTGTGTAAATTTGAGGGTGTGAGTTTGATATAAAGGGCTGTGCGTGGCTACACACACCTATTGTTCTAGTGCTGTTGATGGTGAGGTCAGAAAGACCACGGGGTAAGTTGGCTTCCAGCCTAGCTTCAGACTCAGTGAGAGATCCTGTCTCAAGGGAATAAGGCAGAGGAATAGAATAGAACACGTGAGAACACTGGCACTTGCACTCATACACATGCGCACAAGTACACATGCATGCACAAGTTCAAGGTCATCCTCATCTACTTAGAGAAATTGGAGGTCAGTCTAGACTACATAAGACTCTGTCTCCAAAAAAGAAAAAAAGAAGAGACAGCAAATATAAATTAGACATACAGCAGAGGCACACCCTTTGTGGGGACACAGGATTGTAAACTTGGGTGGTGCAATAAACTGTGGCAGGGCAAGTGGGTTCTATAAGCTCCCCGCCCCCGAATCTAGTACTGGTATATACACGCTCTGTCATGTATATACATGTCAAAGTATATGCATTAAGTATGAGCAGAATTTAATGGTTAAGAATACTGTCCGCTCTTCCAGAGCACCCAGGTTCCAGGAACCCACATAGTGACTTGCAACAGTCTATAATTCCAGTTCCAGGGGATCTGATCCCCCACAAAACACACACACACACACACACACACTGGCTTCTGTGGACATCGTGCAGACATGTGGTGCACATACACATATGCAGGCAAAACACCTTGTGATGGTTAGTCCTGGTTGTCAACTTAACTACCTCTGGAATGAACTACAATCCAGAAATGGAGGGCACACCTGTGACCCAGATCTTGAGGTTGGAAGACACAGGCTTCTGACCTGGATCTTGACATGCATTGACACATGCTTTTGATCCAGATCTCGAGGCGTAGTGGCTATGAAAAGCTTAGGCCCAAGCAAGATCTGCCCAAGCAGATCTCTGAGTTCAAGGCCAGCCCGGGACAGAGCAAGTACCAAATCCAGGCGTGGTGGCTCACACCTTTAATCTGGGCCACACCTTCTGCCGGAGACCTGCATAAGGACATTGGAAGAAGGAAGACTCACTCCTCCCCTGCTTGCACTTACTTGCCAGCACATCTGTTGGAGCCTACTTCTACAGAAGACCAGCTGAAACACCTAGCCTCGTGGGACCAAGCAACTACTAGATTCTTGGACTTCCCATTCACAGCTGCCCACTGTTGGGTTAGTTGGACTGCAGGCTGTATGTCATCACAATAAATTCTCTTAAGACATTCCCATATAGAGACATTCCATAAGAACTGTGACTCACCAGGCGGTGGCACACGCCTTTAATCCCAGCACTTGGGAGGCAGAGATAGGCGGATTTCTGAGTTCGAGGCCAGCCTGGTCTACAGAGTGAGTTCCAGGACAGCCAGGACTACACAGAGAAACCCTGTCTCGAAAAACAAAACAAAAAACAAAAAAAAAAAAACAAACAAACAAAAAGAACCGTGACTCTAAAGAACCCTAATACATACCTAGACACATACAGTAAAAATAAAATTTCTTTTAAGAAAAGTATGTGATGATTGCTGTACATCAATTTCAAGTCAATAAGTCTGCTTTTGAAAGGGATATGCTTCTGAGATAAGGGGTAGAGATAGGAAAAATGACCACAGTCTTTACTGCCACAGCTCAAATAGGCAAACAAACACAGGCCAACTGGTGTGGACTGTGAGGGTGGAACATTTCCATAGCACTGGGCAGTGGTAACACTTCTCAGTACTGAAGCTGGGAGCTGGTTCGGTGGATTGAGCACTTGCCAAGCAAGTGTGAGAATGTGAGTTCAGATGTCCAGCAGACAAGTAAATGCCAGGTAGGTGTGGCAGCCTGCCGGTAACCCCAGAACCCCAGAGGAGAAGATGGGGAATCCCCAGGACTAGCTAGCTAGCCAGCCTAGCTAAATCCATAATTTCTAAGTCCAGTTGAGAACCCCTGCCCAAAGCATCAAACTCCAGCTTCTATGCATACACACAAACCCGTGCATGAACATGCATACGCATGCGTGCACACACACATGCAAAATAATCCACATCACACAACTTCACAGAGCATACTGTCCAGGGCTTCATTTGAAACTGTTAGGCCCTCCCTCCCTGGGCTTGTATAACTATTTCAAAACAATTTTAGAAAGCTTTTAAGACATTTATTTATGTATTTGTGTATTTATTCATTTGCATTTGTGTGTATGTGTGTGCACAGGTGCACAGGGAGTAGTCTCACTGTGTGCCCGGAACTAGAGACTTTCAGCAGTCAGTTTTTTCCTTCCAGCTCAAACTTGGTTCATCTGGTCTGGACTGAAGTCACCTCATTGTCCCACAAATAAAATGTATTTAAAATAAAAGTTAGATATAAAAGCCTAGAAAGCACTGGGCAGGGTTTTCTATAATTCCTACATAAAAACACAAAAACCTTCTGTTTGACACAAAATTTGAGGGAATAATAGATGTGTAACAAGATGAGCAAGCACTTTCACATTATATGATAGTCAAAGGGTTAATGGCTCCTGATATATAAATAGGTTCTACAAATAAAGAAAAGGGCAAGCATTAAAAGAACAGAATGAACCAGAGAAATGAAGAAATGACAGAAAGAGGAAATGCCAACAGTCTTTAATCATACAAAACATGCTCAGAAAATAGCCTGTGGAAAAATTTAAAACTGAAGCATTTTTGTCTTTGAAAATGTGAATAAAAATGAATATTTTGGTGTTAAAATAAAAAAAAACTTTTAAGTGTGGTTCAGGGCACCAACTAAGTGATTTAGTTTTCAATAATAATTTTTATGAGAACTTAGTATGTGCAAGTATTTCTCAGACTGAGATGCTTAGCAGTATAGCACTATTGGGGGCAGTGATGGGCTGGGGGTGTGGCTGGTAGAGCCCTGCCTAGAATCCCCCAGTGAGGGGCTGAGGGCACAGCTCAATGGTAGAGCCCCTGCCTAGACCCCAGTGAAGGGGCTGGGGTGTGGCTCAGTGGTAGAGCCCCTGCCTAGAATCCCCCAGTGAGGGGCTGGGGGTGTGGCTCAGTGGTAGAGCACCTGCCTAGAATCCCCCAGTGAGGGGCAAGGGTGTGGCTCAGTGGTAGAGCACCTGCCTAGAATCCCCCAGTGAGGGGCTGGGGTGTGGCTCAGTGGTAGAGCCCCTGCCTAGAGTCCCCCAGTGAGGGGGTGAGTGCGTGGCTCAGTGGTACAAATACCAAATGTTATTTTTTAAAGAATGAATTATTTTTAAATTTTAACTGCAAATGGCAGTATAGTATATTCAATTCAATAAATATATGACTAAGCTTAACATCACCTGTTTCTTTTTAGCTTTTTAATGTGAACGTGAGACAGTCTATGCCAGCTATCAATCTGCTCATTTTTAAAGATTCTTTATGCAATTATTGGTATGTACATGTATGCATACCTGTTTGTGTGGGTGTCTGCACATGTGCCTGCATGTATGGAAGGCAGTTGTTGACTTCAAGTGTCTTACTCTGTTTCTCATTGTTTTCGAGACAGGATCTCTCAGCGAACCTGGAGCTCACCCATAGGCTGGTCAGTAATCTCAGAAATCTACCAGTCTCCCAAGTATGAGATTACAAAGCCATGCCCGGACAACCAGACTTTTATATGGGTGCCAACACTTTACCCACCAAGTCATCTTCCCAGACCTCATGTGTCTGTCAGCTTAAGCCACTCTCTCCTTCCCCCAATCCTTCCTCTCCCTCTTGGGAAGAAAACCTAGTTCTGGGGGGCCTGGCTGTTGAGTGAAAGTTCCAAGCTTCGAGCTGCCCACCCATGCTTCTTCATTTCCTGCAAGGGAGGGGACAGGCCTCCTGATCTAACGTCACTCAGAAGGAAGTGGGTCTCCCAACAATGGCCTTGACGAGTTAAAGCTTGAGCCACCTAGGCTTGGCCTGTTCCTGAGGAAACCGCATTGCCCTCCATCCCTCTTGTCCTTTGAGGGGTGGCCCCTGGGGCCTCCCAGGAGAGATGACCAGATTGGTTATTTAACTGGACTCAGAATCACATCCAAAGTAAACAAACAAACCTCTTGCCTAGAGTTTCTGATTTTCCCAGACTCAGAGTCCAGATCCTCGGAGCAAACTTAGTACCCAGAGCCCAGTAGAAGGTGACCAACCTAGGGTCTCCAGTCTTCAGTGGCTATACCACAACCCAGAAGACACTGAGGCCACGCCTCTAACCAAACCCAGCAGAGCTCTTTTAATTTAGGATGACATCACCTAGCCATGTCTGAAGAAAAGTCCCTGCTCACAGGAAGGTGACATTTGTGGTAATCCCAGAATAGTCCCAAGAGCTGTTCTCCACCCTGAACCTCCTGGAAGTCACGCCTATGAGGACAGAAATCTCAAAGCCCCAGAGTCTTTGGTGCTCCAGTGGGAGCATAAAGAAACTTCCAGAAGAGCCATTAAGTCATAGCATCTAGGATCCTGTGAGAAACATTTGCACAGGGGAAGAAGGAATTGAAAAAGAAAACCCTAATGGATTGGGAGGTGGGGATTTTTCCCTAAAGTTTCAGGGGAAACCAATCTCGGGAGACTTTAGTGAGATGTCCATCTTCAAATAAAAGAGGCTTACTTCCTGTCACTTGTAGTCCTGCTTATAACAGCCTAGGAAAGCCTACATGGTCACCACAAAGCACTGGCCTGTGTAGGAAGGACCCCAGCCACTACGGCCTACGTCCAAGTAAGGGAAAAACTATCATTACTGTTGCTGAGAGACCCTGAGCCAAGAACTCAGGGCCTGTCCAAGGTCGCGGCTGCCCAGAATAGGGACATTATAAAGGGACCTTGGGCAAGGAGCTCCGTGTCTTTGTGCCTTAGATTCTGTGTTCATGGGGTACTCTGGTTCTTGTGCCACACTCGTGGGATGTTCAAGGATGGAACGGAGTTTGTAGAGAACTGCCTAGGATGGATCATGGTAGGCTTCGAAGGCAGAGGAGCTGAGATCGGCCTGTACGACCAGGGCCCGGCTGCTCAGCAGAGTCCCTTGCAAGTCTCCTCAAGAGTCAACGGCTTTTGTATGGCCATGAGGCAAAGCCTGGCTGTCCATTACTCTCTCCTTGCTTAGCTGACCCTAGCCTGGGCCCTAAGGGAAGATACAAGTATTGAAAATTCACTACCCTGCATATCAAAAGCAAGGCACAGGCTGGCTTAGGATGGTGCTGCCATCCCTCACTGTGGGGGAGGGACACAGGGGAGATGCAGGAGACACTGATGAGCGAGCAGGACATGAGCTCTATATCAATCCCTCTCTGAGGGCCTTCAGTGTTCCCTTCCAGCCAAGCTTTTGCTAGGAGTGCATACAGGCTGGGCTCAGAGCCCTATTCAGTGATATGAAGTGTTTGCAGATTTCCAGGACCACACTCATGGGAACACAGGATGTCTCTAAGAGTGTGTGCATACCTGATGTCCAAGAGGGGGACGCTTCAGCATGCAGGATGCCTCCACCAAATCCACACAGGTATGTGGTATCCAGTGCCAGGATGGTCTCAGCTCTGGGCTGGCACTTTTGGGCCATCCCTTTTCCCACTTGCTGTTATCCACCCATCCAAGGGGTTACCAGAGCCCTGGAAGAAGTGCAGACATAAGGCACACATGTGCAGACATACCTGTGAGACACTCCAGGACCCAGAAAGAGCCTACTTTAATTAAAGCAAGCCTGTAAGTTGGGTCCCATGCTCACACACCTAGGGAGCTGTCAGATATACTCTAAACAGAGTACTAGGGATCGAATCTAGGTTCTTATACATGCTAGTCAAGAGCTCTACCACTGAGCTATCCACCACACTCCCTAGCCATCCAAGACCGTCTCTCCCTCCCTCCCCCTCCGTCCTCCCTCTCTCTCTCTCTCTCTCTGAGTCTCTGTGTGTGTGAATGCCAGAGGTCAGTGTAGGGTCACTTCCTTATTTCCCGATGAATTGTCTTGTCTCTGCTCTGTGCTCCAGTACCGGGATTGCAGGCATGCACATCCAAACCTGATTTTTACATAGGTTTTAGGGATCCAAACTCACGTCCACATGTCTGTGTGGCATGTACTCTACTGATGGAGCCATCTCCCCAGATCCTTCAAGCAATTTTTACATACAAGCCCATGCCCACAGTAGATGTGTGAGAGAGGTCTGGCAAACACCCTGGGCCCTAGGTAAACAGAAGCATCAAAAAATAAGGACCAAGTCCCCAAGGCCACATAGGCTGCTGACAGGATTACTAGCACCCGACCCTAAATCAGGCTGCTCATTACTTAAATTAAACAAATTCACCTTATGGTCCGGTGTTTTGTTTTGAATTAGTCCTGAAAGGTACAGGCCTAGGCTAAGATTCATTGCCTGTGGGGCTGCAGATGCCCAGTGGGGACAGGAATGTGATCACAGGGGCCTCTGGTTCAGCCCAGCTCTGCTCCTCAGACCCCACGCAGGGCACCAGCTTCTTCACGGAGAAGCCTTAGTCCGACGTGAGTCTACCATACTCCTTGCATCTACCTAGCACTGTTTTCGAGTCTATGAAACGGGCGAATCTGCATCCCCTCGAGGCTCTCACGTGAAAGCTTCACAGAAAACCTTCACAGAGGAAGCAGCTCAGTTGGTAAAGTGCTTGCTGAGCAAGCCTGAGGATCTGAGTTCGATCCCCAGAACCCACATAAGGCTGCCTGGTAGGGTGGTGTGCACTTGCTACCCCATCTCTGGGATGGTGGAGACAGAGGAAGCTCTGGGGCTCACTGGCCAACTTTGCTAGCTTGCTCAGCAAGTTCTGGGCCAATGAGGAACTCTGTTTCAAAGAGCATTGAATGGTGCCTAAGGAATGACACCTGAGGTTGCCAGGCCTCCACACGCATGAATGAGTACATGTAAACACAGGTACACAAAACCTCATATAGAAGCTTCATTGAGAACTTCAGCTAGACTCTGGGAACAGATACAGATACGCCATCACCTGAACCTCATTTCCCCAAATTTAAGTAAAGATAACAGGGAAGCTAATGGTGCATGCTGATATTTTAAGCCCGGCTCCTGTCCCATCCCTGGAAGAGACAACCAAAATAGCTTCTTAGTGGAGAAGCGAGGCTGGGGGTGTCGAAGGGTCGACCATCCTTTTGGTTGGAGACAAAACCTCCCATGGGGGCTCCCGGGAAAGAACCCACTCCTTACCTCCCCCCACACCCCACGGGCAGCCGCAGGGACAGGTCCTGGCCGCCAGCCAGCTCCCAGACATGCCTGTGGTGATTCCTGGAGCCCAGCCAGATGCTGTCACACGCCCCAGGGGCCCCTCAGCATTCTTGGCTTTTGTTTCCGATGACGTAGGATGCTCTGGGAAGGGGGGAGTCTGCAGGGAGGGGGGCTCTGGGGAGTCTCTTGCAATGACAAGACCTGGGGCTCCCATGCTTGCACCAAGAGGCCCAGCCCATATACAATTGCTGATTGCCAATAGGAAGTCGATACCAGTAGCAAGGAGACAAGGGGGAGGGTAAGCACTGAGTGCCACCCTGCACACACGTGATAAGGCACCGGCTGGGTGTAGAGAAAGGAGACGGGCCCAGTGCCAACTCTTAGGGGCCCAGTGGTTGGCAGGGACAGGGGGAGCAAAAGATGATGTCCATGAGCTCCAGGCCAGCTGGACACAGCTGCTGGCAGTCACCAGGAGGCTTCTTACTGCACCAGCATGAAGGTGGTTAGCTTCGTCCCTGGCTGCCCCAGCTGGTCAAGGGTGAGCCTTAAAGGCCTGGCAGCGTCCAGCTTACCCTGCTGGGCCTCCCTTCAGCACTTTGGTTAAAGACAGGAACAACTGTGCCCTATTTATACCCTGGCTTCGCCACCCAAGGCCTATGTCCCCATAGCCTATGAAAGAATTCCACTCCTATCTGTTTACACCTAAACTAAATGTTTCCTTAGCTCCAGCCTGCTTGCTGGCAGTGAACTTGGGACTTGGGCACCTGTGAGCACAGGTCCAGCTGCTGGAGTGGGCCCTCCCCCTTGGCCACCAAGGGAGGGCCTGGCCTGAGCCACCCCTAGGCAGTGGGCAGAAGCAGAGCTGTGCAAGTCCCCCCCCTCACTGCCCACTGCCGTCATGGTCCCACGACTTCCTTTAGGTTTTCTATACCTATTTTTCTCACCTATGGGTAATCCCATGCCTAACAGGACCAAGTCCTGGGAAAGGGTGTTTAGGTGGATCTTCAGCACATAGCTGATCCGCTCTCTTCGGTCACAGATCCTCTCCCAATTGGACCTTTGGCCTTTCTGCTCCTTCAAAAAGGCTCTCTCCTGCTCTGCCCACGGCCACAGACCACTCTGGAAGCCCCAAGTCAGTGGGATGAGAACACAAGCATTGACTCCAGAGGCTCATGGAGGCAAAACGAGATCTTCCAGTTCCCTGAATCCTTTGCCCTTGGCAGGTGGGATTTGGAGAACAGGACATTCAAAGCTCTTCGGGAGAGTAAAACCCAAGCCCCTTCCCTTGGATGGGCACCAATCCTCAACTGTCACACTACTCAGGGCTTTCCCGCAGAAGACACATATGGAAGAAGGGACCAAGAACTGAAGCCTTGGGATAAGGGTGCCGATGAGCTCTTTCCAAGAGGATCTTATCCAGAGTCAGTCTCTGCTGCAGATTTCCTCAACGGTGTCCCTGAACTCTGACCTTTCCAGTGGTCCCAAGCTTCTGGGCTTAGACATTCTTCTCAGAAGGTCACCAACAAGCCTTGAGGTGACCAGAGGAGCTGGACTTGAAGCAAGAGCCAGAACATTGATAAGATGGGGAGCCTGGCCAGGGCCATAGAAGATGCTCAAGTGGGATGATCTCAGATGACGCTAGCCAGCCCTGATGTCCTCTCTTGCCTCTTACCCCAGCCTGGGGGCCTCTAGAAGGTTTTAAAAAGACCTGGGAGGCCCGGGCAGGTACAGGAGATTCTAGAGCTGTCCCATGGCCGCAAGTGCTGGTTACCTCCATGGGCCCTTGCTACAGCCCTGAGTGAGCACCTTGGACCTGCTTAGTAGACAGAGAGACTTGGGGACAATGTGCTCACTGCACAGCACACTGCTAGTGGCAGTATGAGACCACACAGCAGCTGGGAAACTCTCCAGGTCTCTCTCAGAAGTGTACAAGTGGTTCTTCGGGCAGGACACACAGGCAGACACCCCTGATAGTCAGAGGGACCCATTGGGGGGCCCCTAAAGCTGATACATCCCCAGCACAGGCAGCTTCTATTCAGTGGTGTGTCAGTCTCTCAATGCACTGGAGACTACCCTGGGTCTACAGGTCCACCTGACGCCCAAGCCCAGGGCCTGTGCCCCCATGCAGAGCTGCTGAGAGGGTATGACTGAACCTTCACACACCTCCCTCTGGGGCAGGGCTCTGTCTGCAGTTCTCAGGCACCACTCAGCCCTGTGGAAAGGAGAGGGGAAACAAGAGAGGGAGGAAAGACAGAGGAAGAGGCAGGAAAAAGAGGACAGAAGGGGAGGGAGAAAAAAGAACAGTGAAGAGAGAGGAGGAGGAAGAAGAGGGATGATGGGTGGGGAAAGCTAGAGGAGAAAGGAGGTGGAACAGAGAGAGAAGGAGAGAAGAAAGAATTTCGAACGAGGAGGCAAGAAGGAAAAAGGCAGAAGGAAGGCAGAAAGACTGACTGCTGGTTGTGGCCCCCAGTCCCAGTGGACACAACTAGAATACGCTCCCAACCAAAGGCTCAGAGAACACAGAAAAAGAGAAGGGAAGATGTAAGAGCCAGAGGAGGAGGGAGTTTGCTGTGGGATCGTGTCTCCTAGGAACTAACCAGAAGCTACCCCAGTCTTACCAACCATGAGCTGAGCAACAGTGACAACGAACATGCCAGACAGGACCAGGAGAACACGGTCAACTGAGGAAAACTGAGCGGGAGAGGTGGTCTTCCCAAAGGAAGAGCACACCCATTGGTTGTCTAGTGCCAAATGGTCAGCCCTGAACATATGCATGCAAGTAGCATTATATGGACTCAACAGGTTAAATTTAGGCAAATATATGTATATAATATATACATTCATACATACATACATACATACATACATACATACATATATGTACATGATATATACATGCATGTGTATAATATATGCATACATATATGTATAATATATATATGTGTATGTATAATACACACACACACATATGCATGCAATCACAGTGAAAAAGGAGCCCATGAATTTGAGGGAGAGTACTGAGGGGTATGTAGGAGGGTTTGACAGAAGGAAAGGAAAGGAGAAATGTTATAATTAAATTATAATCTCAAAAAAAAACAAACAAACAAACAAAAAAGAAAGTCTGGCTACTGACCACAGTCTCGTGGAAGGACTGATCCCTTTGGGGCAGGTCAAGGGAGTTGGTTGCCTAGCAACAGCACAAAGTATGAGGTCACCAGGCAGAAGGTACAATTCTGGGGACACAGCCCAGGTGAGGGCAAAGGAGCCCCAGCCTTCTCTCTCCCTCTGATAGAACTGCTATGGGCTAGCCTCAGTAGGGGCCAGAACCTCCTGTTGGCCCGCCTCAAAAGAACAGGGCCGCTGTTGGCCGTCCTCCATGGGAAGAACAGGTGGAAATTGCGTCTGTCAGAGCCCACAGCAGAACAGGGCCAGTTCCCCTCCACCTACATCCAAACACTCTTCAAAAGGTCAAATGTAACCCCAGAATGTTACCTGAGCCGGCTCATCTCTTCCGCTACCCAGTGCAGAGATCTAGCCCTGCTGGGCACCGTGAACCCCACAGGACCCCACAGGGCCTACCCTATACCCCTACTGCAGGTAACAGGAAGCGCTGGCTATGCCCACCTCATTGAAAACTAGATTCCCCAACCCCGTTCCTCTGGGCCAGCTGGTTCCCACGGGGCTCTGAAGAGAGATAGCAACTCCTCCATTGATAACTGTGATGAAGCAAAGCACCATGGGACAAGGCCAGGGGTATAGCTGTGGAGTTAGGCGGGGCTTGGGTTAGTCCTGGCATCCTTTCTGAGTGACTCTAAGGATCTTGGGGTCCAGGGGTGGAATGCTAACCGCTTCCCCTATGAGACAAAAATGGGGGGGTCCTCAAGCCTAGGGGTCTATAGTCACAGGACCCTTCTCTCTTTGGTCTTTGAGCCAAGAGCATCTTTGAGGGGGTGAAGATTCATGCCAGTTCTTGTGATTCTGAGCTTAGGGACGGGCACCTGGCTGGCCACTGAAAGCTTAGTCCTTGGGTCTGCCACCGCTCCTTGAAAAGGAAGAAGTGCTGTGTCCTGTTCAGAGAGTGAAGCAGAAGTGCTGAAAGATGCGGGGCACAGTTGGAATTCAAACCCAGGTCTCCAGGGGAGTGGGGGCGCAGTCGCCTACCCTCCCCCAGAGCACAGAGAACATGCCATAGCCTCATTCCCATTCTGCTGTGCCTCTCAAGCAGCCAGATTAACCGAGGTGACAGACGCTGCATTTCCAAGCCCAGCAAACATCTGTTAGCAAGTGAGTGTCCTCTCCGGTACTGGGGTGGGTATTCTGGGAAATCTTATCAGGGACCCCACAGTCCATTGGGACAATACAAGAGTAAGTAGATGACCCCATATAGAAGGTCTGGACTGTAAGACTGGGGAAGGGATACAATAGGTGAGGGACGGAATGCTTCAGGGACAGCGTGATCCAGGAGCTGCCATCAGAATGATACTTTAAAAACTGAGTAGGAGTGTTCCACTGTGAAAAGGAGTTGCAGGTGGAGAGGGCAGTAAGCTTACGGCATCTAAACACGTACAGTCACCTCAAGCACAGAAAGGCTGGTTGCTCGGCTCAGGAGCCCCGTGTGCCCGGCGGAGTGGCTGAGGCTGAGGCTGAGGGAGCCCCACATAGAAGGTGGCAAGGACAGAACTCTACTGTCCCGGGTGAGCTCCCAGCTCTCCCTGCTGCTCCCTAAATGCCTATGGCTGGGACCGGAGGTGGCACTGGGCAACCTCCTGCCCAGCAAGGGCAAAACTCCTTGGCCAAAACACCAGGCACTTCCTGGCTTGGCTCCGCGTCTGGGGGTTGGTTGGGGGGTGTCCGGGGGCGACATTCCAGCTGCCATTCCAGCTCCTCCTCGACAATTTGTCCATTTCCTGCCTTGGCTGCAAATCCCAACCATTTCCTTCTCGGCCGCCTCCGGCCTCTGCCCGCTGCCTGGCCCTGCGCTGACCCTGAGGGACAGAGGACCGTCTTGTCCTGCCAGCTCTGACTTTGGAAGCAGCACTGCCCTCAACCCAGCGTCTGCCAAGAAGCCCTAGGGGTGGGGTGGGGTCCGGGAAGAAGTGTGAGCCACTGTGGAGGAAAGTCCCGACCCCAGGCCCCCGGTCACTCTCCTGCCACTAACTCAGCTCTAGTTGGCATGCCGTATTTATAAAATCTGCTGTGCACATCTAAGAATCTGTGCCAGTGTTCGGTGGGGATCAGCATCTGGCAACCACACCCCTCAGTGGACAGAACGCCATGTGGAGTGCCTTCTTGGCCTGGGAACCCCATGTCTAACATGGAAGACGCAGTACCCAGCCCGAGTCTACAAATGCTGGGGAGACCTTTCCAGGTGGATAGATGTAGTAGGTCCTCAGAACCCAGGGGGAAGCAGGAGATAACTGTTCCTGGAGGAACACAGGAGCCTGGGAGTGCCCTACAAGGGTCGTCTTTAACACCCTAAACCTGGGCCAGAACCCCACGCATTCTTGATAGCAGACACATCCTCCACTGAGCTCCTGAGTCCTGACAAATAATATGATCAGACTGGGGAGACATACACACACCCTACATGTGACCCTGACACAAGGTCCTGGATGCTCCTGGGGGTAGCGATTACCCTCATTTACACAGAGAGCCCTTTAAAAAACCATACCATTGCCTGACATGGGTAAGAGCGATACTCGCCTCCGTGCGCCCCGTCAGTGCCTCATGCTGTGGTAAAACATCCTAAGCCAGGGACACCAAGATTCTTCCTTAAGCAGTATAAGGAAGATTCTCTGAGATGCAGCAAGATCCCTGACCACTGAAGGTCCCCAGGGAATATGAGGCCAGAGGTCACCCTGAGAGCCACCCCCAAGGCATTGATCAGGCCCTGTTCTTCCTGACTCTTGTGGTTGTAGCTCGGACAGTGCCCTTTAGGTTGGCGGCATGAACCTCCAGGAAAGCGGAGAACATCCCGCTGTAGGGGAGCCAGGAGAACACAGTGAGACATGCTGGTGACCTTCACATATAAAGGATGTGTTCACCATGCCCACTCCAGGCTGGGCAGCCTCCAACAAGAGCTAGAAAGATTTTTCCATGCTGGGCCAGTGTCCGGTTAATGAAAAGTATCAAAGCTGAGCCAGCAGCTATGAGCTTTGGTGTAAGAGCTGCGAAATGATTTAAAGGCAGGAGCACCCATGCCAGGCTTATTTGGGAAATGCCTCCACAGTAGAAAGGGTTAATATGTCATTGGAGGTTCTTCTCAGCCTCACACCACCACCCCCAACTCCCAACACCACTCCCCAAAGCAGAATCCTGAGAAAATCTCATTTCATAGTTTCCCAGAAAGCCAGGTGCATGGCAGCTGCGACATGCATGGTGGGAGCAATTCCGAGTGAAATGGAGACCAGGCCCGGGCCCGGCTGCTGACTGCAGGGTGAATGCTCAAGTCTCCTGGAGCCAGGAGAACTTCATGGTCCCTCCCTATAACTTCTGCCCAACACTGCATACGAGCATCATCCATACAGGGCCACAGACAGATACAAACCTAAGCGTGCAGGACCAAAGCCCTGAGCAACATCTGCACCGATAGAGCAGAAAACTAGGCTTTAGTTTGTAGCACTGTGAGGGGAGCTCAGGGACTCCCACAGTCTGGGCAGGTGTTCTATCCCTGAAGCATGCCTTTAGCCCCTCACTGGGGGACTCTAGGCAGGGGCTCTACCACTGAGCCACACCCCAGCCCCTCACTGGGGGATTCTAGGCAGGGGCTCTACCACTGAGCCACACCCCAGCCCCTCA
>NC_034612.1:29039666-29042939 GCF_900095145.1 Mus pahari
ACACCCCAGCCCCTCACTGGGGGATTCTAGGCAGGGGCTCTACCACTGAGCCACACCCCAGCCCCTCACTGGGGGATTCTAGGCAGGGGCTCTACTGTTAAGCTCTATCTTCAGTCCTCTTTTTACTTTCTAAGACAAGGTCTCCATAAGTTGCCTCCACTGACCTTGAACACACTCGGTAGGTCTTGAATTTATGATCTACTTACCTCAAGCTCCCTTCTAAAGACCTTAGATTACAGACATGCACCACCAAGCCTGGCTGGGAAAATTTAAAGTCTAATTTGGTGCCAGTGAGACGGATCAGCAGGTAAAGCCACTTGCTGCATAGACCAGACGACCTGGACTCAGTCCCCAGACCCCACAGTGGAGAGAACCAACTCCTTGTTGTTGTTGTTGTTGTTGTTGTTTTGTCTTTTGGTTTTTCGAGACAGGTTTCTCTGTGTAGCTCTGGCTGTCCTGGAACTCACTCTGTAGACCAGGCTGGCCTCGAACTCAGAAATCTGCCTGCCTCTGCCTCCCAAGTGCTGGAATTAAAGGTGTGTGCCACCACGCCCGGCGAGAACCAACTCTTGAAAGTTGTCCTCTGACCTCCAAATATATGCTGTGACACACACACACAACATACACACACACAAACACACACACACACACCACCACCACCACCGTAAACAACAATAACGGTTAATAATAAAACTAATAGTAATACATAAACCCTGCTTTTTATTTAAATATTCAAATACTATCCCTGTACCAAGTCTGGATCCCAGTGAAATAACCAGCCTTCAGAGTTTCTTCCTGTTCATCCATACCTTCGAATCCTATCAGCCCAGCTTCACCCCAACCTGCTGTTGGAAATGAGCCTAAAGCCTTAGATGTGGGGGGGGGGGGGGCTTATGATGTGAGATCCCCTGCTGAGCTGCACGTGGGGATTACAGACACCTTAGAAAGTCTGACTCTGGAGGTCCCATGGCTTAACTAGGAGCCTGCCACACACCCAACTCTGCCAGATGGGCATGATCCTTTCCCACGTCAGTCGAAGGCACAGAAGCCTGCACAGGGATGGACTTTGCCTGGGGTGCCCAAGTGAAACTGTGGCAACAGAGCTAGCAACCAACCAATAGCCCAGCTGGAAGAGCCACTGAGTCCCCTCCCTCACCCATGCTCATTGCAGAAGAGATGTGGCCAAGGAGGTGGGCTATGGTGGGCCTGACCCTGTCCATGTTCAGCAAAGCTCCCTTGCGTCCCCACCCCTCAAGTCTAGATCAGGCTGGAGCCCATGTGGCACTCTGCCCAAGTTGACTAGTGATCCACAGCCTCATTCATCTGCAACGCAGAAAGAATAAAGCGGCTGAGCCCAGGGCCATCACAGGCATCTGTCGGCCTCCCCGGGGCCTCTGGGGCTGCCGGTTGGTAGCAAACACTACTCTCCTCTAATAAAACAAATCATCCGAGGCTGTAGAAGCCACAAGAGGAAACAGCTGTGCACTGCTGGCTGTGAACGCGTGTTTCGACACCCATCTCAGCTTGCCCGCCTCACTTCTGTGGAATTCTTGATGCCTGGCTGCTTTTCTGAGTGCTCCGGATTGTCACGCATGCACACTGTCAGTTCAATAGACTGCCCCCCGGGCACCAACTGTATACAAGACACTGTCACCAACTCATAACCTCACGGTCCCTCCTCCTCCACCACCTCCTCTTGATGACCATTCGTCACCGCCATCACTCCTCCCGACTACAACCTCCCACAACTGTCACCTCACAACCATCCCGTGACAGACACTCCTCACAACGACCATCAGAACCATCACTTCTTCATGACATCCCCACCATTGCCACCTCTCCATATGTGTCATCCCCACTACCATCTCTCACTGTGCCACCATCCCTGTCGCACCGTCATCATGCCCATGGACCTGTTCATAGTATAAGAAGTTGTAAGTTGTGAGTTGTATAGGGTAGCTCTGACACCAAGCCACCTCCAGAACCCCCCACCCCACCCCTGTCAGCCCTTCCCCTCCCCCTGGATCCCTAGCTGAGGACTTCCTCCTCTGGTGCTCATACTTAGACACTAAATGTACAACCAAGCCCCATGCATGGGGAGGCTCCTCCTTTCTGGTGACCCCCAAAGATGCCATCTACTTGGTAATGGCTTAGCTGAGTATCCATCAGGCTTCCCAGAGTTAGTTCATGCTTTCCCCACGCGTGGAGCTCCTCCTGGTTGGTGGTCATGTAATCTCGAAGGAGTTCCAGCATGACTGCAGCCTGCAGGGATGGCTAGAATCGTTAAGATTTGTATAGTCTGTGTAACAAGCATTCTTGTCAGTCTTGGGAAGTGGATACTCATGAGGGTCTGAAACAGCTTACCCTAAAAGTCAGTGCTCTGCAGAACCCTGTGATATAATAGACTGGGAAAAGATGGGCATTGAGGAAGTCAGGCCATTTCACTGCAGCTCAGCTGGAGGCTTCTACTGGGACACCCAGAAGCTGAGGGCATAGACAGGGTCAGAGAAGCCACTGGAGTGCTCCCCAAGGATCTGACACAGAGCACCGCTTCTCCTCTGTGTAACATTTTGCAAACTTCTTGGCTGGTATTCCTGGGGTGGGAGTGTCTGAGAACATAGACCATCAACCTGAGATTCAGGAGTCACAGAGATGCCTGCGATTCTAAAGCTGCCTGTCTAATATGACAGCCATCAGTCACATGTGGGCACCCAGTTGATATTATATGGAACATGGTACCAGTCGCATGTCAAGTGCCCAGTAGAAACAGTAGCCATTGGCTGCCATACTGGGCAGTGCAGGTAAAAAAAAAAACAAAACAACACATGTCAGAGGTGTTCATCAGCCACCACTGGGTCACAGGAAGGAGCCCTGCCAGGTTGCTGCCTACAGAGTCCAGAGCTACAAGGTGCCACAACTTACCACAGACAGGGTGACCTGGATAGCACACTTTGTGTGTCCTGGATGCCAGAGGCCCAAGAGTGAGCTATCAGCTAGGCTGATTGAGTCTCCCTGGGAATCTGGTGTGGGTTTCACTCCAGCTGCAGCAGGTGACCCTGGGTTTGCACCCATCTGTGGGTCTGTGTGTTCAGACCATGTTTGTGCATGTGTGAGCTTGAGAGGTGTGTGTGTGTGTGTGTGTGTGTGTGTGTGTGTGAGAGAGAGAGAGAGAGGGGGGGAGAGAGAGAGAGAGAGAGAGAGAGAGAGAGAGAATGCACATGTGTTTGCAGTTGTGTCTCCTGCCCCTCACTAGGACAGCAAGTCACCCCAAGA
>NC_034612.1:29043444-29102415 GCF_900095145.1 Mus pahari
TCTGCATTACAGTGCAGAGG
Source organism: Mus pahari (assembly GCF_900095145.1). Classification (NCBI taxonomy): domain Eukaryota; kingdom Metazoa; phylum Chordata; class Mammalia; order Rodentia; family Muridae; genus Mus; species Mus pahari. The sequence goes on from NC_034612.1 coordinate 29,043,465, forward strand.
TTCTGCATTACAGTGCAGAGGTTCTGCATTACAGTGCACAGGCTCTGCATTACAGTGCAGAGGCTCTGCATTACAGATTTCTGCATGCATCAGTCATGCCTACCCCAGCAACAAATTTCAGAGTCTGGGGCAATGACACAGAGGCAGCCTGGTCACAGCTACTCATCGAAGACCCCGTTTCAATGACCCACAGTGCAGGCTTATCTTGCTACATCCCTTCAACTTTCCCAGGTGACCTGTGTAGGGCTGCATGAGTCGATGGCCAGAGCTATAGAGACATCACCCAGGTCTCCAAAGTACCCTTAGATAAAGACAGTATCAGAGGGGGGCGGGCAGAAGCCCTGGGCTTGCTTCCCACCAGGAACAAGGCCGAGGGCTGCTGAGATGAACAGCCCCAGGGACCCTTCTGGCTCAGCAAGGGTCCTCCCCTGCCCACTCCCCAGGATCCCTCGTGAGCTTCATGGAGGCGGGCTCCTGGAGGGCTCCTGGAGGGCTGCTAATGCCTAGGAAGCTTCCAGAAGGCAGTCACCCTGGAGCAACAGTTTGAACTTTCTCATGTGGCCTTGTCCAGACCAGACCCCATCTCTCCCTCTTGAAAAGAAGGGAAAGCTGGCGGGGGGGGGGGGGTTGGCAGTTCCCTGGGGGCTCCTGGGGCTCCTGGGCAGGCTGGAGGTCCTGGGGAGCATAAAATATGTCATACAAATTAAGACAGTGGCTAAAATGAGAGAAAATGTCAAAGATAGCTCTGCTGACTCAGACCCTGCTCAGAGTTCTGTGGGAAAGTGCCACGGGACAGAGAACTAACACCCCCAACCCCTTAGCACCCCACAGTTCCCCCCCCATGGTCCCCCACCCACCAGATCTCACGCTAACTCTACCACAGCTGAGGAAAGAAGTAGGAGGGATTTTGGAGGACACTTTGGGTCGTGTGTGTAGAAGTACCAACCAAGGACAGATATAAACCAAGTCGTGGATCACATCATGTGACAGGAGACTTAGGACTCTCTGCGCTGCTGTCCTCACTTGGCCTCACGGCTACAAAATGATAGCCAGGGTTCCAGACATCACCTTTGCATCCACCAACCTCAAAGGGATGTGGAGCTCCTTGGTGAGATCCGGGAAGATGTTTCCAGAGCCCTCGGCAAACTCCTCTCTGGTTCTGTTGGTGAATGTAGTTGCTGCGTATGCTTCTCCAAGCTGCCTGGAGAAGGGTTCACTCGGGTGCAAGTACTGACCCTAGGCTGCGTGATCTGTACTCCTGGACTCAGGAGGAGCTGGGTGGGTAGGTGGAGAAGCCTAGCTGTGGCCAAGAAGAAGGTCAGGGCTCACTCAGGTAGTAACTTGGAGGGAATGTGATAGTGACTCTACGCCTGAAGAGGCACGGAGACAGGTTGTCACTCTGTCCGGCCACCACAAGCCCTTCCCACACATGAGCAGCCACGAGGCCTGAACAAGAGACTAGATTCAGGAGGAAAAAGAAAAGCAGGCTAGAAGAGCATTGCCCATGCAGCAGATTTTAGACAGAAGGACTATGGGAGTTTGTTCTTCTTCAAGCCACCTCGTTTAAAATAGGAGAGGTCACCTCATTTAAAATAATGATAGGAAGCCGGGCATGCTGGTGCACACCTTTAATCCCAGCACTTGGGAGGCAGAGGCAGGTGGATTTCTGAGTTTGAGGCCAACCTGGTCTACAGAGTGAGTTCCAGGACTACACAGAGAAACCCTGTCTCGAAACAAAACAAAACAAAACAAAACAAAACAAATAATAATAATGATAGGAGAGCGCTGGTTTCTTTGTTGTTGTTGTTGTTGTTGTTGTTGTTTTGTTTGTGTTTTTGTCAGACAGGGTCTCACATAACCCAGACAGCCCTCAAACCGACTATGTAGTTGAGGTTGGCCCTGCTTCACCTGCAGAGATGCCAGGCCGCCAAGAGCCTATTTCTGCATCTGTAGATGACACTGACCAGAGTGTTTCTGAACGCAGCTAGATTGTATGAGGAATGCTGGTAGAGCACTGCACCGTGCTTGGCTACAATATATGAAATCTGTTCCTTTTATTTACTTCATTTGACTGATTATGGATTTGCTTATTTATTTAAACAGGATCTTGTGTACCCCAGGCTGGCCTCAGTTTCGCCATGCAGCCAACAATGGGCTTGCGCTGACCCTACCCGCTTCTGCCTCTGCAGTGCTAGGCTGACAGGTGTGCACTGCCACACTCTGCTAAATGTGAAATCTTCAGTGCGTGTATGAGGGGGCATGGGCGCACCAGTAAGGGGGACAAAATGGGGTGATGGGTGTTCTGCTCTATCACGCTTCATCTTATTCCCTTGAGTTCTGTGGGAAGCACAGTGGGCCAGAGGGCTGAACCTGGAGTTAAGCTGGCAACCAGCAAACGCCAGTGATCATCCGTCTCTGTCCCCTATAGTTCTTGGGTCACAGATGGCTGTATGGCTGCACCTAAACTTGTATGTGGGTATTGGGATTTGCACTCAGGACCTCATGCTTATACAGCAAGTTCTCTTATCCACAGAGACACTTCTTCAGCTACTAAAGCAGCCCTCTGGTTAAAGAGCATGGAATCCAGAATCTAAAAAATGCCATGAGTCCCTTTTTAGGGCGATTGCGGAGTTTGCAGTGGTGTGTGGGGTAGGATTCGCAAAGCAGTGGTGGACTGGCTCTCCATTCCACGCCATAGCACCTGAAGCAAGACAGACGGTCTCCCTCCCGCCCCACTCCTCTACGAGACATTGAACTGTTTCTAACAACAATAATTATATTCTTTGTCACCCATGAAATGGACCCTCTTACAACCTCGATCCCAGATTCTGTTTCTAAGAAAAATAATGTTAGCTGAGTCCATGAGATGCTTCGGTAGGTAAAGGTGCTTGCAGCCAAAGCCTGCCCACCTGAGCTCCATCCCCAGAACCCACATGGCAAAAAGAGAAAATGGACTCCCTCAGGTCATCCTCTGGACGCTACGTGTGTGCCACTGGCACACTCACAACTCTCGCTGATATAAATAATTAATTAGCTGATCTACTTTAAAAGTTAGTAAATTAGTAATTACCGAACCCTAAATCTCAGAGAGCATTTTTTTTCTCACATCAAGAAAAAGGGAACAGCACTTGAGAGGCAGAGGGAGGAGGATTACGAGTTCAAAGCTAGCTTGAGCAAGAGAGTGAATTTAAGTCCAGTCTGGGTAATTTGGTGTGGCATGCACAAGTAAAAACAAACAAACAAACAAACAAACAAAAAAGGTAGGGGATGCAGGTATCCTCCCTAAGATGCAAGGAAACATTCTGGAATGTTCTCGTGGATTTGGCTCTGTTGCCCCCCACACACACACACCCACCCACACACACACACACCCACACACACACACACACACACACACACTTCATATTTGTGCTTTGGATTATGTCCATCAAAAATTCATATGTCAAAATCTCAACTCACCAGGGCCTAAAAATGTCACCTTGTTGGAGATGGGGCTCATTTGAGAGACTATCCAGGAGGTATGGAGAGAAGAAACTGGGACACAGGACAGTCACAGGCCAAGGGAAGAGGATGGAAATGGCCAAGAGACAAATGAGGTCTACAGCCATGAAGGTCCACCTCCAGCCCACACTGTGGCCTCGGGCCTCAGATGCTACGGATGGCTGTGGGGTTTTGTTGTTGCTCTCCCCCTCCCCTTCCCCCTCCCCTCCCTCCTCCTCCCTCCTCCTCCTCCCCTTCCTTCTCCCTCTCCCCCTTCCTCCCCTTCCCCCCCCCCCCCCCCCCCCCCCCCCCCCCCCCCCTCCCTCCTCATCCCTCCCCCCTCCTCCCCTCCACCCTCCTCCCTCCTCCCCTCCCTCCTCCTCCCTCCACTCTCACCCCCCCCCCCCCCCCCCCCCCCCCCCCCCCCCCCCCCCCCCCCCCCCCCCCTCCCCCCCCCCCCCCCCCCCCGCTCTCTGTGTATAAGGATATATATCCCTCAAGTGTTCCATCTTGTCTTCCACTGGGAAAAGGCTCTCTTTGTTGCCCACCAGGCTAACCAGCCCATGAGCTCCCAGAGAGTCTCCCATCTCTGTCCCTTATCTTGCCTTAGGAGCCTGGGGATTGGAGATATGTGCTACCACATCTAGCTTTATACAGGTTCTGGGGATCTGAACTCAGGTTGTCCTGCTTATGTGGCAAGTGTCTTACGTACTGAACCATTTCTTCAGCCATGTCTGCTGTTTAACCTAATGACCTGAAGTCCTTGGCAGGGACACCCCAGGAGATACACGATGTCATCCTCTCACCTCCTCACCTCAGTCCAGCAGACACCTCTGTAGCTCTCAGGACACTGACAAGGGGGTTCCTGGAGTATGGAAAGTCATACATTAGTCATTGATTGGGAGTTCAGGACTTGGGGTTCCAGTGCTCAGAAGGTGATGGAAACATCTCCAAGGTTCTTTAGAATAAGAGCAGCAGTGACCATAGGCTTGTAGAAATCAGAGCCTAGGGAATGCTACCTCCCTAGTGGATGTCATCAACTGACTCATCCACTGGAAAGTCCAGAGTGATGGGCAGCTAAAAGGTGGGACCTGGTTGGAGGAAGGTGGATGGTGGATGAGGTGATCAAGGGTATGCCTCTGAAAGATATTTTTTTCTAGAACTTTCTGTCCTATCTTTGCTGCCTGGTCACTAAGGAGGTGAGCAACTCTCCGGCGCCCTCCACGTTGGCTGTCTAGTATGATGGGCTGCTTATGGAACTGAAGCACAGCTTTGTTGCTGTGTTTGTCCCATTAAAACACAAAATTAATTCAGCCTTTTCTCCTGACCCCAAAATGTCTGAGGAATGGAACAAGAGGCGAAATGAAATATTCATAGCTTTGGAGTCTATTCTCCCAAATGTGTGCAAATATAAATTGGCTGTTCCTCCTGAGATGGTTCTATATTTCCTGAGGGCCATGAGTCTGGGGACAAATGCTGTGTGGGTACACACCACAGGCCCCCTTGAGGCTACACAGTCACAGAAACCGACCTGGGGACAGATACTAGAGGTTGCAGAAAATGAAGCCCTGGGGAGGGGTGCTGAGGCCAAGTAGAGAAAGAGGCCTGAACCTTCGGGTCTCCTAGGGCGGACCACCATGTGGCCAGCAAGTCCTCACCTAGACTTTCACATACAATGACTGGCAGACAGGGGCTCAGTATCAAGTCTAGGGGTGGAGGTCAGAGGTTTTTGGTGGTGAGCTGGGTATGCTGCTAAGTTGGTAGAGTAGCGTTCAAAAAGCTCCGACTGTCTCCAGAAGCACATAAACCAGGCCTGGTGGCACAGGTCTGTAATCCTAGCACTGCAGAGGTTGAGGCAGGAGAATCATCGGTTCAAGGTGATCCTCAGCTACATACACAATGAACTTGAGGTCAACCTGAGCAATATATGGCACTGTCAACAAAAAGGGGCTGGGGTGGGCAGAACAAAGCTCTTCAATGGCTTTTATAAGAAAGGACTTGGTGCCAGTATCACTTATTTCAGCCATTCTAAAGGCTGCATTGTGGTCATGCATCGTAGCTGCTTATTGTCTGTATATAAAGTGTCCCCACAGGCTCATATGTTGAAGGCTTGCTTGACCCTAGAGCGTGGTGCTGTGGAAAGGTGATTAAATCACAAGGGCACTGGCTTCCTCAATAATTCACCATTCATAATCCCAGGGCTAATCTGGCTATTAGGAGGCTGATCCTGGTTGGAAGCTGTATATTATGAGAGTGTTGTCTTACAGATATATCTCAGGTTGGTGAGATGGCTCAGTCAATGCCTTAGTTGTCCTCTATGTGAACAGCACCTAGCCCACAGAGGAGCTATAAGAATTCAGAGACCATCACACAGCAGACAGCCCAAGTAAGACATGTTACTGAAGCCTTTTGCCTTGGTGTACATGTGAGTGGCTGACACAATGAGCTCTTGTTTTCCCCTTTGTGGTTAGCATCAGAAAGCAAGGACCCCAGGCATAGTGACCAGCCATTGGGACGTGTTCAAAAACTTGTGGTGGATGAATGAATGGATGGGTGCATAGGTGGGTAAATAGATGGATGTGTGGATGGATTGAAAGAGGTGTATGTATGTATGGATGGATGGATGGATGGATGGATGGGGGTGGGTGGATGGGTGGGTGGATGGGTGGGTGTGTGAGTAGGTGGGAAGAAAGGAGGAGAGATGAATGAATAGACAGATGGACAGGTACATGGAAGGATGAGTAAAGGATGGGCAAGTAAGTAGGTAGTGGATGGGTGAATGGAAGGGCAAGCAGGTGGCTAGGTGAGTAGATCAGTAGATAGATAAACAGATGGGCGGGTGGGGGGTAAGTGGATGGGTGACTGGGTGGGTGGACAGAAGTGGTGAGTAGATAAATTGGATGGACGGGTGGATGGATGTGAGGCTTGTGGGACCAGGGGCATTCCTTCACTCTGATGCCCTGATGGCTGAGGTGCAGGTCACCCTCCCTAGCCTGACAACAGGAGCATCTCTGTGCTGGAGCTGGACAGAATTCTCCCTCCACATGCTATTGGGAGCTGCTCAGTGACGTTTGCTGCCTGGGCTTCCTACGGGATGTCCAGAGAGCATGTGTTTGCCTCCATACCTCACACCCATTTCCCAGGCAAGGAAAGCAAGCACTGATTTGTCTTTGTCAGAGAGCGGGGGGTGGGGGGGTAGCAGCTGCACGAAGGTTGGCATGTGCCTGGGACTGTCGGGGACTTCTGGGAGGGACTCTGTCCCGAAGCTATGCTGAACAGGATGGTCAGAATGAAGGACTGAGTGTTGGCCAGCTTTGTCCTTTCCCTATGCCCTCGCCCCTCTTATTCCTGGTGCCCTCCTATACTGCAGAGAGGGGCAGAATTTGCTCTTGGCTGTTTGGGGATGGCGGGGGGGGGGGGAGATCCTGATTGTCTTTCCTGCTTGGGAAGTTATGATCTGAGGCTGCAGCTTCCTAAGGTGTTGCCATGGAGACGGATTTTCTGTCATAAATAAAAGTGTTCTGGGGTCAGAAGCTCTCAAGCATAACTAGGCCAGATTTTGAGGGGGAAATGCCAGAATTCCAAGACACACCAGAGGATGCACCAGGCAGGCTCTTCCCTGAGGCTGTCCTTCAGGCTGTGGTGCAAATCCGTCTCCACTTACAACAGCACCTGCCCTGCTCCTCCCCCTCCTCCACCTAAGTCCATATTATGTTGTCTGGTGAGATCTGAGTGGACCCCCAAAAGGAGTTAGTTCCTAGGGGTTCCTACGGCCCTCTGGAATCCCCCATGGTCGTGCTGTGTAGCCTCAGACAAGTCCCTGCCTGTCTCTGGCCCTGGACCCTGCCTGGATGGGAGCCCTCCTTGCAGGATTCTTGGTGCATTCCTCTGGCGCCTCTCCAGTGGCAAAGATAGCTCAGGAATGAGCTTGGAGCAGGGCAAGGGACCCTCCAGCTGGCATGCTGGTCTCTTCTGAGGCTTGACATCCCCCATCCCATCCCACCCCCAACCTCTACTATGCTGTTTTCCCACCGGCCCTTGGAAGTTTGCTTTAGGGATTTCCTTTGGTTGGGGGTCACCGCCAGGCAGTGTTTAAAAAGGTGGAAGGGGGGCCTTTATCCTGCAAGGAAGGTATGCAGGTCTGAGGGGCCCCTGGACGCCACCCAGGCTGCTGTGCGGTGGCTAGCTGCCCAGGGCTGTTTGCCAATCTCCCTGCCCCCACCCTCTTACCCCCTACCCTCTATTAGGTAAACAGATGCAGGGCTCAGACACCATCCCTTCACAAAGAGGCTCTGGGGTCCTGGGCAGATGCCAGGTATCCCCCATTTCCCGAAGTGGCTCCAGGACCCCTCTTTTTTTTTTCTGCAAAACAATGGATGTGGGAATCAGGAAAAATGGGGAAGGGAAAGAAGGGAGCTTGGAGCTCAGGTAGGGGTCCCTTTGAATATTACCCCACTAAAGGCCTAGTCTGTCTACTTTGCACCAGAGCCCTTTCCCAAGCCAAGACGCTCCCAAAGGTGTGGAAATAAGGAGAGCCCTTTACTTTTAAAGATGACTTCCTTGGGGCCTGAGGTCAGCCAAAACGCTTGCAAGAGTCTTATTCACCTATGAGTATAATATTGTGTGCCTGTGCCTGTGTGTGTGCTAATAGGTGTGCACAAGAATGCAGGTGCACGCTCACGTATGCAGGCGAGTGCCGGAGTTGACATCAGAAATCTTCCTCTGTTGTTCTCCACCTTAAGTTTTTTTGAGTAAAGGTCTCAACCTGCACCCCACCCACTTAACCAGACCAGACCGGATCAGAGCTTCCAGCCCCGGGGTTACAGGTGCAATCCTCCATGCCTGACTCACTATGTGGGTGCTAGAGATTTAATCTCAGGTCCTAATACAGCAAACACTTTACCGACTGAGCCACCTTCTCAGTCCCGATGGCACGTCGCTGCTCAAACCCCTTGGGAAGAAGCAGGTCCAACCCAAGGCAGGTAAGACACCTCTCTCACACCACCCCGAGGCCATACACAGAGCTTCTGGGCATGCATTACTGTGACAGGAAGCAGGCCTGTTCCCAACCTCTGAGGCTGAGATGGTAGGCTGGGGCATGTTGGAACCCACACTGCCACAAGGAGACGGGATTGGGACCAGGTACACAGTCCTGCCAGCCCGGGGATGTTGCCAAGGGGGTGGGGGTCGCGTGGCTCTTGGCTCGGGGACGTAACTTTGAAGAATATTTAATAACCTAGAAGGTCATGAGTGCAGAAAAAGTGTAGATGGCATACAGATGTGCCCAGGAGCACTCAGCTGCAGGACAACAGGACATAAGGTCACAAGCAGGCATCTGCCAGCACTTCTGAGATTCCTAATCTGGTGTATAACATGTCTCTCTGTGTGTGTAAAACCTCAACCAAAGAATTCACATTTTCTCCACCATGGACAATATACTAGGCCCTAAAACAGGTCTCAATATGTTCAAAAGAATCAATACCTTGCAATTATATTCTTCGGCCACATTGGAATGGCATTAGAAAGCACTACTGTATGATAGATGGTGGGTGGGTACATGAATGAGTCTAAATGTGTGATTAGTGGATGGCTGGGTGAGTGGAGGGTGTGTGATGGTTAGGTGGTGGATAGATGGACGCACTGATGGGTGGAAAGGTGGATGAGTGAGTGGATGGGTGGATGGTTAGGTGGATGGACAGTAGATAGAAGGATGGGTGATGGGTTGGTAGAATAAATGGGTAAATGATGGATAGGTGGGTAGATGGACAAAAGAGTGGATTCTAAATGGAGGTGGTAGCAAGATGGGTGGGTGACTATAGATTGGTGGTAGGTAGAGTAAAATGGATGAGTAGGTAAGTGGATGGATAGATAGATGGTAGAAAGATAAATAGGAGGGGATAGTGTCTGGGTAGATGTCTGGGTGGATGGTAGATGTCTGGGTGGATGGTAGATGCCTGGGTAGATGGTAGGTGGCTAGGTGGATGGTAGATGGATATGTGGATGGTAGGTGGCTGGGTGGATAGGTAGATGGATGGGTGGATGGTAGGTGGCTGGGTGGATGGTTGGTGGCTGGGTGGATGGTAGGTGGCTGGGTGGATGGGTAGGTGGCTGGGTGGATGGTAGGTGGATGGGTAGATGGTAGGTGGCTGGGTGGATGGTAGATGTCTGGGTGGATGGTAGGTGGCTGGGTGGATGGTAGGTGGCTGGGTGGATGGTAGATGGATGGGTGGATGGTAGGTGGCTGGGTGGATGGTAGGTGGCTAGGTGGATGGTAGATGGATGGGTGGATGGTAGGTGGATGGGTGGATGGTAGGTGGATGGGTGGATGGTTGGTGGCTGGGTGGATGGTAGATGGATGGGTGGATGGTAGGTGGATGGGTGGATGGTAGGTGGCTGGGTGGATGGTAGGTGGCTGGGTGGCTGGATAGACGGATGGGTGGGTGGGTAGATGGGTGGGTGGGTGGGTAGATGGATGGTGGGTGGATAGACAGATGGCAGGTGGGTGGGTCACTGGTGGGTGGGTCACTGGTGGGTGGGTCACTGGGAAGATGCTGAATGGTAGATGAACTTCTTGGAACTCCTATCAACTCTGCAGAGTCTAGTGCAGGTCTTCTCCATCCATTACCCCTGGGCACTCTGGGAAAATAGGACTGTCTGGATTGTTTCTGCTACCAGGGAATGGGACAGTAGCTTCTGAGCAGCCCCAGAACTGGGCTCCGGAGGTCCAGAAAACCTGGGAGATAGACAAAGGCCCTCCGGGGTCATGTAGGGTTTACAATGTGTCTAAGTAATGGCCCCTCCCTCCCGACATGGTTTTTCTGCCTTTGTGCCATCAAATCTCAACAAGTCTGTAATGGCTGCTTTCACTGGAGAAAGGCCCAGGCCCTGAGGACCAAGCAAGACTTCAAACCCCTGGCCGGGTGTAGCCAGCTGTGTATGGATTGCTTGTCGGTCTCCAGGCACCCACAGTGCCAGGGGACCCACAAGGCCAGGGGACCCACAAGGCCAGGGGACCCACAGGGCCAGGCTATAACAATAGACTTCAGAACTAGGGGCTGCAGAGGAAACTTCAAATAGGCCAGAGTTCCAGCTGACCCTTGCCAGCCAAAAGTTGTCGCAGGCCACTCCAAACTGGCACAACACAAGGGTCTTGCAGGAACAGCAGGGTGGCTGCCCCGTCTGGGATTGCCCTGGGGGAGGTTGGAGTGAAGTTTTTGTCTGTGTGTTCCTTATACACCCTGAATACAGGCCTACCAGGCAATGCAGCTCTAGCACAGCGACTTTGAGCACCTGTCCCAGCTCAGGGGCAAGACAGGGCACAGAGGAGACTTCTGTCACCCCAGTAGAGGCAGGGACCTTGGGCCACAAACACTATGGAGCCGGATGCCTGGTGCGTGGCAGGGCAGTCCTCTAGTCAGCCCTCCAAGGAACGCTGCAGGCTAGGGGCCAAATCATGAATACTCCACATATTTTGGCGACTCAGAGGCCTGGCTGGAAACAGTGGCTGTTTTATTCTGTAGAACTCTTATGATTTTCTTCGTCTGAGTGCCTGCCTGAAGGGAGAGGGCAGACTCAGGCGACTGGGGGGGATGGGGGCAGGTGCCAGGTTTCTTGCATACTATGGCTACTTCCCAGGCCAAGCTGGGCCTGGCTCCCATCCAGAGCCAATCAGAGTTGTGAAGAATGCTGAAGGACACGCCCAGGAATAAGAACCTAGCTTTGAGTATACTCGGCTTTGGGGGCCAGAGTTTATTCAGAGATGCTGGGGGAATCCCAGCCTTCCCCCACCCCCACCCCCACCCCCGCCCCAGCCCCACACCCTCCTCACAAAAGCTCTAGTGCCAATACATAAAAGGGGCCCAGGACACTAAGAGATGCTATGTGAAGAAATTTCCAGAACCCTCTATCTGAAGGCTGACTAGCCCAAGTCTGTCCTAGGGGAAGTGTGCACAGGGACTAACGCATGGGCCTCTCTTGCCTCCCTATGCTCTGCGAGGACCCATCAGCCTACTCAGCGTCTTCCTGGGACCCAGCATACTAAGCAGCCAGCCAGCCCAGGTCACAGCATGGTTACCAAAGGGTTGCCCAAGGCCACAGTGAGATAAGTAAAGGTGAATTCACACAAGCTCACAGGGATGTCACCTAAGGTCACAGTGGGGTTACTTAAGGTCACAATAGGGCATCCTGAGGTCAAAAAGAAAGTTTATTCAAGGATGGGTCACAGTGTTATCACCTGAGATCACACTATCAGCTCAGGGATACCCAGAGTTCTCAGCGGCAGGCTGAAGATGATGGAGGGGAGCCAGTGGCTCCCAGGTACCTGCTTCCTTGACTCAATTTCAGATCTTCAAATCAGAGGTGGCTGGTCCCTTTCTCAGGCCAGATCTTCCCAGGACCTGAAAGCCAAGCTTAGCCACAGCAGCATCCCTGGGAAAGCCCAAAGGCACAGAGGGTCAGGGAGGGTGGATGCTCCTGTCATTCCATATGGACATGCCCTGTAAAGGATCTGACTGGAGTCAGAAACCTGTCTGCCTGGGCTGTGCCGCAAGCCAACAGCTTCCCCACTCGCTTTCTCACTGACTCTACCCTGCCACGGACAAGCCACATGGTCAGGGCTGGGGCGGATGGAGCTGGAGGGGTTCCTGGTCAGGCTGTGCCAGGAGCCAACAATGTCCTCAATGGGGCTGAAAGAAGAAAGATGCAGGAGCAAGGGGTGTGGCCTGTAGAGCCACGGCCTGTGATCTGGTGTGGAAGGTGGGCCGATGGGCTAGAGTCCTTAAGTAAGGAGTAGCCCTGTTAGCAGTGTGGCACGAAAGCTAACTAAGGGCTGAGCATAAGGCACACACTCTCAAGGTGATGTCACTAGTCCTCTGGATAGCTCCTGGGCCCCAGGGTACTTTCCCCACTCAGCCCCGCCACAGGCAGGAGGCTCGAGAGACAACCCCTGGGTTTCCCCAGCTTCTTGCCTCTGCTGCTTTGGCTGAGAAGGGAATCTTGAGGCTACCACAAGGCTAAATTCACCAAAGCCCACATGCCAAATAGTATATAAATACACCTTTACCCTTGGGTAGACAGTTCTGAGAGTCCTCAGAAGCTGACTCAGTTTCCCCAGGCTGGCCTTTCCTCTCCTTGCTGGGATCTTTCCCCCAGTGAGAGCCATTTACCTGACGCTTGGACCCCCTGCCTTGGGGGCTCCAAGGCCAATGAACCTCAGGATCCCAGGGAGGAGCTTTCCGTCTCTGATCAGGGACTGTCATGACCTTTCCCAGCACCGTTAGAACAGTTCTATGCTGCAACTGGGATGTTCACAGGACCCCGAATCTCTGGTGATAAATGAAAAGCGGGAAACAGCATTGGGAGCCATGTGCCCAGCAGAAACAACGCCTCTCGATGGATAGGCAAGAAGTTGGGATACGCAATGATCTTTCTCTTTTGCCTTTTCTGACAACCAGGGAAGGAGATAGGCACCAAAGTGTGCACCCCTATGTTGTAGAGACATGGTCACTCCCTAGAGGTTTACCTGGGAGAGTAACTCAAGTTCAAGGTACCATGAGTGTCCACGGAGAAAGGCATGAAAGCTGGGAGCCTATAGCCAGGCAGGGCAAGACTGCACGGAGATGTCTGTCTGTCTGAGAGGCACAAGGCTGTGGGGTACCAAGGTGCTAGAGGGAAGCTGAGGGTGGGGAACACTGAGGCAGCCCCAGCCCAAGACAGAAGTGGATACTGTAAGTAGCCCTTACTCTGTCTGATAGCACCCCCTAACACACACTCAGTGTGTCTACATATTCTCCAGAAATCTACAGCCCAGATAGCCACACTCAACAGAGTGGCCATGGTGCCAGGCATGGAAGCCTGGAATGGGTCCATGTGGGTCTTGGGCAGTCAGGGGAGGAGGGTCTAACAAGGCACACCTAGGTGTGGTTATCTCCAGTATTTCCTCTCAAAGAACTTCATAAGCTCACGAAGCCTTGGCAGCCATCTTAAAGCCACTATCACTTCTGCGGGTGGGGATACAAGTCCTACACCCTTAAAGGGTGTTCCTGATGGCTACTTAAGTCCTCACGCAACTCGGCACCATTGGGTACTTTCCAGCCCACAGCCTGGACACTGGTATTTGAAAAAATCACTTCTGCTCAATCCCAAAGATGCTGGCCTGCTGTGGGAAGACCTCTGACCCTAGCTCTAAGTCGCAGCCCTGCGCCCAGCAGGTACAAGAGGCCAGCCATGCCGACAGCCTCCCGAAGCTACACATCCCATGCTACCTAGATGCTTATTGAAGTCAACGTTCATTTAAGAGAATGAAACGATTTTAAACTTCATAATCAAGAGCCCAAAACAAAACATCACAACATGGCTGCTAGTTAAGATATACAGCTTGGGTGCTGGGACCCGTTATTCAGCTCTCTGAGAGGTGGGGGAGGGAGGCATAACAAGGTGAGTAAGATTCGGGCTGCATTGCAGTAGAATATCCAACACAGGCATTGCAACTGGAACTGCACTTAGACCACTCCCAGGCCCGGAAGCAGCAGCGTAGACTATCTCACCTTGTGTCGTCTAGTGTCTTGCTAGCGTCAAATTAGCAGAGGGAACTTCAATTTAGAAAACACCCCCTACCAGACTGGTCTGTGGTACATTGATTGATGACTGATGTGGGTAAGCTCATCCACGGGGGGGGGGGGGGATGCTAACCCTGACTCAGCATCATCAGTTCCTGCCCTCACTTCTCTGGATGGGCTATAACCGTAAACTGAAAGAAACCCTTTCCTCCCCAGATTGCTTTTGGCCATGATGTTGTACCGAAGAAATAGAAACCTAATTTTAAGGCCTGCCAGCACCTGAGACTAGATACAACTGCAAGTTGGCTGCAGTCCAGAAACTCCCCCTCACTCCTGCCACCCCAGGACTTGGGCATCATGTATCTAACGTGACCATGCTCAGATCCCACCCTTAGCATTCCCTGAGCCCCTCGGTCACTGGAAACCTGGCCTCGGTGGTCCTTAGAGGCTGTCTCAGTGAAATGGAAAAGCACCTGGCTAAGCACCAGGCCCACCCTACAGCCACTGCATGCCTTGAGTCTCCCAGCTTTGGATGAATACAAGCAGCACCCCTACGCGTCCCCCACTGGGTCCTGTTGGCCTCCGGCTGGAACTCAAGCTGTGCTTTCTCTCTGACGTGCAGTGTGAGCACCTGGGGTGTGTCTCCTGGGAGGAGTCAGGTATTGGTCTCTCTGGACCATGTAGCTTTATTAGCAAAGGACCCTTGAGCCTAGGTCCAGCTGGAGTCGCTTCACATGGGGCATGCCACAGCTTCAATTTCCTGAGGCCAGGGAGGTAAGTCAGCCTCAGCATAATCCTCTCTGCTGCCCCCCAAACTGTGTCCCCATGATGTCCATATAGGAAGTCTTCTAGGGCGCTTAGGGTATGTTGACGGTGTAGCCACATCTTTAAGACAGAGTGACTCTTAACCAAGGCCAAATTTTCCTCCCCAGAATTCTCAGGGGAACATGACGATGAGGAGAGAGGGGGCAGGGCAGTCCTGGAGCCCGTGCCAGGAAAGACCTAAAATCTTTTCAGTACATGGCCCCCCACAGTCTCAACTATGGGACTGTGCTAGAGAACCCAGGAAGTGGTCCAGTTGCATCTGCTGGTGCTGTAAGAGCTGGATCTGGCCAGATGAAGGCAGATGCCATGCCAATTCAGTTCCATCCCACCCATAGAAGGGGACCAGGGTGAAGCCCCAAGATAGAGGACTCTGGCAAGGAAAGAACAGATCTCACAAAGCCAGCTCTAGTCACAACAAAATATGGGGCCTCCAGGCAAGTATAGGTGCCTGTCTCCACAGAGCAGCTCTGTGCCAGATGACAGGGACAGATGTGACACCCCAAAGACACAGAAGACACCAGAGACTTTGGAGCCAACAGGTCTGCCTTACACAGTGGGGACAGAAAAAGGCCAGAGGACTCATGGGAGGAAACCTGAAGATCATGACACAAAACTCAAGGTCATAGAAAACCCCAAGGTCGCAGGAGAAATCGTCAAGGTCACAACCCAGGAAGGAATACCAAGAGCACACAACACAAGAGGAAAGGTCACGGGAGTAAACACCGAGGTCACAAGCTTCAAAAAGAAATGTGTGAAGTCACAGATCCAGAAGAAACCTGGAGGCCAGAAGAACTTTCAAGGTCACAGGAAGAATCCTGAAGACCAGGTGTTAGAAGGAAGGCTCAAGATCATGAACTTCAAAAAGAATGTTCAAGGTCACAGGTTCAAAGTCACAGAAAGGAAGATCAAGGTTACAGGCACCCAGGAAGAAACCCCAAGCTCAAGATTACAGAACAGATCACTCAAGGTCACAGTTTGGGAAGAAAACTCAAGGTCAAAATCAGAACTCAAGGTCACTGGGGAAACATGAAGTTAACAGAGGAAAATTTAGTCACTGGGTTCACAGAAAGCAAGCTAAGGTCACAGGAGGAAACCCCAAGGTCATAGAAAGAACTGTCAAAGTCAACGCTCAAGGTCATGGGAACTCTCAAGGTGACAGGATCAAACAAGTTAAAAGCAGGAAAATGGGGAGCTGAGGGACTCCCAGAAGAGTTCTGATGCTCTCAGCCCACACGCAAGTGGGGCTTGGGGTAAGGCAAACAATAACAGAAAGGCCCCAATAGGGCCAACATGGTAACAAAGCCGGCCATTAACTCACCGAAGCAGCACAGTTCACTGGGATGTGCCTATGGAAAGGGGTGGAGCAGATCCAGGGCCCTTGTCTTGTGGGATTGAACTGATGCCACTAAACAGGCCCACAGGCCAGTTCCTAGGTGTCAGGGCTGCCAGGCCTCATAACATGTGGACTTTCCCACGAGCGCCAGGCTTTTAGCTCTCCTGATTTAAGGGACATAACACTGGACCAAGAGGCTTCCCGTAGATCGACCTGGGGGGTAAAGGCCCGGCCTGCATGGCAGCCCTCCAGCCTGAGCCATGCCGTTCACCTGGATAGTGCCCAGCTCTAGCTCAGGAAGGGTGAGGGGCTACGCTCGTCACTTTCCAGGAGAGAGCATAGCTGGTGGGCAATAGGGACCTCTGACGGCCACTGAGCCACAAGCTGCCCATGCTGACACATCCAGTGACTAATACCCAGCTCATGGCTGGCTGACACTCACTGGGTGTTCTCAAGCTTGCAGGCAGGACCGTCCCCTCTGGTCTGTTCCCATTCCATGCAGGAGCCCAGGGTAGACTGTCTGTCTGTCACTTCGGCAGCCCCCACTCTCTGATCCCCAAGTTTTTACACCCTCAACCATGTGATGGAGCGACTCCAGGAAACAACCAGACAAACAGAACCACGGGATGCATCCAATGTGCATTAAGTTTTGTTGATTTTTTTCTCCTTTTTAGTTCAAAATAAAATATAATATATATAGCAGGCTCTCAGGTATATAAACTGATAATATTAAAAATACAAAGTTCACCTTTACAGAACCAAAACAAAACAAGGAAACCACGCACACACAATTCTGATTAACATTGAAACCCAACAGCTTACTATAAAATAACCTCTGTCAAGTCTCCATGCCGCCACAGAAGCCATTTAGCAACGGGGTAGGGGTGGGGGGAGCCCCCAGGGGGCCCCACACTGAATGACCCCCAGAGTCCCCTCACGTCTTAAGCTAGAAGAAACGGTAAAGGGGCGGAGGAACACAGGAAGGCAGAGGCGTGTCAGAAATGATAAATAGGTAGGTATATCATGTTTATTTTAATACACCTCATTAGTTTGGCTAGGAAAAAAAATAACCGTCTCGCTGTCCCAACTTACAGCAGCCTCGTGCGTGTTATCGACGAAAATGTCATCCAAGAGATTTAAAAAAAAAAAAAAAAAAAAAAAGCTAGGCAGAGAATAAAAAGAAGCTTACTTCATGGTGTAAAAAAAAAAAAAAAGAAAAGAAAAGAAGGAAAGGAAAAAGAAAAAGAAATTCCACGTAAGGCCATCAGGAAGGTCCTAGGCAGACTCAAGCGAGGTGGTGGCTTCCAGGCCGTGGGCATCTCCCACCTGTTCAGTTCCTGTGCCCACAGAGCTGGCACGCAGCATCCCAGGCGGGCTCCAGGCGTCCTTGGCGAAAAGCACCTGTGCCCACGGGCAGAATCCAGGGTGGTGGCCAACATCAGCCACCTCTCGAGGGTCAGTCCTGCAGGGCGGCCCTTCCGTCGCCCACTTCAGTCTTCTTGTTTCTTCTGGTGGGGCGTTTTGTTGTTGGGTGTGGTTTGTTTTTTTGTTTTTTGTTTTTTTAATTTTTTTTTTGTTTTTTTTGTTTTTTTTTTTTCTTTTTTGTGGTTTTGTTTTCGCTCTCTGTGACAAGGAAGCTTTCTCACTGTCTCTCTGAGTGCTACAGTACTTGCTTTGATGTCACACTGAACAAACGGACACTGTCTCTTTGTCCTCGGACACAGTTTTTCACGGAGGAGAACAAAGACTGCACGCACATTGGCAATGAAGCACCATACATAGTATGTTCAGGAATGTCACACGCCACGCACATCCGTGTCCCGGGAGAGGGCGGCCGGCTCATCTCACCTCACATCTGTGGGAAGGCAGGAAGAGTTGAGGCTATGACCACAGATAGAAAACACCAGGGCCACTTAGCCCCAACTTGTCTTAAGATATGAAGTTGATATATGCAATTAAAAAAAAAAATCACAGTTTAATCAAATCTTCCCAATTTAAGAATTGGTACTACACTGGTTGCATTTCATAGAACCCATGCTCCCATTGCACAGATGGAGAAACTGAGGCATACAAAGTTCTTTGCCCTTTCCCCTATGTTTCTTTCTTCCAGCCTAAGGCCTGTATTTCTTTGAGGTTAGCAGTTTGGGTCATGTAGTATCGGGGAGAACAGATGCCACCAGCCACCCTGTATGTGGGTCTCTGTGACTAATCAGAGCAATGATTTTGTGTGGCTGTTCTGGTGCTGGTGATCAAACACTAACACTAGCTACCACAAAGCTATAGGTAGCTATACCTCCTAGTTCCATAAGCTATACCTCCCAGTTCCATAAGCTATACCTCCCAGTTCCATAGTGAACCAGTGATGCCAGGTTGCCAGCTGGACACAGGCGGACACGGAAACACCTGCCTCTCCCTTGAAGGGGTCCTTGTCAGCAGCAGCCCTGTCAGAGCCACATGGAGCAACCCCAAGGACCTGACCGAGGAGACAAATGCCCAAGACAGGCATCCCCAGCCACCCTGGTGTGGGAGCCAGGGTTCTCAGACACCCTATCTCTGAGGACTCTCTTGCCCAGAATAACTGTTTGTCTTGGATGCCCCTAAGTCGCATGTGCCAGGAGGAAGGGCTCAGCCAGACAGGCTCCAGCCCTCTCAGCCAGACAAGCTGACACTCAGGACAGGTCTGGGAAATGACATGCCCCACCTACATTCCCTACACTTCCGGGGAAAAGCAGCCGGCACAGAGTGGGTTTACAACAAGCATTCCTAAGAGGCTCTCCAGCCCTTCTTTACCTGCCTGCCTCTTCCACCCCCGGGGCAGCCTCTGTAGGTCCTGGCGGTAATTTTAAGGCCAGAATCCACAGTACAGGAGACCACCCCTCCTGGTCTTACACTGGTCATTAGCCTCTACCTCCTTTCCTGAGGTCACTGTTGGTTACAAAAGCTGACTGGCTGCCCTGGCCGCTTAACTCTTCAGATCCACTCAGCCTCCACCAGCTTCCTCATCGGTTTAGTCTCAGTCCTTTGCCAGTCAGCACAGTGTGGGCAGTCTCCCCAGATAACACCAGCAGAGCCACCAGAAGCCCCCACCCTTCCCACCGTGGGGCACTCAGGTGCCTGATCAATGACCAAGAGAAGGGCAAAGCTGTAGCTGCGAGGAGACCCGGCCGAGCAGTCCCGGAAGCACACAGAACCTTGAGCCAATCAGGGCCCACGGAAGCGGGATTCACTGGTCTGATTGTGTCCCAGCCCTGTGCGAGGGAGTCCCCAGCTCACCCGGGCGGGCAGGGCCTACCTGGTCGGCCGCCTTAGGTGGGTTTTAACCTTTTCCTTTTCCGCTTTTTACCTGATTCCCTACGCCTTCCTGTCAAGGAAAGGGCAGGGAAGGTGAGTGGCCTCCAGAGGGCCTGGGGTGGGAAGCCACAGCAATAAATACTGAAGGTGTTTAATCTTTCAGCGAGAAAGCCCGATCCACCCTGGTGCAGACACTTCCGGGTCTATCTCTGCACCTGGGCTGCCTGAATGTTGGCATATACAGGTGTGCTGGGCCGGATGAAGGGCAAGACCCTGGGCAGCAGGGCACAGCCCGAATCCAGTGTCTACTGCTCCACTTGGATGTGGCACCTGCAGGTAGTTTCCCTGACTGTCACTCTGCAAGCCAGTGTGGACAGCTGGCAAATCCAGGCCTGCTGACTTGTTTACTCAAGCAACTTTTCCCGTCGCTCTGTGATGGGCCTGGCTGGGTCCAATGTGACAGATCCCTCATCCCATATCCCTCAGGACCCATGCACGGCAAATAAGACAGTGTTGGCCACTCACCCGTCTCCTCCTCCCGATGGTCTGGGTTCAGGTTGGAGGTCGCACACGCACACTCCAGATGTTCCTCTAACCTCACCTGGACCTCTTTCAATTTTGGCTTCTTCCTGACATACTCCACTTTGGCCACCTGCCAAGGAAACAAGAGCCAGTGTCAACACCACGTGCCCAAGGGAGACCTGCCTGGAGCACCCCAAACCAGGACTCAGAGATCTAACTCTTCTCAAGGCATCTTCCCTTGAGCTCAGGTCTGCTTTCATTCGAAAGAAACCCCAACGACGCTAGGCCTACAACTGTCGTCCCAGCAGCCAGAAGCTCAAGGCCAGCCTGGACTACACAGCAAGGGATGTGGCTCAGGTACCAGAGTGCTTCCTCGGCAGCCACAGAGCCCTAAGTTCCACCCCCAGCACCATATACACTGAATGAATGTGGCGGCAGAAGCCTGTAATCCCAGGACTCAGGACGTGGAGGCAAGAGGACTAGGAACTTAAGACTCATAATTGCCCAAAAGATCTGAAGGGCGTCAGCCAAGAAAGGGTGAGCCGGACATAGGATGGCGGAACATAGTACTACTTCCATTGTTAGTAAGAACCCAGAGCCTCTGCTAGAAACAGCCGTGTGGCTACGAAGCTTGCTGAGGGAGGGGACCCTCCCAACTTGTGGTCTCTGAGAGACATGCCAACCCAGCAACACACCCCCAGGTGGTACAGAAAGTTTCTACCGGATTCTAGAATCCCAGGCAAAGGCTCCCATCGACCTGGCCAGATGTGGAGCACCTCAGCCTCATCCTCGTAACACTGGGGTCACGAGTGTGCCAACTCCACCCCCACAGACTGTGAGTCCCGCACACAGCTCCCAACTGAGGAATGCAACTCCACACACTCCCCTCTACCCATCCAATAGTTCCTTAACCCACTCCAGCCCCCACCAACTGCTGCACGGGGAGGCAGCTTGGAGCCATGTACCCTGCCCTATTCCAGCCTGATGCCGCATTAGGGAATCCTCTAGGTCACCTCCCTCAGAGTCCAGTCACCAGCACTCATTTCACCCTCCTGGCCAGCCAGGGAGGAGGCAGGATTGTCACCTCCACGGATAGAAAAGAAATATCAGGCACAGCAAGCCCTCTCCTGAGGTGACCCAGAGAGCGTGGCTGGCGGCTTGTTCCAACCTCGATGCCACCTGGAACAAGTGCCAGAGAACAGCCACCCTCCCAGCACTGCGGAGCCGCATACAACCAGCGCCAAATCTGTGTCCGAGTCCCAGAGCAGGCCTAAGGGGTCTCTACCTCACATCTCGCCATACACTAGGAAAACTGAGGCTACAGCAGCGCTAAACCCACCCCGGATGGTCTAGAGCACCTAGCAGTGGCAGCCTTGTGATGGTCAATGCTGAAAACAGTGTGTGCCCACCCAGACTGACCAGGGCAGGAGACCACTCCCCACTGTTCTCCCAAGGGTATTAAAGCTCAGAGCCAAGAGGACCCTTGGAAGCTATGGTCAGCCATGCACCAGAGTACCAGGCCAGACAGCTTTCAGTCCTGGGGACCAGACTCAGCCAGGCTCTGCTGTGGCTACCAACTTAGCTACATTAATGGTTAACATGGGTGCAAAGGGTGCCGGGTGCCCAGCGGGCGTGGGAAGTAGAAATGGGTGCCTCAGGTGTGAACAGAGTCTGCCAAGTATGAGCTCAGCGTGGAGGGCGTGGGGCCAGGGGTCAGGGGTCAAGGGCCAGCTCAGGAGGTTTCACTACGTCAGAAAGCGGGAGGGACAGCAACTTGGGGCTGTGAAAGCCAAGGAGGGTCTTCCCCTGAGAGCTGTAAGCATGTGGCAGGCTTCTGCCCAAGGGTCTTGCTCAGAATGTTTTGGTGGAGTGCTGGGCACGGCATCTGGGTCGGGCTATGCTTTCCAGATACCTCCAACCCGACCTGTGAAATAGGGACAGTGGTCACACCCACCCAGGCAGCTCAGGAAAGAACAAAGTTATCTCTGCAGAGGCAGCCAGAGGGCAAGTGGGTATGGTGGGGTAGGCTGAGGCAGGATTGCCTCAAGTCCAGCCTTGTCTACAATGTGAGTTCCAGGCCAGCCCAGCTATAAGACCATGTACCCCAAAACAAACAAAAGACACAACGGTAAAAAAAAAAAAAAATCACCTAGAAATGGGACACAACCACCCTACAGGGGCTAGCTTCAACAAGTCAATATTCACACAAGGCTCCTTACTAAAATTAGCCCCCAAACTCTATTCAGGAAGTCACCATGTCCCCAGAAGCATTGCAACCTCCGGTCCCTAAGCTCAGGGTCTCACACTCCACCCCAGGGAAGGGGTCTCTCCCCCCTTCAAGGGCCCTGCGGTAGGTCGGGGAGGAGGAACTTCTCCCAAAAGAAAAACACCAGCCAATCCCAAGAGGAGCTGTAGGCAGAGGTGCCACAGTCCCCAACCTCCAAAGATGTCCATTGTCTTTGGTGATCCAGCAAACTTCTAGACTGCCTAGATAAAAAAAAAAAAAGAGGCCTGAAAGAGACCACGACCACAGACACCAGTGGTGGGTGCTCTCCCCTTCCACCACAGCCTCTGTGGTGGGAACCAGGTGGGCCTCATGAGGCCCAGAGAACACGCTGTCAGAAGGGGATTCGGTTTGGTTTTAACTACAGTCCTCCAGGCTGATCCAAACCCTGACTGCAGGGAGAGTACAACCTTCTCCACTGAGCCTAGGGGGTCCCCGAGTGAAGAGCAACTGATTAGCCGCTCCAGCTGGGGAGCCCCATTCTTCCAGACAGGCCCACGGTTATCAGACAGAAACAAACAGCGGTTTATAGCAGCACCTGCCTCGGGAATGCAAGGATTCCAGCCGCTCTGCCACCTCTGTCTGGCCAGGAAATGGCCACAACCCCCCCACCCCCCTGCACACACACAAAGAACATGTTATGAATACTACATTCTCCCACTTGTGCCCCATGCATTCCAGAGCTCCCTCAAGTTCAACCCAGAGTATCACCTGGCCAGGCCATTAACCAATCACTCCCCTGCACGGAAGAGGGGGGAGGCGCTTGTCTTTCTACTCCGAGCCTCAGGACAGTGGTGTCTATGATAAAAAGCCAGTGCTGACTGAGCTGAACATGAACATGGGGCACAATCCCTCCTGCAGGTCAGCTGCATGGACCCGACTGGAGCCTGTTTTACTAGATGAGGGACCAGGTACTGGCAAGTGGACAGCTTGCCCAGGTCCCTCACTCTTCTGCTTTCTATTCACCCAGACTTAAAAGGAAGGAGCCCTCAAGACCTCACAGCACAGAGACCTGGGACCTTCCCACAACAGTCCTTTAACTTGGACATCCAGTGAGGGGGGGAAGCTGGGCCGGGACTTAAAGGCTGGGGCACCCCTGTCCCACCTGGCTGAGGGCTCACAGCTTGATACACATCAAGCACATCTTGGGTGTTTTCTGTCATGCTGCCACAGCCTCCTTGGACCTCAAGCCCTTCACTGGAGGGACCATGAGACTTGCTCCTTCAAGACTAAATAAAGCCTGCCTGGCCACCTTCTCTAGACTCTGCACAAGCCACCTGATGGAGCCCAGCTGGGACTTTCCTTAGAACATAGCTCCAGATCTGACTCAAATTGGGGGCACCTGGGTTAGCCTGGAGCCTAACCCAGCAGAGCCCCTACGTCCTGTATGTTGGAGACTGAGTAAGGAACCTCCCTATCCAGCTCAGCAGTCAGGTCAAATGATGGCTCAGAGCTGACCTGACCCCTTAGCAGCCCCACGTAATGCAGACAGGAGAAGCCTCACCTCTGTCCAAGCTAAACACTCCATGGGTTCAGCTATGCTGCGCTGTGCAGGCCCACAGGGCGTCCTTCGCCCATCTCCACAGCAGGGTATGGAGGACACTGCTAGCACTTGGGGTCAGGTGATACAAGCTGAGCACAGCAGGAAGGGCACAGGAGGCCAAACAGGTTAAGGTCCTGGGCTGCTCAGATGTCAAGTCACCCCGGCCAACAACCGAGAAGCTAAAGCATGAGTTCAAGGCCTCCCTAGGCTACAGAGTGAGTTCAAAAATCACCTCAGTGATTTAATTGACCCCTGTCTCACAGTACAAACCATGGAGGGCTGGGTGCTTGGCTTAGTAGTAGAGCATCTGCCTAGAATCTCCAAGTGAGGGACTGGGGGCGTGGCTCAGTGGTAGAGCTCTGCCTAGAATCCCCCAGTGAGGGGCTAGGCTATGGCTCAATGGTAAATGTTTGCTTGTAATGAGAAATTCTGGGCTTAACCTAGAGCACTACAAGGAAGGAAACATGGAAACATACACACACACACACACACACACACACACACACACACACACACGGGAACCAGGGCTAAGGACACATACGACAACATAGATATGGCTGTTGTGAGCCTCCTCATCAGCCCCACCCCTGCTGATCAGAGTCTGGGACTTTTGGGTCCATCTCCCTCCATCCAGGTCGGCACCAGCCTCCACCCCAAATGCTGCAGGCCTGGCATCCACAATGGGGCTCCTGTTCCACTGGCCTGCTGTCCCTTCTGCCAGAGCCTGCAGTGTCTGGGGCCGGATGTCCCCTCCTAGCTCTGGGTGGGCAGCAGTGGTGGTGCATGTGGGTGGGCACTCACAAGGGACTAGGGAGAGCCTAGCCCAACAAGGTCTAGATTGGTCCCTTTCAGGATCGGGACCCTGCTGAGTCCCGTATAGCAATCAATACCAGTGGGTAGCAGTGTCAGTGGGAATGGACAGTCCCTGTCCCAGGGGCTGGAGACTCTGAAAACCTCCAAGTCAAGCCCCATACACACCAGGTCACAGTACCCGTCCCTTTGACCGTGTCTCCAGCACGGAGAAACTATTCCTAAACTCACATCGCCACAGCTCACTCTTATAGCCCCACCAAGCAGGCAGCTGAGGAAGGATTATCTCAAACTTAACACCAGCCTGAGCTACAGAATTCTAAGCCAGCCTGGACTACACAAATCCATGGCAGGCAGGTAAGGAACAAAGCCAGACAGATTGAGAAACAGAAAGACCTACTCTAGATCAAAGCTATCACCTGTACCCAAAAGAACAAGATGGCAGGTTTCCAGAGACCCCTCCATATGCCATCAGTGGGAACCCTGAGGCCCAGGAGAGGGCTGAGATTGGTCGGTGACAAAGGCTGCCAGGGCGCTTGAGTCACCCCTGGTAGCATGTCCCCCGCTGCTAGCCAACATCCTGTTCGACCTCTGAGGGTGGACAGCAAGCCTAGCAAGCACCCAAACAAGTCCATGGAGCCCTGGGAAAAGCCCGTGGCTTTTGATGGAGTGTCCAGTCCTGAAGAGGCCTGAAGACACTTGTGCGGTTTATTCAGTCAACTCTCCCTGGAACGCTCTAGAGACCAAACGCCAGATATCAAAGTCATTTCCATCTACAGATCCCTGGGTTGTGGGTCACAACCAGCTCCCAAGTGTAGGTCCTTACCAAGAAAGGTGTTCTCCCGGCACTGCCCTTCCGCTGGGGCCAAGGGTCACGGCAGGGTTGGGGGCTGAAATAGATTTACTAGGACAGAAGAATGGGGTCTGAAACCTTCACACATGATTCCGGGGATCCTGAGCCCCCTCAAAAGTATCATGGCTACAGAAGCCTGTCTGTATCAGGAGTAGATGTCATCCTCAGAGACATTCTAGACCCTCAGCTGACTCATGCCCAGATCCTACGGCTTGCACCCACTTGGCCACCCAGTGGTCACATGTTGGCAGAAGGGCTTCAATCTCTTGGAGCCAGCTTTCAGACTGTAGACCGGCTTAGAGCAGCGGTTCTTAACCTGTGGGTTGTGATCCCCGTTGGGGGTCGCATCAGAAATTCTGTATTTCAGATATTCACACTATGATTCATAACAGTAACAGTTATGAAGTAACAATAAAATGATTCTATCTATGGTGGGGGAGTCACAACAACATAAGCAACTATTTTAAAGGATTGCAGCATTAGGAAGGTTGAGAACTCAATGGTCTGACTGACAGAATGCCAAAGGCTCCAGCCTTGGCAACGATATCACAGAAATGCACACAACAAGGCAACCAGCCTTCAGCCATGTTCTTACGACTAAACCTCTGGTGCCTGGAAACCCTCCATCATCCAACTAGGAGGCCAGCAACCAAACCCCCGAGAGCACAGAGGGACATACAGGTTCAGAAGGGGACAGACTCAGATTCCACTGTCACCTCTGCAGACAATGACCATGCATACAAATTATGGGCCCCAAATGTCTCTCATGGTGATACGTGGCTAGTTCCCCTGAATTGAAACATGCCCTCCTAGAGGGAGCTAGGAAGCTTTAGAAAGCTAATGAAACTTACAAGGCTTGAGACGCTCAGAAAGTTACAAGATTCACAAGTCCCCCTCCACGTACACATCTAAGTAGTAACTGCCATAGAGGGAAGACTCTGCCAGAACAGGGGGGAAAGTTCTAGAGATGCAGCTCTCTCCAGTCATTCTCAGTGCGAGGGTGGGCATTCCTGTGAAACATCTGTCTTTGAGTCACCCACACTCCTGCAAGCAATCAAAATAACCTCATTGGCTAGCGAGCTGGATTGTGGTGGACTACTTTTCTTGGCTGGATATCCTATCTAGGATGAAGCGACATTTGTTCACAACTCCCTAATGACACAACAAGGGACCAGAAGACCACTGAATATCCCACAGACCCTCCTAGAGGTCACTACAGCTAGCCCCCCTGGCCTGTACGAAGTTTCGTGCTAACAACCTTAAGTCACATGCCACCCTGCTTCTCAAACCACCCCATCAACCCCAGAGCGTTTGTGTGAGACTGACCAGGAGAAAGGGCTCACCTTGACACTGCGGTGGTGGACCCGTGAAGGCTGGCACTTGACGCTACTGGTGTTACAACAGCCAGTGCAGCGCTTCACCTCCACACACGGGGGCCAGATCAGGAAGTTGGCCGATGTGGGGTCCACCTGGCTCCGAGGTATCTCGTAAATGACCGTCCTGGTCTTGCAAACTGCGGGAATGGCTTCCTCTGCAAAGGCAAGAATACTACAAATGAGAAAAGCTAGGAATCTACCTGTAGCACACAAAAACATGGCCTCTGATCTCCCAACCCAGAGATGCCTACCCAGGCTGCACCTGGGCAGAACCCACCCCTGCAGCAGCCCCCAGTACGAAAGGACGTTAGTTGCCAACAGGCCCCTGAATGTGCAGGGCTGAAACTCACATCAAAGCTACAGACATAGTTCAAGGCCAATCTGGGCAACTTAAGGAGGTCTTGCCTCAAAGTAAATTGTGAAGACTGCTGGGAAAATGGCTCCTGGGTAGAATGTCTAGAACCCCCAAGTGAGGGGCTGGGGGTGTGGCTCAGTGGTAGAGCCCCTGCCTAGAATCCCCCAGTGAGGGGCTGGAGATGTGGCTCAGTGGTAGAGCCCCTGCCTAGAATCCCCCAGTAAGGAGCTGGGGCTCGGTAATAGAGTATTTGCCTAGCATGCATAAGCTCTTAGTTCCATCCCTTGTACCCTTCCTTGCTTTTGCAAGCCAAAAAAGTGGGACATCAGAGGAGCAGCTCAACCCTAGTCTCCACATAGCCCACAGCTGGGGACCTGGTTATGAAAGCCAGAAAACTTATTTGTCCCCCTGAGAACAGCCAGTCTGGGGCCATCTGCTTGGCAGGTGTGCACAGCAGATAAGAAATCCCCTCAGGACCCTGGGATACACACCCTTCTCCTCCTCAGGCAGTCCTTGTTAACCCCATTTAACCCTAAACCCTGTTGTTGCTCACTATATGGTGGCTGCCTGGTAACTGTCTTTGGGACTAGTCAGTGTGGGGAGAGGTGGCTGAGGTATCAGAAAGGCCCAGGCCTTTCCACTCACTGTCCCTGCTGACCTATCAACACCGAAGGGGACCTTGACTCTAGACTCAGAGCTGGAAGGAGTGATGGGATCAGGGAGACTGGAGCCAGCTAACCAGCAGGAGTGAACCACACCAAAGAGACGCAAGAGATATGTACACTAGCAGCTGCCACTCCAGAGAGCCACGCAGGTGTCTACAGACTCCCTGGGAGGTGAGGGGGAAGCAGGAACGAACAGGGATGGGGACCAGACTCCTCCCTGCTCTCAGGGACCAGCATCGCCTTCTGGACGTGAGTCCCTCCAACACAGAGGGCCAGGTACACTGCTCTGGGCTCCCCAGCTTAGCCACTCCTTGTCTCTCACGACAGCCCTTGTAGAGGGTCTTTTAAGTGGATCTCATGTAAGGGCTTTAGATTGCAGTCAGTACCCCTCAGCTCAGTTGGAAGTAGGGATTCTATAGTCCTGGGGGGGATGGCTGAGATCTATTCTCACCTCAGGAATGTTCTCTGCCAGTAACTGGTCTCTGTGCCACAGGGTCACATAGCAGCCAGTGCCTCAACAGTACATAGACAGCCCCCTTAGCTGAGCTGGGACTCATGGGATCACCCCTGAAATTCCACCCTAGAGCCAAAGGTGAGTGAGGTAGGGTCTCTGGAAGAGGTGTCCTCCAGCTGTGGGCCCCAGCACACTCCAGGCTGCACCGGCTTCCGCAGCTGAAGCGCGGGAGCACGCTGGAGCTCACCTCGGGAACTAAAAAGTAAAGCACGGCCACGTTTTCCAACAAGGCCTCCTTGTAGACAGGCCTTGACAAGACTGGGCACTTAAGGAATTTATAATGTTCCCCTCCTGGAAACTCTTGGCCCAGGCACAAGACTGCAGAAGGGCAGGCAGGAGACACTCTAGAGAAGAGAAAGAAGGCTGCCTCCCTGGGGAGGCCAGCAGGCCAGCGAAGCCTTTGTTTGATGGAGGCGGGATGTGTGGCTGTGCCCGAGGAGGGAGGACTGGGTTAGCTCACAGGGAACAGTCACAGGGAGCACTCACAACCCCAGCGGGAACCTGCCCCCTTCCAGCTGCTGCACAGCCTCCCATGCTCACCAATACTTCTCTTCCTGCGAATGGGCACAGGCCGTTTCTCGGGCACATGGTTAACGGCATGGGACCCATGAGCTCTCAGGCTTGTCTCCAAGGCATCCTCAGCCCCTAAAAGTAGAAAAGAAAATAGGATAAAGAGTCCACACGTATGTAATCACACCCCTGGGACCTAGACAGCTGGGGCTTCTACAGCAGGTTTCAGAACAAGAGGACAAAGGGCCCAGTCCCCAAGCCCAGACACTCGGCTCTGCTCGCAAAGGGGGTTTACAGACATGCCTTCAACCAACTCCCTATTATCTTGTCAGTATGCATATCCCCGAAGTGCAGCTCTCCTGTGAAAAAAATCTGAGGTTCATTCAGAAAGGCATTCAGGTACTCTCCCTGATGACTCTGAAGGGAACCCTTGGGGGACTGCACTGGGTCAGGAAAGTCCCAAGGCCACCCAGCTGAGCCCAGTCCTGAAGCAGTACTACCATCACAGCTGAAGCAAAAATGGGAAGGGCGGCTGCCTCTCTCTCCTGCTGTTGTGTGTACAGCGCCTCCCTCTTGTAAAGCAGGCTTTGATGAAATGCCCTAACCTCTGAGGGGCATCGGAAGCAACGCCAGACTGGGCTGCCAGCCAATCTCCACTGTTCCTGAAATAAGCCTGCTCGGAGGGCCAGAGGCCATGAGAAACAGCAAAGGGGTGCGGCTGGTAGCTGAGAGAGGACTGAGGCTGGAGTCCTGAGCGAGCGAGCAGGGCGGGCGAGCCAGGGCCCGGTGAATAAGACAGGGAGGGATACAGAAGAGAGGGGGAGGGAAGCAGCGGCACCTGAAGGAGTGCTCACACCTCGAGGGCCACAAGGCGCTCAGCAAAGGTACAGCCACCAACTGAGGACAGAGTTGAGGTCAGCCCGGAAAACCTAGCCCCTGAGATACACTGGCCCATAACAGAAGAAGCGGCCACTACACTGCCCCTGAGTTCTGCAATCCCTTGGGACAAGAGGACACACACAGGCTCAGCCCCAAATACAATCAATCTACGCCTGGCTTTCCAGCCTATTCCATGAAGAACTCCAAGCAAACGTCCTCCCCATTCCTGCTCCACTTTTTCCCCAGGGACACTCTCTCCTGCACAATCTCCCTTGGGTCCCAACTTTTAGTGACATCCTGCCCAAATGGACAACCCCCCTAGCAGGAGATTCAAAGCCTACTATGTACCACACCATCCACAACCAACAGGAGGCGTGCCAGCCTCCTCCACCCCGAGACGTCTCCTACCCACACATTTAAGATAAAAAGCAAAGACTCGACTAAGGTGTGAATGTCAACGATGAATCTGAGCCCAAAAAACTATTTAAAATGACTCAATGTTCCAATGGCACCAATTTTATTTTAAGACCCAAAATAAGATCAGAACTGCTCATGCAGTAAAAATTTCCCATCAACCAACTGTTACAAAGAAGCATCTCTTCACAAAAAAGTGACATGGTGAGTCACGACCTAGTGATGACCATCCAACAAGAAATGAATGGGCCATCCACTCACAGGGCCTGCAAGAGAGGGCGGTGGTACCAACTGTGGTCCTCTGATGCCTGGCTTGCCTCGACATGCACATAGTAGGTGTCACTGACTGCAGAGGCCAGGGTACTAGAGTCCATAGAAACTGAACAAGACAAAAACAAATCAGACAGGCAGGGTGTGGCAGATCCCCTCACCTGGAAGGTGGAGGATGAAGAGTTCAGAGTTCAAGGTCATCCTCAGATACAAAGT
Source organism: Mus pahari (assembly GCF_900095145.1). Classification (NCBI taxonomy): domain Eukaryota; kingdom Metazoa; phylum Chordata; class Mammalia; order Rodentia; family Muridae; genus Mus; species Mus pahari. Next base: position 29,074,161 of record NC_034612.1, read on the forward strand.
AAATTTGAAGTCAGCCTAGGACACACAAGACCCAGTCTCAAAAAAATTAAAAACAAAACAAAACAAAAACTCAGAAATAAAGACCAAAAGAAAGCTGGGAGCCACCAAGACTCAATAGATCCAATTCCCCAATTCAACGTCTCATAGAGACTGGCTACAGCTCCCACTCAGACAAGCCCACCTTGTGCCCCCTCCCCCAGATCAGGATAGGTGGTCATGAGCCAGAGGTGGTAGCATAACAGAAGGATCTGAAGTTCAAGGCCATCCTTCTCAAGAAACAAAAACAGGCTGGTGATGTAGTTCACCTGAAAAGGGGTCCAGAACACATAAGACCCTGGGCTCCATCCCCAATACTGCACTACAGAAGCACGGTGATGAGTATTTGTAAACCTATTCCTATGGAAGTAGAGACAAAAAGATATCCTTGGCAACATAAGGGAGTTCAAGGACAGCCTGGGCTACTTGAGACCACAGTAAGTAAATAGTAAGTAAATAAACAAAGAGTCACAAGCTAACTGTCAATCCACCACGGTGGCATCTAAAGATGTTACCCTGTGTGACACAGCTGAGTCCAGCATGAATTAGTAGCTAAGTCCCTCTCAGTTCAAAGTCATCTCCCTTTTATCCTATGCAGATGTGTGGGTGACAATGTCTGATGACTAGAGGAAGGACAGAGAGAGTCCACTAGCCCTGTCCCGACTACAATATTGTGAGTAGCCTGGGATGGGATGTGTATGTATCAGCTACTCAATGACCCATGGCGCCTGGCCAGCGGCTCTAGAGAACAAAGCTCCTGTTACACCACACACACACACACACACACACACACACACACACACACACACACACACACACAGTTGACCTGAACTTCTAAGCTGTAGTTCACAGCAAGGCTGCATGCCAGTAATGAATCTCTGGTCTCAAAAGCCACACTGAAAAGACCACTTAGAGCTCCTTGACTCTGCCATGGAATGCTCTGGGTTCAGGGACATTCTTGGCAATGTACTGGAATCTTGCCACCTCTGGAACTGGGCCACACAGCCAAGGAGCTGCAAGGTTGGGAGGAGATGCCTTCAGGGTTTCCCCATCTGGAAAATGGGGATGCTGCCAGCTCACTAGACAAGCCATATGCCAATCACAAAGTTCCACCCACTTGGATGAGGAGTTAGCTGGGGAGCCTGGGACACCCCTAAGCCTTTTTCTGCTCCCTGCAACCTAGATATAGAGACAGCAAGAATTCACCCGGAGAGGCCATCCTGAGGTGATGTCCCAGTGAGGACCCCTTCCAGCTGACTCTAAAAGTGCCTACCACAGCCTTTTGCAGCCTCCTCTGGCAGCCAGAGCCACAGGGCCCCTCACTTCAAGAAGAGACAGAATATGAATGAGAGCCAACTAGCCAAGACTACTTTCCAGATAGTTTCCACACCAGAGCAGGGGGACAGCCCAACAAGGAAGACCCCACCTTGGGTTGCTGTCACAATGGGTCCTCCAGCTCTGCCTTCAAGACTAGGAAGCTAGGAGGGTAGAAGTCCACACCCACACTTGGCTTCCAGAAGTTTACAAGGGAGATTCCCCAAATGTCTGATAGGTAGAATGAGGGTGGGGATGTCCTAAACACACACACACACACACACACACACACACACAAAACCATTCTTTCAGAAGCAATTTGAAACCTCCAGGGGCCCTGGACAGCTTTTTCTCTTTGGACCCTCCCAAGGAGGAGGCCTCCAGCCCCCTCTCTGGGTACCTCGGCTTAACCTTAACAGAAGCTTGATGCTAAAAGCATTAATGGTGGGGGGTGGGGGAGGCGTGGCTGCAGGGAACAGCATAAGAATGGTCCCCGCTGCAAGTGAATGGCCCATTTCCCCCAACATACAGACAGCAGGAGGCCCAGCCCTAGGATAAGCAGGGCAGGAAAGCAGCCTTTGGGGACCAGCAAAAACTCTGGGAGCATTCCCCCAAGTGACCCAAGCCAAGTCCTCCACCCAGGCCTACTCAGAAAGGGATCAGATCAAACCCCCCAACCCAACTCTTGATCTCCAAGTGAAACCCTAGGCCTGCCACTCCAGATAAGGATCAGGCCAAGGATTTCCTGGGTCAAGAAACTACTGAAACAGGGCCGCCTTGTTAAAAAATGGTTTTGGCATGCAACAAAAACAGTTCAGGTCTCTCCACCACCATAATTAGGTACAAATTTCCAAATGGCTAGACCATGTGATTTTACTTAATTCTCTCACCACTAGCCCTCTCGGAAAAGTTTTTAAGGAGGGGGAAATCGTCACTTGGAATTCTTCACTTTAGCGCCCTTTAGTTCCTCCTGACAAACTCACTGGGGCCTTTTTTTCTTTTTAAGCTGGTAAATTTTATCCCAGTGTGTCAAAAAACAAAAACAAAAAACAGACTAAGTGTTCATTTTGAAAAGGTTATCAAAAAAGACAGGAGACCACGTTCTCCAGCACAGAGGCTGCCTCTCCCATCCCCATCCAGCCCATTTATTTTAGCTCTTGTCATCCGAGTCTAATCCAACCCTACATTTACAAATTGTTTTCTACAGTGGCTTGGCTCTGGCCCGAGGCGGGAAGCCCCCAAAATAGCCCCAAGCGCCCATGCCCCAGGCGCGCCTTTTTACTGGATGGTGTGGAGAAAAACATCGGCCTCCTGCGGCCACCACTGGGACCCAGCCCCGGGCGATCAAGGGAGTGGAGTTTACAAAAGGCCTGGACCGACCAGCTCCTCAAGCACTCTGGGGGCCTGGCCAGGAGAAGACTACCCACAACCACGCTCCCTCCGGGCCGGCTCCCGCGCTCCCGGGCCAGAAGCAGCCGTTGACCCGCACACCTGGCAGGGTCTTTCGGCACACTCTAAAACTGAACTTTCTGTGACACACCCGCTGCGTTTCCCTTAAAACAACCCCCGGGTGAGCGAAGCAACCCTCCGCTGCCGCTGGGAGAGAAAGTGGCAACTACAAGAGAAACGCCTGACTCATACGCCTGGGCGTTTATGGCCGGCGAGTGGAGTCTGACCTTTCGGTGCGCTCCTGCGCAGCGCCCGGCCCGGCCGAGCGCGCAGGGTACGGTTCCTCGCGCAGCCGGCCCGCCCCGCCGCCCGCGCCCTCCTCGCAGCCAGGGCAGGGCAGGGGCGCGATTTACCTACGGAGTCTATCTCCAAGAGTCGCTGGAGGTCCCGGATGCTGTGGATCTGACTTCGAGCCAGCCGCTCGATCAACTCCCGGGGTATCTCGGCTTCCTGCAAGCAGACCACACGGTCAGGACGCGTCCAGGGGTTCTAGCCCGGCCCCAGGGGCCACGCAGCCCGGCCCCAGGAGCCACGCAGCCCGGCCCAACCCTCGTCAGGCCCTAGAGCCAGAGGATCGGGTGGGGCTAGATGGGACCCCCCCCAAATCCTCCACACTGTTCCTATCTGTCTGACCTTGGTAAAAAAAATACTCCAACACTGCCTTGACATGTTCAGACAAAAATCACCCGCGCTCTGGCCTCCCCAGGGTGTCTGGGGGCAGCCAGGGGCCCGAAGAGTTTCTGGTTTAATAGCTAAATCCACATGTAGAAATAGAGGGTCGAAATGCGTCACGCATCCACGACTGGAGTCACAGCAGCCTCAACAGTTTAATCTAGCCTGAGGGTTCAATTTCACTCCGGGAATCCTGAGCTGAGCCCGCAGGGGAGAGGGTCTTCCCTCTCCCCCCCACCCCACCCCCTACAAGCACGCGCGCCGGGTCGCCCCACCCGGCTCAGGCCCAGTCACGGCCCTAGCGCCGACTAGGACGCCCAAATCCATAGGGGCTTAGAGAGGCTGCAGGGAATGCAAGGGGTTAAATATCCACCTCGCGCCTCTCCGGTCCCTGCCCAGACCACCCCCACCGTTCAGCCTCCCCCACTCTCCCTCCCGGTTTTTAAAAGGGAGTCAGGGTCGCCGGAGGACTCAACCACGAAGTTCCCACGACAGGGGCTGTGGAAAGTCATTCATCACGGCAAAGCTCCCGGGGAATGGGGGTGGTGGTGGCGGTGGGAGGGCGCGGGCGCCTGGCCCGGCCCCAGCTGCTTCGTTCAGCCACCTGTAAGCAGGCCTGGGCGGGCAGAGACTGCTCCAGCCCTGCGTCGGACTGGGTTTGGGGACCGAGAACTGGGGACTGCGGCTGGGCGCTGCCCACCCTTCCCAGTCCCGGGCTACGGCCGCACCCTCCTCTACCTGCTTACTGCCCGCCCTAGTCCCCTCCCAGAGCACGGTCAGTTTACACACACCCCCTTTCCCGCTTCCCGCACCCCGTTACTGCATTGTCCGCTGCGTTCGGGCTGCCCCTTCTGGAAAGGCACCCACAGCCCCCCGAAGTTTCTGCCCACGGGTTCACCTCGCGGCTCCCCCGTCCCCCTCCAAGGCGGAGCGACGCAACGCGCTGGAAACTCACCAGACACACTTGGGCATGGCAGAAAATAGAACCCAGTTGGGATTTAAAAAAAAAAAAAATTACACCACCCTGACAAAACCAAAATGCTCTTCGCAGAGCTTGAAACAGGTAGCCGAGGGGGGCGTGCGCCGAGGGATCCGAGAGGGGACAGAGGCGCGCGGGGGTGGCACCCACCTCGGCCAGGGCATGGGCGAGGTATCCGCAGCCGAGGAGCAGCAGGCAAGCCCAGGTCCTCATCGCGTCCCGAGGCGCTGGAAGCTCGGCAGGGAGGCGAGGCCGCGGGGCGGGCGCTCCAGCCGGGCTCCTGTGGCGGCGAAATTCAGTACCATCCCTCAGGGAGCGCGGCCCGGAGGAGGGTGGCGCGGAGAGCAGGGAGCCTGCGGAGCGCGCTCGGCGCGAGCAGCGAGTGCAGAGCCAGCGAGGAGGAGGAGGAGGAACAGAGTCGCTCCGGGAGCCTCCTGGGCCGCCGGGTAGGGGGTGGGGACGGAAGGGGCGGAGGGCGGGGGCTGGGCTTCTTCCTTGGTGCGTTCCCCGTGCTGGCCGCCGCCGCGCTCGCTCCCCGTCGCTGGCTTTAGGAGCGACCCGGCCGGTAAATCCGCATATTTGCCGCCGTCAGCCCCGGGAGGGGACCGCGGAGCGTGGCTGCAGCTCCCGCCGCACCACCGATCACCTGTCTGGACCAGCTACCCGGTACCAGCTACCGCCTCGCCTCTCCCTGAGGGCTCCGGGCAGTCCCGAGAGCCTGTCCCCGGGCCTTCCTCTCGCCGCTGCCGCCCCGGGCCGGGCACGGCGCGGCCCAGCACGGCGCGGCCCGGCGGCCTGCGTGCGCCCCTCCGCGGCGCGCCCTCGGCTACGGCGCGGCGCTCCGCCCTCCGCCCGCCGGGGCCGGGCAGCTCCCGCGGCCGCGCCGCCTGGCAGCAACCTACCCGCCCGGGGCCTCGCTACGCCGCCCGCGCGGGCCGGAGGGCGGGCGGAGGGCCGAGCTGGCGCCGCTGCCGCCGCCGCAGCAGCCGCGGGAAGACCAGAGGAGGAGGCGGAGAAGAAGGCGCAGGCAGGCCAGGCTCCCAGAGTTGAGCGGGCTCCGCAGGACGCGCGTGTGGAGCCGGCCGGCGACAGGGAGGGGGTTATAGCGCCGCCACCGCGCCCCTCCCCCGCCCCCGCCCCCCCCGCCTCCCCCGGATTCCGGGCCCGGGACCCGCACCTCGGAAGCGCTCAGGGGTCTCGCGGGCCAGATCGGGCCCGGCCGCCACCGCCACTGCCACTGCAGTGGCCACACACGCGCTCACGCAGGCAGCTACATCCATCCAAGCTCGGCGCCCGCGGCTCAGAGCCCACAGGCGCCGGGGCTCCCGGAGCGCCCCTCCCTCGAGCTTGCCCACCCTTCAGTGCCAGCTGCAATCCTGCGGCACCGGGCGGGGAGGGGAGGAGGCCGCTGCAGAAGCACGGCCGTCTCCGGCTCGCCTCTCTCTCTTCGGGCCCCAGCGGCAGTAAAGGGCAGCGCCCAGAGCTGCTGCGCCAAAAAGGGCATGAGAGTCGGCTTGGCCCCCGCCCGGCGCTCGGGCCGCTTCCCACTGTAAGGATCCAGTGCTCCAGCCTTCCCCTCTCCATAAAAGGAGGGGGAGTGAGTCTTTGCGGAGAGGCGGGGCGGGTTTAGGGGCGCGTCTAGGGCACTCACCTGACGGCTGCCACGCGCCCGCGCCCCAGAGCCAAAGCCTGGGACACCTGATTGAGGAACTTGCACTCTCGTGTGGAGGTGGAAACCAGGCTAGGGTCGGGGAGGAGGCTGCCGCCTGCCTCATCGCCACCTTGACACCCTGCACCCTCCAGATCCTTAGCCCCTGGCCGAAGGCCCAACCGCACCCTGAACGGGGAGCTGAAGGGATAGAAGGAAAGATAGAAAAGAAGCCGCCGGTGAGGAACTCCTGGGTTCTGCCTTGTGATCCAAGGGAGCGCAGAGCGCCACCTCCGGCCAAGGCACAGTACAGACGGGTGGCGGGGAAGGCACATGCGGACGAAAGTCTGATCTAGGCTGGACGGTTCTCCCACTGAGAGAGATGGATTCCCGGTGGGATGTGACCCGACGGCAAGGCTAGTCCTGTCAGCTCCTTGACATGCACTGGGGTTAGAGAATTGTGGACCTTTCAAATCTCAAAGCTAGACAGAGGCTAGGGCTCTGGAGACTATGGAGCCCTCCAAGGGTAAGGGTGCAACTGGATACCGCCTGTCCAGTTCACTCCCTTTCATGTGAATTAACCCTAGCACCCAGCCCGGGTCCAATCCCCCACCAAACTCCTTTGTCCCCAGACAAAGGCGCAGCCGGGCAGGATCCTTTCATCCCCAGCTCCCCGGGTTCCTGCATTTCAAAGGCCGGGCTGGAAGGGCCCAACGCGGGCGTCTCACCTAGCTCCAAATACCTGGTGGGCGTGGGGGCAGGGGGTGGCTGAGGATCTTTGGAGCCCAAATCTACAGATTTCCTTAGGCCTGCAGGCCCCATCACCACGCCCCAGCCCTAACACCTCGGGATGCTCAGGAGATAAGAGATCACCCTCTCTTGGCCTAAAGAGGGAGTCTGGAAAACGTTGAGAAGCGCCCCACCTCGAGGTCTTCGAAAGCCCAGGCCTTGTCCGTACTGGTGAAACTTTGTGCTGCTCTGAAGAGGGTGACTGCACTGGATGACTTCTGGCGGCGGCTACCAGGACCACGCTGGACCTGAGTCGAGTTCCTCACCGTTTTATCCCGATTGTTCTGCGCGGCCTGTCCTGCCAAGCCGTCGGCCTTCTCACAGGCAGAGAGCACCAAAGGACACCTTTTTGCGGCTCGACGACCCGGTGTGACGGTGGATGTGAGAATCCCGGAAGAAGATCGGGTTGCATTGCTGGGATGCCGCTCCTGTCCGGCCACCACCTCCGCATGGAGGCTGCGGGTTCCTGGGGACCCCACCTAGTTCGGTGCTTCTCTCTCCCCTTACTCTCTTGGCGCAGCAGGGATGCCCAGCTGGAAATCAAAGCTGGGCGGGAGGGATTCTGAAGACGCTAGGGGACATCAGGGACCAGAATGAGGCTAGGCCTGGATGCATCGCCCGGGACGCGGGAGCCACGGAGAGCTGGGCGCAGGCACTGCTCTAATCGCCGACCGCTATTAAAAATAAAACCGCGACCCGTCGTCATAGCGACCGCAACAACAGCGGCCGCGCGAGGGTGGTAAGAGCTTGTGCAGCCCGGCGCCAGCCGCCTGAGGGGACTGGGGCACGGGCCCTTAAGCTTACAGGGTACTCTGATGTGAGACAACGACCCCTACCCCCACAGCCCCCCCCCAACCCCGCGCTGTTCCTCCTGGTTCTCGTTAGACTCCTGGTCTCTGGAAACTGGAACTGGCTAAGTCTTGAGGTCAAAAGCCTAAAGGACCCGCCGGTTCAAACTACCCCACCCCCACCCCATGCCTCGGCTTCCCTTGGGACCCGTGACAGTCCTCATTTTAGCCTCTGGAGAAGGGGTTGAGTGAGGGGGTGAGGTTCAGGTGTCAGGCCTCCAAAGAACACCAAGAGACCAAGCCGGGCTGGAGGGGTTGCATGCGCTCGAGGCCACCGCACCTGTCCCGCCCGCGCCTCCGTGATCCTTTCTGGTGGGAGAGATCACGTGCTTCCTTCTGGCTGGGATTCGAGTTTCACTTCCAGCCGCTATTAGGCGGTTCACTCGGTTCACTGCAAACATTTGATAATGAGGCTAAATATACTTTAGAGTCGGAGGAGGTGTGGGCGGCTGCTGCCCTAGCCTGTAGGTGCGTCGTTCCAGGCTTCATGGGGTACCCCGCCCCAGCAACTGAGAACAATCCCCCAAGCCGGATTCGAGAGAAAGACCCGCACCCACCCATTCTCCCAAAATCCAGTCCTAACTAGAAGGAGCATCTTAGGGACTGTGGGCGCCTGAGGTCAGCTGGAGGGTCCCTGGAGGAAGTAGGCGGTAAGCAGGTTAAGCAGCCGGGAGCTTAGAAAGGTGGGGAGGGGAACCAGAAGGTGCACCTGGCGGTGACCAGGGATGTCCGGTCGCCCCCAGAACAGATGCTTCCGTCCTGTCTCCAGTGCCCCCGGCACAGTGCGACATATCCTCCCGCCCGTAATTAAAGTGTCAAGTGTTTCAAATAGCTCAAGAGAGGGAGTGCACAGCTGGGGTGACCAGGTAACATCTAACCCTTGATGGTGCCCTCTCAATCCAAGACTCAGACTTCACAGGGAGGCGTAGACAGGGCTTTGAATGGAGGGAGACCATCCAATTTGCTCAGCATTTTAAACGTAACGCACACGTTTTCACCAAAGACTCGTCCACCTAGCTAGTGCCCTTCAACTGCTTGGAACTCAAGTATCCGTGCTCAATTATTGCAGCCATTATCACTCATTAGCTGCAAGGACCAATACTGAGCCCTGATACCGATGCCGGTCTTTTGCCCTTTAAAATAATTTCAAACAGCCACCTTGAGGCGGAGGGACTTAGACCCCCCCCCCCTTCCCAGGTACATAGAGCAAGGTGAGACTGAGTCCCAGGCACTGAGCGCCTCATCCCTTGGGAGATCCAAGGATACGGAGTGGCCCAGGTTGCCTCTCTGTATTAGGCAAGAATGTGAAGGCAATATAAATGGGTAGCTCCAGGTTTGCACACCACACCATTTGCCACACCCCCCAAGAAGACGCACCTAGAAGATCTCCCTGCTCTTTGCTGCTTGACTTTGGTCTTGGCTGATCTGTCCCTGGCTTGTCCTGAATTCTGTTCCTTTATCTGGAAAAAATAACCAAAGTGGAAGCCAGTGCTGAGCCCCTGCAGGTAGGTGGTCTCTACCTGCAACAGTCCCCAGCAACCCACTGGACCCTCTCTGTAAGGGTGGGGCCAGCTGGGCCCCAGGCTTCCAGGCTCTGCCAGAGCCATCCCAGAACAATTTGTAGTGTTGAAACACCAGTTTCCCTTTATCTCTGGGCAAAGCTTTCTTGGTTCTGGGCAATTAACCCAAATGGAGCCTCAGCCATGTGGGCTCTAGTCCTTGAAGATCAAAAGTGCCCGGCCACAAGCCTTAATTATGTCATTATCTTGCCCCCCTTCTTACCCCCAGGCTAAGGATCGGGCCTTTCCAGTTCAGGCTCCCCAGAAAACAAGATAAAGTCTGTGCTGGGGTGGGAGGGCACCTCCAGGCTGCTTTCCACTCCCTAGTAAGTGTTTTTATTTTCACTTTTAACTACACAAACAGAAATTACAAGTCCACAGTAGACGTGAATATTTTGTGAATGAAGACCCACGTAAAGGAATGTGTGGTGGCGTTGGAAGGAGAAGCCTAGGGGCTAGGGAATGGACGTGATAGTGTGCTTACCTGCCATACACAAGGCTCTGGGTTCTGCTCCCAGCCCCAAATCAAAACAACTCTGGTGATGCGTGCTTGTCATTCCAGCATTCTGGAGGCAGGAGTTCAAGGTCATCCTTGGGACTTACAGTGAAGTCAAGGCCAGCCAGGAATACATTAGACCCTGTCTCAAGAGGAAGGAAGGAGGGGTGAGAGGAGAAAAGCCCACCAGGTATGGTGGTGCGGTTCTGTAATCTTAGTACTCGAGAAGCTGAGTCCTTACAGTATGACTGTCTCAAAAAGCCCAAAGCAAAAAAAAAAAAAAAAAAATGTGGAAACCCAAAGACGTTTCTCATGGCCACCAGGCATTTAGCTGTGTCTGGTCAGAACGGTTACCTGCAAAGCATGGGGGCTTAAGAAACCTCAACACTTAGATCCTACACAGGTTAGAGAAAAACATTTTAGTTGTGTGTGTCTTTTCAGGTATGTCTGTGTACCACATCCCTGCTTGGTGCCTCTAGAGTCCAGAAGAGGGCGTCAGATCCCATGAAACTGGAGTTACAGACTCCAGAGAGCTGCCGTGTGCATGCTGGGAGTCAAACCCAGGTCCCCCCCCCCCCCAGAGTAAAACTTTTTGTCAGTGATTTCTGTACTATGGGTTACAGTGATAACATTTTGAAGTTTAATAAAGTAAATATGGTTACTATCTGTTGCACCCCTCTCTTCTTTTTTCTTCCTCTGTTAAATGTGATTCAAGTACACTAAAAGTGACCTGTAGAAACTAACCCTTGAGCCTGAAGTAGGAGAATTGGGAGTTCTAGGCCAGCCCAGGGTACATGATGAGTTTCAGGCTAATGTGGGCAACCTCATGAGTTGTCTCAAAACAACAACAACAACAAAAATCTCCAAGCCAAGGAGGAAAACTTGTGTTCCCATATTTCCTCTTGGAGCCAACAGGGAATGAGGCCTGAGTAGGTAGGAGCAATAAGCAGGGCTCAACTGTGACCTACACCGCCTTCCCCTCCTGCTGTGTTACTCTGGGTAAACTGGCCTCTCAGATACTCGGATTGGCTGTTTCTTGTAACAGGCAGCTCTGAAGGTAGCCTTTAGAAATGTATGCCGGGCATCTGGATAAACTCTGAGGGGTGGTATAGCAGGGTTTCCTGGAGCCCACTGTCTCTAGGAAACAATAAGTCAAGCAGCAGGTGTTGTCACTTCAGGTGGCTGGGAAGGAATCATTTATGAAAAGATCCAGACCAAGAATTCCAAATCAAGATAACAAGAGCAAGTCCTAAGGCCCGGAGGCAGGAACCTGCTTGGCAGGTCCCAGGTTCTGCAAAGAGGAGAGGATGATGGGAGGAAACAGGTTGGAGCAGCAGTGTGCAGGATGACCACAGGCCTTTGAGGCCAAAGGAAGAAAATGAAATTTGTTTGGATTTCCCCCACGCAGACTTGGGTTTATCGTATTGAGTCAAGGTGTGGCCTCAAACTCACCTCCACCTTTTGAGCACTGAAATGACAGGCATAAATACACCCAGCTGAGATTTTTTTTTTTCCTGGAGAGGAGGAAGCCATCAAGAGGAATACAAAGTGTAATACCATAATGGGTACCAGTCACTGTCCCCTCAGAGAGAACAGTGTGGGTTTCCTCAAGGCACAACCACTGCCACACCACCAGCTGCCCCCATAGCCCCCAAGCCCGCCCCCCCCACCTCCGGGGGCGCATGCCAGTATGGTGGAAGCTGCAGCCCTGTCGGGACAGCCTCCCTGTCTGCCCGTTGGTGTCGCATGAGTTTCAGATGTGCTCAGAACAGACGACCCACATGCTGAGAAAGGAACATGAGAGTTTACATGACGGTGTCTCATGCTTGCTGGAGAACAGACCCAGAGGAGAAAGGGCTGTTACAGGAAAAGCATGGGGAAATACTGACCAGGCTCCAGATCCGCAATGTCGAAAGAAAGAACCCTGTGAGAGGAGCATCGGGGGACAAGGTGAGGCCATAGAGTGGTGCCGACAGCTCGTGGTGCTGGACAGGACCACTTCGATCTGATGTCTGGCCCTCAAGGAAGCAAGTCGATAACAGGAAAGTGATTCCCATAGGCTGCAATTGACCCTCTACTCCAACCACTCCTCCAAGCCAGCAGCAACACAGAACACAACAGAAACCATGGCAGAAACCACCAGAGGTGCTGTTCCATCCAGTGAGAGGTCTCAGCACTGAGTTCCTACAGTGTGCCCGTGGAATGGCCACCATGCACCCTGGAGAACCTCACAGAACCGGGTGGGGGTCCTAATGTCTGCAGCGTGCTTTCTATTGACCTGGAAATCTGAGAACGTGGAGGAGGTGTTGTTGGAAGGAAGAGGGGAAAAAAGAGAAAGAGCAAAGGAAGACTGATTGACAGAAATGTAGGCAGATAGGTGGATACATAGGTACATAGGTTATAGCCATGGATAGATGATAAATATATAAATACAGACCTTATGGACTTAGGGGATAAATGGCACACAGATACACACATCAGAAATATAATAAAAACATTATAGATGATCAATAAATATACATTACTTGTTGAATGATGGATGATAGATGGTTGATGGATGGATAATATATAATGATAAGTAGATTGATAAAAGCTGGGAAGATAAGCAAGGAAGTGATGATGCTAGCCTTTAATCCCAGCAGAGACAGGTGGATCTCTGTGAGTTCGAGGCCAGCCTGGTCTACAGAGCAAATTCCAGGACAACCAAAGGTACACAGAGAAACTCTTTGTCTTGAAAAAAAATTGTCAAAAGGAAAGGTAAATAGAAGAAAAGGAGATAAATAATAGATATCTGATAGTGGGTTAGCTAACAGGTATATAATAGACAAATAGATGAGATATAGGTATAATAGAAAGAGGAGATTAATAGCTAGACAAAAACATAGAAGCTTAGATAGACACACAGATGAGATAGATAGGTATAGGGACAATTGGTAAATTGGGGTGAAAGGTGTACTACTTACACTACTTATTATTGTTGTTTCCTTTTTTGATACAGGCTCCTGTTGCCTAAGCTGGCCTTGAACTCACTAGGTTGCCAGTGCCAATGTTGCAGCACTCGTGCCTTCACATCCCGAGTGCTGAGACTGACTGGACGTGGGATTGCGTATGCCCCCACATATAGCCTGTGGCCTGCTGGAAATGGATTCCAGGACTTGTGCATTCTGGGCAGGCACTGTCCCTGCTGAGCTACACTCCCAGTCCTCATTGTCCTGTTTTTACTTTTCTGCAAAATGGAAAATTTTCAAAATAAAAAAAATGATGATGATTCCCTCTTCACTATCTGTCTCCCAGGAGGCCAGAAGCTTCCAGGATGTAGAAAAGTCAGAGTAAGTCACAGCTAATAGGACGGCACTGGTTCACTTGTAGGCGAAAAGACCACCAAGCTGAGTGTGGTAGTACAGGCAGCAGGCCCAGCTCTCAGAAGCATCACAGACAGCTGCTACCGTCCTGGGCTACACAGTGAGACCCTGTACCCAGAAAAGGAGAAGAACTGAGAGAGGGAGCGGAGGAGGAGAAAGAAGGGGGGAGAAAGGACGAGGCAGAGGACAACAGTGACTGGGACTCAGTGACAGAAAAATGTTGGACATCCAGAACAAATGCAAAAGCCTGAACAGTAGAATCCTTCAGTCATGTATTGCAAGGCAGTGGATTTTTCACTGTGTGTAGCATCTTCATGCATATCATATTAACCAGACTGCCAATCCTTGGCCTCATACATGCTAGGCCAGCCTTCTACCTGTAAGTCACACCCCGGCTCCTCACTGGAGGATCCTAGACAGTTGTGCTACCTCTGAGCTACAGCCCAAACCCCTCCCTAGAATTCTAGGCAGAGCTCTACCACTGAGCCACATCCCAGCTCCTCACTGGGGGATTCTAGGCAGGGGCTCTACCACTGAGCCACACCCCAGCCCCTCACTGGGGGATTCTAGGCAGAGCTTTACCACTGAGCCACACCCCAGCCCCTCACTGGGGGATTCTAGGCAGGGGCTCTACCACTGAGCCACATCCCAGCTCCTCACTGGGGGATTCTAGGCAGGGGCTCTACCACTGAGTCATGCCCCCAGCCCTTCACTGGGGGATTCTAGTGTACTGCTGAGTTATATTCCCAGCCTTTTAACTTTTTTATTTTTTATTTGGAGACACAGTTTTCCTAAATTGGCCAGGCTGGCTCTGAACTCACTTTGTAACTTAAGCTTACTTGGGAGCATTTATTTGATTATTTGCTTGTTTATTTAATGTGGTGTGTGTGTGTGTGTGTGTGTGTGTGTGTACACACCATGGCACATGTGGATTTCAGAGGAGGATAACTTGCAGAAGTTGCTTCTCTCTGTTCTGGGCATCACACTTAGGCCTGACAGCAAGCGCCTTTATCTAATGAGCCATCTTGCTGGCCCATTAGCTAGATTTTAAAATGCACATGTGTCCTGATTCCCAAAGAGGAAGGAGGATGAGCCTATTCAGGATGTGTTGCCTGAAAAAATTCAAGAGCAGGTGGGAGCATGGGGACACAGCTGCTCTCCAGCCTTGGCCAAGCAGCCATAGCTGGCCGCCACAGAGTAGTGGCGTCCAAGAGCAGCTGTGGGCTTACGATCCAACACCTGAGCGCCACCCTAGCAGAGTGACCCAAATATGGAAAGGGGCCTTTTTTTCTCAGAAGGCCCGACATGAAATGATTTAAAATAGCAAAGTCAGGTGTGGAAGTATACACCTGTAATTCCAGCACTCAGGAGGCTGAGGCAGGAGGACTTCGGCTCTGGCCACTCAGGGTTACAGAGTGAGATCCTGTCTCAATGAGACCGTATATAAATCATTAAATGAGATCACACAGACCAGAGATAACCATATTTCCAGCTTTGGAAAATTCTCATCTTGTTTTCCTGGCAAGTCTTCCATTGCCTGAGATCATGGCTCCCGTCCATCCCTTGCTGGTTTGGGAACCCGGGAACGGTACTGGTCCATGCCTTCTCTCCTGTTTTACCTTCCCTGGAGTGAGGATATCTCTACAGCGGATGCTTGTCTGCTATGACCTCCATGTAGATAATCTGATCTACATTCACATGAAGAGAGAGAGAGAGAGAGAGTGTGTGTGTGTGTGTGTGTGTATGTGTGTGTGTGTTCATAAGAACACTTAAAGAAGTGTTCTGTTTTCTCCCACAGTGGGTTCTGGGAATTGAACTTGGGCTGTCAGGATTGTGTGGCGAGTGCTTTACCTGCTGAGCCACCTGGCTAGCCTTCCACTTTCTGCTTTTTTGAGTCAGGGTTTCTCCCTGGATCCAGCCTTTACTGATAGGCTAGACTTGCTGGCTAGTGAACTCCTGAGACGCTCCTGTCCCTCCCTGTCCCAGAGCTAGGCTTACAAGCTTGGATCACCATGCCAGGTTTCTTAGGTGCCTGCTGGAGACTTGAACTCACTTTATTGACTGAGTCATCTCCACACCCCCCAGGAATACCTGCTTTTCAAAGCCGTGTTCCCAAGCTCCGGCCCCCTCCCCACCTCTGAACCAGTGGCTTGTCTTGCTATCCTGAAACTCCACTGGCATCTTCAGCCTGCTAATGAGGCTTCAGAGATAGCCTCTGCTAGTGCTAGGATCTCAGAAGCTGGAAGACAGGAAGCTGCAGACACTGACAGGAAGCTGAAACTCACTCCTTCTTGGATGCACCTTCTTCCCTAATTGCATTCTGTGTCTGGCTTGCACTTCCTGTACCAAGGCTGCTCCCTGCCCCTGGAGTGTCCCTTGCCTCTGGGCTGCACCCCTGGACCACAGGAATCCAACCAGGCAGGCCCCCACACAAAGTACTTGGGAGACTATTGTCTGTGGCTGTGCCCTTGGCCTGGTGGACTGGCACTTGAGAGTGATACCAGGCTGGTCACACACTGTTAGGGGGCTGGTAAGGTGAGGACAAAGTCTTTCTTATAGAGGCACCCACACGTAGCTTGAATGGGCATGGGGTAGCTTTCTATGGGCCTAGAGACCTTGCCTTAGGATAGAGAACAAAGAAGTCAGACAGGAATCTTCAGTGAAGCCAAAAATGGATATATGGTGAGAGTTCAAAGGAAGAAGTATAAAAGAAGGAAAATGAATTTGGGCCTAACAACCCAGTCCTCAGATTAGAAGCTGAGGTAAGAGGATAGCAAGTGTAAAGTCAATGTAGGCAATTTCATGAGATCCTGTGTCAAAAAAATAAAAATAAGCAGGTTGGGGCAAAAGCTCATGAATTCAGTACCCAGACAAGTGCATGTGGTGGCATGTACTTGTAATGTTGGTGCCGGATCAGTGGCGATGGGGATCCGTGGTGCTCTCTGGCCAGCCAGCCGATAGTCCTGGGCAAAGTCTACGCTAATGAAGAGACTCTGTTTAAAAACAAAACCAAAAACAAAACATAAAAACAAGGGTTTTCTAGCCTGCCTTTAACACATACACATACATATACACATATATAGATCAATAAACACATTTTTAAAAACGAAGAGTGAGTTCCCTGTCATTTCCCTGTTTGCAGCTGTTTCCGTTCCCCACATTGGCTAAAGAGATCACAACTTTGCAACACCACACAAATGAGCCACTGGCCAAGGAAGCTGGAGACTGTGCTGATCCGTGGGATTTAAGTTCAGAGACCACTGAACTCTGAAAGTTCTGTTGCTTTCTGTTTAGGTCTCTCAGCTGCACCTGAACAGCTTCATCTTCTTGCCTCACCATAAGCATCCCACACTGGACGGCCGTGCTCCTGAAGGCACTGTGGCTAACAACAGACAGGACTGTGCAGCTGGCCAGGTCCGAATCTAATGTGTACCCTGCTTGTTCACCAAGGAAAACTGCCCTCAGATAGTGAGGACACCCTAGCCTGTCTGAGCTCCAGACCCTACCCTCAGCCTTCCTATCCTGGCCAGCTGTGTGTCCTGTTCTATCTCGGCAAGAGAACCTCTGCTCCTGCATCCTGGACCACTCTGGTGAGGGGGACTTGGGTCTCACATCTCCACTGAGTGAGCTCGACTATATCCTTCTGCCTTGAAGACTATGGACAGAGTCACAGTCTTACCTTAGGTCCTCCTCTTCCTGTCTGCTGGGGAGGCTGGGTCACCCAGGCGGCTCCTCTAAAGCAGGAGGACAAAGTCCAGCCAGGTAATCTCATCCTCATCCCATCTTAGAATAGGGAGGCCCCAGCATCCCTGAGGCAGCCGCCTCCCTCTGAAGGGAGCCACGTGAGCTTCCCTAGAAATGCCATCAGCCTCTTTCCCCAGTGTCTACTTGGTCCAAAGGCCTCAGAGGTGAGAAAGAGCTCTGGCCCAGAGAGGCAGCTACTCTGCCACCTGCTGGCTATGTGTCCTTCCACCTGTTGCTTCACCTTTCTGAGCCTCTGCTGGCCTCCACGATGCAAAGATAATAAAGCAGAAATAGCTGCTAATTAGAACTGTTGGAGGATCTGTTAAGGCAGAGCCTGGCGTGGAGCCCAAATGAAGCCAGCATCGGGACTCCCTGGTGCTAGAGAAGGATGCATGCTACCGGCATATGGCAGACCTCAGTGAATCAGCTCCACCCAAAGGAGAGGGGCTCATACCTCTGGGTGACAGGAGTCCCAGGTGGCACTTCAAGCAGGGTAGCCCTGTCCATCTCTAGGCCAGTCTCAGGAGTTAAATGACAGTCACTAGCCTAAAGGATTCTCGGCTTGTACTCTACCACTGAGCCACACCCCATCCCCTCACTGGGGGATTCTAGGCAGGTGCTCTACCACTGAGTCACACCCCCAGCCCCTCACTGGGGGATTCTCTATCACTGAGCCACACCCCCGGCTTCTTACTGGGGGATTCTAGGCAGGCGCTCTACCTCTAAGTTATAACCAAAGGTCCCCACCCCATTTCTTAAAGATAACATCTCTCACATAGCTCTGGGTATATTAAAACTCACTGTGTAGACCAGGCTGACCTTGAACTCACAGAGATCCATCTGCCTCTTCTTCCCAAAAGCTGGGTTTTAAAGGTACGCACCACAACGGCCAGCATCAAAGCCCAGATTTTTTTCTTTTTTAATTTCATATAGGGTCTCGTTAAGTTTCCCAGCCTTGCCTTAAGTTCATTCTGTAGCCCAGGCAGGTCTTGAACTAGCAATCCTCCTGCCGAGGCCTGTGTCATGAGGCCAGGCTAAGCTTGGCTTTGTTTTGTGTTGTGCTGATTTTGTTTGTTTGTTTGTTGTTGTTGTTTGTTTGTTTGTTTGAGATAGGCCCTGGCTCTCCTGAAACTCATTACGTTGTAACCCGGCTAGCCTCGAACTCACAATGATCCACCTTCTTCTGCCTCCCAGTGCTGAGATTAAAGGCTTAAACTACCATTCCTGGCTTGGATTGAAATAGTGACTTACCATGTCACTCTAGCCTAGTAGCTCCAGAGGACAGAGAAGTTCATTAGCCATAGCTTCTAGGGGTGTGAAATTGACTGGCTGGCTGAAAACCAGAAGAACCGACTAAACTGTCCACACTTATTACCAGGCAGCTGGACACCTCCACCTGCAGTAACCTACAGTGCTCCTTGGACCTATAGCCACTCCAGCCCTTGGTTTCCCAGAAATGGTGACACTTGCTGTCAGAGGCGTCCATGGCTACATAACAAATGGCTCCAAAACTTAAGAGGCCCCCCCCAAAATTTTTATGACTTCATGATTCCTGGAGCTCTGAATTTGGGATGGGTTAGCTGGGCCCACAGAAGACTTGAATGAACCCACGCAGGAGGTCAAGAGATCTCACGGCTCTGCCTCCGGGGACACCTGCAAGCTGATCACTCGCAAGGGCACGGCATCCCAGAAGGGGCATAGATGGCTGGGGACTGCCTGACTGCTGGTTGCTGTGAGACCCAAAACTCATGGCTATTCAGTACAAAGCCCCAGCAGCCTGCCTGTCCAAAGCCTTAGAACAGTCAAGGGCCTGTAAACCAGCAGAACCTCCCATGGAGGGGCGTTGGATGAACCATGGGGAAAAAGGCAAGAGCTCTGTGAGCCAAGAGAATGACCTCTTGGGTAATGGAAGTTCCAGGGAGGGTGAACCTTGTTTGTTATCCTTTGAAAGGATGTCCTCACCAAAGGGCACCCATCACCTATCTCTCTGCAATCACAGGGGATTGTTTATAGCCCCTAGTTAAGGGCAGAAAAGAGTTTCACTTATGTGACCCAGTCGCCCCATCAAAGCCTGGAGAGCACACACTGTATGCTTGGAGGTCCCAAGACCTAAACAAACATGCAGGGAAAGACCACTGGGGCAGTGCCTGGCACAGGTTAGCACAGGACGCAGCTGGTGGAGAAGAGCTAACCTAGCCAGCCCTCATTCCCAGGCTTTTCCCTCCCTTCAGAAAGTCCCACCTCTTAGAGTAGGCCTACCAGCCCCTCCCCCACAAGAGCAGTGTGAGCCATCCACCTCACCTGCCTCAGGCTCTGGACCACAGAAAGTACATCCTGGTGAAGTACCAGGGACAAGACAGGCTGTCCACTCTATCCTAGGCCAAGCTCGATCCAGAGTTGTGTGTGTTAGGGAGGGTACCTGAGAAGGCTTCCAAGGAGAGGTGGCATTTAAGGTTGGCTGTCCCCTCCAGGGCAAGAGTCTTCCCCATCTCACCGCATACTATTCTCTCTTCTTCCTCAGGCAAATCAGATCTCAGGGATCTTCCAGAACAGCAGCTGAGTGGGTGCCCTCCCTGCCCTGGGGCCACTGCTGTGTCACCAGTCTGGAATGCACTTTCAATTCTCCTGCTCTCTCCTGTCCTGCCCTCCCCACTAGAGGCCAGCTCATCATTTCCCTATGGAGAGGTGGGGACTGGAACAAGGAATCTAGGGGCTCTCAGGATCTGGGGTGTCCTGGAGGCAGGAGGAAAGAGGGAAGTTCTTCCAGGTCTAGTCCCTCCAGGTTCCCTCTTAGTCCTCTGTGGTGAATAAGGAGAGATGGCTATAGTGACTGTCCAGAGATGGGATGGAGATGGACAGCCACCAGGAACTCAATCCTGGATACATTCCCATCTTCCAACTGTGCCTCTGGTTTTCTGGTGTCTTCTGTAGAGAAGGAGTCCACAGGAGCCATCAACTGTGTTTCTTTATGCGGGACACTGTTATCTTTCTGAATTGGAAGCAAAATTTCACTGGTTCCCAGCCAGTGCCTCCTCGGCCTGTCAGTTTTCATGGGTCCTCTGAGGCCCCCATGGCTGGTCCCTGTCCCTAGTTCCCTTTTCTTGGATGGGGGTGGGGTGGGGTGGATATGGTCCAAACATCTCAAGTAGAGTCTACTTGGAAATCTGCTGTGTGGTCTTTCCTACCTCCCCATTTCCGGCCCAGCAACTGTCAGCAAGGGAGGTGTCCTGGCCAGCCTTGGGCAGCCCTGGAGGATACCAGAGCTTGCCACATCCCCTTCTCACCTGGTCCTCAGATGCTGGGAGGTTGGCCTTGCCGATGCCAGGTGACCATCAGTCTGAATGGGGGATGCCAGCAAGGCCTCCCATCTCTTTCTAGTGGGGTGAGCACCCTGTGGCGTGTGTGTAGGGCATTAGCTCCGAGAGACATTTAGAGCCACAATGTACCACCTGCCCTGACACCAGGGTCCCCAGAAAGGATGAAGCTCACCGCTCACACGCTTCCCTAGTCTTGGGGTCCTGGGCCTCTTTCTGAGAAATTGACCTTCCATTACTTTAATATCATTGTCTGATCGACCTCTGGGCCACAGCCACCCCCAGCTCACACTCAGACATGGACAAAGACATCAGGAAGTATCTGGTTGATGCTGTGTCGTGCCCCGCCTTCCCATCCTGAGGGTTTTCATCCTGTGGTTTGGTGGGCGCAGGGCACAGAGGTGGATAGTAGGAGAGATACCTCAAAGACTCCAAAGTGGGCTGCAAGGACAGGCTTCCTTGTGGCAGATGGAAGCAGATGGGGGACCCTCAGTCATAGCCAGCCCACTTGGCCTGTACACAGCTCCCCTTGGTGCCCATCACTGCCTCATACTGCCTCCTAGTCCTCGAGTCTTCCTAGGGCCTCCTAGGGAGTATGATAACCTCCCAGGGGAAACCTGGCTGGGCTCCAGTGGTTAGGGCTCCACTCATAAAAAGTTTTATGGCAAGCCGGGTGTGGTGGCACACGCCTTTAATTCCAGCACTCAGGAGGCAGAGGCAGGCGGATTTCTGAGTTTGAGGCCAGCCTGGTCTACAAAGTGTGTTCCAGGACAGCCAGGGCTACACAGAGAAACCCTGTCTCCGGAAAAAAAAAATGTTTTATGGCCCCAGGAAAGGCAGAGCTGCCCAGGGCACGCTGGGTTGGGCAGAGATTACCCAGGCTCTGCTCCTTCCCCCCCCCAGCCCCTCTGCTGCCCCCCCAGCCCCTCTGCTGCCCCCCAGCCCCTCTGCTGCCCCCAGCCCCTCTGCTGCCCCCCAGCCCCTCTGCTGCCCCCCTGCTGTGAACTTCTTCTCACTCTGAATTCAGTGGCCCTGTGCAAAATGAGCCCCACAGGGACATCATGAGGTGTGGTGGGACAGAAATCTGTCATGTTTGGTGAAAACTGGCACTCACTGCGAGTGAAGGGTGAGAAGAAAGAGGGGGGGGCACAGAGAGATAAGGAGAGAGAGAGAGGCACAGTCTGAGAAGACAGACAGAAGCAAGACAGGGAAAGACAGAGCAACAGAGAGGAAAGATAGAAAGGGAGAGAAAAACAGACAGGGAGAGACAGACAGGAAGGCAGATAAGAGACAAAGACTGAGACACTGAGAAACAGACAGAGAGGGACAGAGACAGACAGGGACAGAGAGTTCTGGAAGGTTCACTCCAGTCCTGTAGCCTGGTGGGCAGGCTTGCTGAGAGATTGACGGGTTAGGAGTGGGTGACTGACCAAGCAGGGAGTGTCAGCCTCCGATCTGGGGTGGCATCAGGTACCTTTGTGTTCTTTTGAGGTTAGCACTCTCATGCCAGGCCCCGGGTGACAATGTCAGCGATATAGAGTTCCTGGTTGCTCACCTTCACCTCAGAGTCACGGTGATTCTCTTCTTCCTGCCCTTAGCCCGGGGCCTGGCTTAGCTTTTTGTTGCCGTGAGAAACATCGCAGCCAAAAGCAGTTTGTAGAGAAAGGGGTTTATTCAATCCATTGGTGAGCTTGCTGTCCATCATCAGAGAAAGATAAGGCAGCAACCCAAGCAGGAGCCTGGAGCCAGGAACTGAAGCAGAGGCCACGGAGGACGCTGCTTACTGGTTTGCTCTCCATGGCTTGCTCGATCAGCTTTCTTATACAATCCAGGACTATCTGTCCAGAGTTGGCATTGCCCAAATTCATTAACCAAGAGAATGTTCCACAGCCTTGCCTACAAGTCAATACGATGAAAAAATTTTTCTCAAGTGAGATTTCTTCTCTAGCTAGTGTCAAGGTGACAAATCTAACTAGCTCAGGGACCACGTCCCAAGGGACTTCCTAGGTTCCCTGGCTCTGAGACCTAGTCCCAAAACCTATATCTGGGTGCCAGAGACAGGGTGTTCTGGACCCCTCCTATTGTGCTTGAGCCTGCAACAGCCACCCAGGAAGTTACATGCTGGGGCCTGACACAGGCTACACATATCACAGTTGTGCCCAACTCCAGGTCCTCAGGCCTCCTGGAATAGATAAGCTATACTCTGGGGCCTGTCTGAGACCCTCCCCACGTAACCCAGAAGCTCATACTAGAAAGTTTGTCATGAGATGGTGGGTCAGACACATGGAAAGTCACCTCCCTTGAGACAACTGCCTAATTCACAAGGGTCCCTGAGCAGGGACGGGTCTACCTAAGGGTACCTAGAGAATGAGGGTCCAGCAGAGAGGTAGCTCCTTTGGGTTAGGATGGGTCCTCTCCAGGTGGGCTATCAGGGCCACATACAATCCAAGCCATGTGCCAGCAAGAAAGTGGCCACTCTGTGTCTACCAACTATGGGTACTACAACTGATGTGCTTGGATGAAGCCAGAGGTGCTTGCCACTATGCATGATAGGATTTGATGTCCTATGCCATGACAACTTTGAGTCTGTGAGCTTCTTTTGCTGAGTTAATACACCTTTATCCACAGTCCCAGGCCCTGCTAAAACCAGGCCTCCGAGGCAAATACTCCTCCCTGTTCATGGTGAGATCATCGAAGCTCTGAGAAGTTAAGCAACTTGCCTTATGCCAAACAGATAATAAAAACCAGGAGCCAAGCTTGATACCACAGTCGGCAATCCCAACACCTGGGAGGCTGAGAGGGGAGGACCTCAAGTCTAGACTACAACACAGTGACACTGCTAGAGGAGGAAAGGAGGGAAGAAGGGAGAAGCCATGTTAGGGCATAATTGTAATCCCAGTGCTAGAAAGGTGGAAGATCCCTGGGGCTCCATGGCTAGCCAGCCAACCTAGCCTACTTGGCAAATTCTAGACCAGTGAAAGATTCTGTCTCAAATAAGAGCAATGGAGTTGGGGAGATGGTTCAGTGGGTAAAGTGCTTGATGTGCAAACACGAGAACCCAAGTTAGTCCCCAGCACCTATGCAAAAAGCCTGGTGTGGTGCTGTGTAGCTGTGATCCTAGTACTGGGCAGCAGAAATAGGGAGATTCCAGGGACTTGATGGCCAGCTAGCTTAGTAAAAGAGGGGAGAATGGTGGGAGGAGGTATACGCACACACATGCACCCACATGCGCGTGCATGTATGCACACACACACACACACACACACACACACACACACACGCACACACACAGCACATCAGCCATACCTGAATGGATGTTAGGTCACCCTAGGTTCCATGCCAAGCACTGTAATTTGATTTTTCTGTTGTTTGGTTGGTTGATTATAGAACCTGGGGCCTCACACGTACTAAACAAGCACTGACAGGGCCACACCCCCAGCCCTCAAGTACTTTCTTAGAATGTACAAAACTGACGCGTAGAAGTCAAAAGTGTATTTTTTTCAGGGAGGTTGATGAAGGGGCTGACTGTCCCAAAAAATCTCCAGTAGAGTGATCCAGGTCTCTGTTGTGAGGGGACGGGGACGTCTGACAAAGGAAGGTCTTTCCTTAAACTTAGGCTGAGTCTGTGGTCCCCAGGCCCCTGATGTACTCGTGGGTCATCAAGGCCCTCAGAACCTTTTCAAAGAATGCACTTACAGTTATATACATACAGTGGACTTTATTTTCCCCCCAGGTATTGGGAATGGAGTCCAGGCCCTTGAATGTGTTAGACCCTGAGCATGTACCAGCCCATCATTTTACATTTGTATGGGATTATTTTGTTTTTGTTTTTGAGACAGTATCTCGCTATGCAGGTAGCCCTGGCTTGCCTGGAACTTGCTTTGTAGACCAAGCTGACCTCATACTCACAGAGATCCCCCTCCCTCTGCCTCCTGAGTGCTGGGATTAAAGATATGCACCATCACTCCCAATTTATACTTGTTTTTATTTTTACTTTAATTTTTAAAGACAGTGGAGCACTATCACCCAGACTGTCACCCAGACTAGCCTCCTAGTCTATGGGCACAGACAGGTCACAGACAGGATGAAGCAGGCTCATTACCAACCAAGTGGAGCTGGAGACGGTGGAGGAGGCCTCAGGCACCAGCTTCCCAATGTGGTGACATCACAGAGGCAAGTGCAGATAGAAAGCAGCCAGACTGGGTCAATGAAGACTTCCTGGCAGGGCCAGGGCCAGCTGATCTCAGAGGAAGTAAACTAACTGGAAGTCGGGGTGAGGAGGGAGCAGAAGGGGCCACTATATCTAGAGCTAGGACCGGGGTGCTCCGGATGTGACATCACCCGGCCCCAGTCTTGCAGGAGACTGCTGCTTGTCTCCTCAGAATATAGCCGGGGGCCTGACC
The DNA here is from genome assembly GCF_900095145.1 of Mus pahari. Taxonomy (NCBI): domain Eukaryota; kingdom Metazoa; phylum Chordata; class Mammalia; order Rodentia; family Muridae; genus Mus; species Mus pahari. The sequence continues at coordinate 29,098,774 of NC_034612.1, forward strand.
TCAAAGTGAGTCACCAGCCAGTCCAGCTGATTCAGCGGGACCGGGGGAGTGAGGTCGGGACTGTCCGTGGACTGAAGTGGCAGCCAAGGTCAGGACTGTCCGCTGTCTGGAAGGGCCGGCCAAGGCCATCAGACCAGCGGGGCTGAACCCCACCTGCTGGCACCCAGCCACAACAGGCTTCTGTCTTCACAGTCAGAAAACCCAGGCCTCAAGGAACCGGCTTTGGCGGGGAAGGCAGCTTATGGCTGGGGATGCATAGAACGGGCTTGAGATGTGGGAAAGAATCAGGGGTGAATGAAAAGTGAAATCGTGTGAATCCACTGACAGGTGACAAGCGAGCTGAGGAGAATAATAACTTGTCAGACACGATGACGGGAGGTTCCCACAGTCTGCCCGCTCTCAAGGCAAGCAAACTGCCCACCACAGGACAGAGGCCATAATGAAATGGAGACGTGCTCTCTAGCCCAGTCCCCACTTGTACCCATAGGAAATGTGCCCAGCGGCACCAGCCAATCTCTTTCCTCTCAAGGTTTAGTCAATAGGGCATCGGACGTGGGCACAGGTTGGGGCTGGGCCCTATCTATTTGACTATGCCTAGAACACCTCTAGCAAGCAGGGGTCTGGCCAACACAGACCTCCATTTGCACTGACAATGTAGAAATGAAACTAGTTAGCTAGGCATGGTGACACCAGCCTATCAACCCAGAACTCAAGAAACTGAAGCAGGAAGATTTCATGAGCTGGAAGCCAGTAAGAGCTCTATAGTGAGACTTTGTCTCAAAATAGATGAGAGAGGAGGGGTATGGAGTTACAGAAAGTAGAAGGGTAGGGGCGGGGATGGGGAGTTCATATCTAATGTGTACAATTTGGAGTAGAAGGGTGTAGTGATAGCTTCAGTATACTGTGCATGCAGATAGTAACAAAACACTTGCCATTTTGACTTTATTTACTTGCTTTTGCAAAGATATTGAGCCCACATAAGGCACATGCTAGGCAGCTATTCTACCACTGAGCCACATCCCAGCCCCTCACTGGGGGATTCCAGGCAAGCATTTTACTACTGAGCCATATTCCTGGCCCCTTGCTGGTGGTGCCTTTAGATAAGTGTTCTACCAATGAGCTGTATTCAGTGGCTTTTTTTTTTTTAACTTTTTACTTTGAGATTAAGTTATGTAGACTGGACCAGGCTCAGCATTAATGGTTTTGTTTGGTTGGTTTTGGTTTTTTGAGACCAGATTTCTCTGTGTAGCCTTGGCTGTCCTGGAACTCACTCTGTAGACCAGGGTCACCTCAAACTCAGGGAGTTCGACTGCCTCTGCCTCCTGAGTGCTGGGATTAAAGGTATGTGGCACCACATCTGGCTTAGCTTTAGTGGTTTTTAAAGTGTGTGTGTGTGTGTGTGTGTGTGTGTGTGTGTATGCACATGCATGTGCATGCATGTGTTCAAGTATGCCATGGCATAGATGTGTAGATCAGAGGTCAAAAGTTGCGCTCACCTTCCACCTGGTTTGGGACAAGGTCTCTTGTCCCACCTGGGCATGCCAAGCTAGGTGGTCTGAGCTTCCGGAGATTCTCCTGTCTACCCCTCGCACCTTGCAGTAGGAGCCCTGGAATTATATGATTGATACTTTGTCTGGCTTCATGTCTGGAGATTTGAACTCAGGTCCTCACATTTGCATGAAAAACATTTTACCTGCTAAGCCAACTCTCCCCAGCTCAGTGTTAATCACTTGAAATCACCAGAACAGGTTCTTATCTACAAAAGATTTAGACAGAGACTCCCAGGTTGGGAAAGGGTTCTTCATTGCACATTTAATAGTTCATGCAGCACTTGGTGACATAAATAGGGGACGGAGGAGCAGGGCCACAGAATCCACAGATAGTCCACAGTGCAGGCAAGACACACATAGCCAGGGCCACACAGCGGGGAGCTGATGGTCAGCTGGAAGGGTCACCTAGACGTGCACAGCAGGGCAAGAAAAGGTTGATCACACTGTCTCATGACATGCCGGTCACCCAGGGGACACTAAGCAGTTGTGGACACTCATGTGGCCCTCGGGTCTGGCTGGCTCATATCACACTCCACTGTGGATGGTTTAGGGATGTGGGGTCAAGCCTGGTTTCAGTACATCATCCCCTCTTGTAAGGGAGCAGAGAGACTCGGGTGAGAGGTGTTTGGGAGTCAGGGGACAGGGACTCAGGCTTTACACAGAGAGTCTGGGAGGGCTCAAACCTACAACTTTAACCAGCAAGTTGGAGTTCCTTGCTGTTCCTTGGAGTCTTCAATAGGCAGGTAGACAGAGTCATGGCTCCTGGTCTCCAGGAGATGGGGACTCAGCCCAGACTCATCACGTTTGGAAAGCCCCGCCATCGGCCACACTTCCTGCCCAATCTGGGCGTCCAGCCAGTAAGGGGTCACAGGCTTGGCCTGTCCTGACATGAGGTCAGAGTGCCTGGCCTACCCAGAAATGGACTTTCCAAGCGCTCTGAGAGTAGAGAGGGCTCAGCCACCACCTCCTGACTTTCGGGGGCCATAGCTTAGTCTCTGGATAGAAGGCTAGGATCAATTTGGGTCCCTCAGGGGTCCTTCTGAGAGTTGGGGACATTTGGCAGGTACCAAGAATGCCTTTCGACCTCTGTTTCTGCTCTCAGCTTGATTGCTCATTTGATGACATCTCCATTTGTCAGAATCTGTTTTACACCTGGGCCTAGACCAGAGAATCTTACAAGGACCAGGGACAGTGTTCTGATTAACTCCCAGCTCTGGGGGAAAGCTACAAGGGTGGCAGCAGCCCCACTCTTGAGACCTGGCAGGACACAGGACCAAGTATGGGGATCAGACAAGACTTCCCAGAAGACTTGGAGAGGGGGATAAGGTGGCCCCAAGATAAGGCTGCAGGGGGAGCCAGCTGTCACTTCCCTGGTCTGGGGATACAGTTGCCTCTTGCCCTTTATTTTTTAAAAAGCACAAGATGGTTATTTATTCCAAAAGTGAGTCCAGAGGAAGGGGAGGCTCCAGGCTAGGCACCAGCCCCACTCAGCTACTAACCAGCAGCTCCCAGGCCTCTGGCATAGGAAATGGGTCACAGGGCCACATGAGGAGGCCTCCAAGGGCGCAGGTGCAACACAAGCTCAGACAGTCAGGGAGATGAAGCTGTTGTAACGCTGGATGTTTCTCTTTAGGATCTCAGAACAGGGGCCCAGGACTCGCTCAAAACGAGGCCGGTCTAACTTCACACACTTGAGGGGACCCCGGGCCACCACAGTGGCTGCCCGGGGCCGATTCAGCAGCAGGGCAATCTCCCCTGGAGGAATGAAAGAAGAAAGTCAAGGTTCATGATATGGGACGGCCTTCCTTCCCGGGGGGGGGGGGTGCCAAGTAAACCTGTATTTTCTTCCTTTTCTTTTCCTTCTTTTGTTGAAACAGGGTCCCATATGTCCCAGACTGGCATAGGACTCACTATAGAACTGAAGGACTTTGCCGATCCTCTTGTCCCCTCCGAGTGTTAGGGCTTACAAACTGCACTGCCGCACCTGGTATATGGGGTGCTGGGGATTGAACTCATGAATTCTTAACCCTGGTCTTGAATTACAAATGGTGTGTGTGTGTGTGTGTGTGTGTGTGTGTGTGTGTGTGTGTGT